>NW_004443989.1:11882202-11970086 GCF_000243295.1 Trichechus manatus latirostris
GGCCGCGGGTCCATGGGCGCGCCTTGCCAACTTTGCCGGGGGCGCGCCGGCCGGCCGTGGTGGGCAGGGCGCTCTCGGCGCAACTGGCGTCCGCGCGAGCGCGGAGGCAACGCGGGCGCTGCGTGGAAAGGGGGCGGGAGGCCTGAAGGGCAGAGGAGGGTGTGCGGGATCGTGGGGTGCTAGTGGGGCGGCGCGGGGTGCCAGGAGGGCCGAAGGGCCATGGGGTCGCGCTGTCACTTGAGGGGGGCAGCAAGGGGTCCCTGCAGAGAGGAGCGCAGGGTCGTGTGGGTGCGCGGGGTGCTGTGGTGGGGGTTCAGGGTATTTGCTGGGGACAGCACGCTATGTCTTGGAGGGGAGTACCGGGTCTTGTGGGGGGTGAGCGCGGGGTGTGAGGGTGGGGATAGCGCGGTTGTCGTGCGGGTGCGCGGGATGGCGGGGAGGGATAGCAAGGGGTACCGAGGTGAAGAGTGCTAGGTGCTTTGGGGGGGAGTGCGGGGTCCCGCGGGGGGCCATGTGGGCTCAGGTGCCTTCGGGCGGCCCCTTGCCGCGCCTGGCCCTGGCCCGCGCCCACCGCGAGTGGTTAGAGGACCCGGCTCGGGCCGCTCCCTCGGTGCTCGCCGGCAGGGGGCGTGCTGCCCCCGCCGCCGCCAGTGCCCCGACAGCTGGGCGCCGGGCTCTGGCCTCCCAGGTCCTGGCATTAATGGGGGTAAAAATACAGGGAGGGCTTCCAGCTCTCCGGCCGGCCCTCAGGCCCATGTATTTGCATGTGCTTTGCATACATTTGCATAATATGTATTTACTGTCAACCTGCAGAAATGCCCAGAGTCTGTGCCCCAGCCGGTCTGCACCCCACTTTTCTCCTCTTCCTTTGGCTGCAGCCGTTGCCTGGCCTCCCCTCTGCCTTTTTCCCTAAAGTGCTTGTGGCCTGGCTAATGCATTTCCCTTCTTAATACGTTTAATAAAATCGGTACCTTTGCTCTTCTTCCTCCCCTAACACCCAGAAACTTTTCATTTCTCAGACAAGCTGGGGTCCCAGGGTCGAGATCTTAGGAGACAAAAGGCACCACAGCTTCAGAGACAGGGTGTTGATTTGCATCTCATTTGGCATAAATCCGCATGTGAAGATCCAAGGTCCCCCATTCCCAAGTATAAAAATAAAGCTAGGTGCCAAAAAAGCTTCCCACTTTCCTGGTTTGTTCTGCTGACCTGCTTCCCCTCACCCTTTACCCCTCTCACGGGCTCAGCTCTGTCCACCTGAGCTGTGCAGAGAAATACAGAACACAGAATGGGTGTGGGAGCTGCTCCTGCCCCACCCTCCTATGGCCACTCCAGGAGTACTGGTTAGGGGGCCAGCTGGGTCATACCCTAGCTGGGTGACCCTAGCTAGCCCCTCAACTCCTGGGCCTCTTTCTCATCTTGGGTAAAAATAAGAGGTGTGTGCTGAACGATTTCTGAAACTATCATGCTCCGTGAAAGTTGTAACACAAATGTCTGGCCTCGACGTCTTTCTGATGCTCTCAGTGGGGTCTCTGCTCCTTTTGAAGGAGCAGAGGGCCCTCAGACCCTTTCCCAGGAGGACTGCTGGTCTGGAAAGAAGGGATGTGTTGCCCAAGGCCACAGATGTTATGCACCATCCTCCTATCCATATTCCTTGATACCTGCTACCTTATTGAGAGACAGTGTTAATATGGAGATGTACTGTCATTTTTACATGCCACCACGAAAGGAAAGGAGTCCCTGGGTAGCACAAACGGTTAAGTATTTGGCTGCTAATCAAAAGGTTGGAGGTTTGAGTCCACCAGAGGTACCTCGGAAGGAAGGCCCATCAATCTGCTTCTGAAAGGTCACAGCCATAGAAAACCCTATGGAGAACAGTTCTACTCTGACACACATTGGGTAGCCATGAGTCAGAACTGACTTGATGGCAACTGGTTTGGTTTTTTGGTTTTCAAGAAAGGAAAAAACACGGCCAATTATAATCCTAAAACACCTCCTGATTTAGAGATGTTAAAATGTGAAAAAATGGGCTAGGCAGGTGACTGCATCAAGCACAGTCTCGAGGCTGGCCTCAAGAGCACTCAGCCAATGGGAGATGTTGAACAACAACACCAGGAATGATACTCCAATCACCCAGAGCAGAAAGAAGCAGGAGAAACAGGGCGAGGCCTGTGCCCTGGGACCTCTACCCTGTACAAAGGACATATCTTCATCTTGGCTCCTTGGGCCTCCAGGCTTCTGAGCTACGTTATGATGGCAATGCCACTGATACAAGCAAGGTGATGGCAACCATTTGAGAGGCGACACACTCCAACACACGGAAAACAAAACTGCAACCCTCAGAGGGCACGTTCTGGCCGCCAGGTGAATCCTGAAAGGTTCCCTTGTCCCCAAAAAACTGTAGCTGGGGAGGTTTTGTGGGTTGAATTGTGTTCCCCAAAATATATATTTACATCCTAACCCCGGCATCTGTAAATGTGATCTTATTTGGAGGTGGGGTCTTTTCAGATGTTAAGGTAACATGAAGTTCACACTGGAGTAGGGTGGGTCCTGATCCAGTACGATTAGTGTCCTCATAAAAGTGGAGAGGAGCAGAGAGACACAGAGAAATACAGAGGGAAGACACCATGTGAAGACGGAGGCAGAAATTGGAGTGATGTGGCCACAAGCCAAGGAACGCCTGGGACCACCAGAAGCCGGAAGAGACAAGGAAGGATCCTCCCCTAGAGCCTTCAGAGGGAGCACGGCCCTGCTGACACCTGGATTTCAACTGCTAACCTCCAGAACTGTGAGAGGATAATTTTTGTTTTGTTTCGTTTTAAGGCATCTGATTGGATTGTGTCCCCCAGAAAGATATATTGAAGTCCTAACCCCTATGAATATGACCTTGTTTGGAAATAGGGGTTTTTTCTTTTGTTGTCAGTTAATGAGGTCTCACCTCTTATCAAAGAGGAGAACAAACAAGGATACAGGGTCACACACAGGGGAAGACACTGTGTGAGGATCCTTCTATGAGCCAAGGAACATCTGGAGCCACAGATAGCTGGAAGAGACAAGGAAGCATCTTCCCTTAGAGATTTCAGAGAGAGCATAGCCCTGCCGACACTCTGAATTCAAACTTCTAGCTTCCAGAACTCTGAGACAATAGATTTTTGTTCTTTAACGACACATACTTTGTGGTATTTTGTTAAGGCAGCCCCAGGAGACGAAGAAACCTGTCATACAAAACTATGTAAATAAATCAAATGTTAAGATTCAAATATCTTCTTGTGTTAAAATCTGTTTCTTCTGGATCAGAGTATCATAATTACTAGTAGGATACAGCGGATACAAAAAATGTAAACTATTCTAAATTCTGAGAGTTATTAAACATAAAAAGTAGCTTTTTATCGGAAATACATCTCCTAAAAAGAGGGAGATTTTTTTGGATTAGCTTGTGAATTCATGGATGAGTGTTACTTATCGTCTGAAAAGGACAGGACTCGACACTAATTCCATTGGTATTTGGGGTTTTTGACGTGGAAGCCTGAGCAACCTTTGTCACATAAGAGATCGGATGGAAGGTGTCACACCTTCGTGATGGGCTGGATTCCCTGACCCCTTTCTGAGAGCTGGAGGCTCCAAACCACCTGGGGAACCATCATAAAAACGATTTTTAATGACGATAAGCTGACAAATCAATTATGTCTCCAGTTTTGTTGCATGCAAAGATTAGAAACTGTCTGAATTGCACAAAGATGTGTTTCCTGGAAGCGAGGAGGCCAGGGAGGCCCCGTGCCTGAGCCTGGGAAGGAGGATGCTCAGCTTTCTTTGGAAAAAGGGCACGGGGAGGTTGCAGTCTGGGGAGATGGGGACTAGCTTGGTGGATAGGGACCCAGGCGGTGGCATCCTGCAGGCTGTCAGCTGTGGCTGGGATGGAGGCAGGGGAGAAACACAAAGCAGAGGAAGCCCAGGCTCCAGTGGGGAAGCTTCCACCCTGAGCAACTCTGGGTCTCCTCCTGTGGTCCCTCGCCCTACAAACACCATCCTCCCAGACTCAGGAATGGGCTTCCTGAAGAAAGCACCCCCTCCACGCTGACCCAGCCCTCCAGTGGGGAAGCAAGACATCATGCCTAGTTTCAGGGAAGGGAAGGTGCCCGTGGAGGTGAACGCCTCGTCCAGGGCCGAGGCTGATAAGTGGTCAGTGCTATCTTATTTGGTTCCCACAGGAGTGGATGAGGGTCCCAGGGCAAGTAGTTTGTCTGGGAGGTGGTCCCAGGACCCTTGGTAGGGAGTGGGGAGTGAGGTGGGGAGGAAAGAAGCCAATTTTGGGCAGCAAGGGCTTGATTCTCTGGGGGTTCTGGGAGACAGTGTGGAAAACCTGCTGGAGTTGTCCTACCGGGCGGGTGGCAAAAGGACTGGGGTGTCTGTGCATCTCTCCTGTCAGCTTCTGGGTGAAGATGCCCCCAGTACCCTCACTTTCTGTCTGTGCCCTCCCCATGCAGTGGCCTTGGGGTGGGGGCTGGCATCTGGGAGCCGGGCTGTGTGCCCTGTACTGCAGCCCCAGGACAGGCAGGGCAGACCCCCTCTTAACTCCTTCTCAGAGCGCCCTCTGCATGGCATGCCCCTCCTCCAGCCCTGGTGTCTTGGAGGTGCCTGGGGTGGAGGGGGTCTCAGACATTTGCTTCTCAGGGCATCCCTTTTTACCTGTGCTGAAGCTTTAGACTCAATGACAGTGACATCAAGAGGGTTGTGCAATTATGCTCTCCGGGAATCAATTTGTTGTTGGGTTTGCAAACCCAGGCTGCTGAAATCCCAGGTCCAGGCTGGGCCAGCCCAGCCCCCCTCCCAGGACTCTTGAGGGGAAGGAAGGAAGGCAGCCTACCACTGTGGCCACTGTCCAGTGACCCTGAAATGTGCTTCTCAGACACCCTCGGCTCAAACCCCACGACAGCCCCTATTTTGGGTATTAAGAACCTCGTTTGTGCAGGTGAGGATGCTGAGGTCCAGTGAGAAGGAGGAAGACCTGTTGGGAGGTATGGTGCTGGGGCTTGGGTGCCCCCTTGCCCAATGCCTGTCTTGGGCCTGGGTGCCTGCCTTGTTGTCAGCTGTCCCTGCTCACCTCCATCCTGTTATCTGCTGCAGTTACGCCTTTGACACCCCCAACCCCTTCGTCTACCAGCCATCCACAGAGTGGGGTGACAGTCACGAGAAAGGACTCGACGGATTAGGAACCAAGGGAGGAACCGAAAATGAGCTGCCCACGCAGGAGGGAGCTATCAGAGGGACTAGAGTCCCAGATGTGGCTTCAGTGTGCTAGATGACACCTTGTGCAAAGCTGAGGGCAGCTGCTGGCACAAATCCGAGGCAGGCTCTTGCCTGCATGGACTTGTAAACTTCTATTCTAGCATTTTTGTTCTCTGCATCCAGATCTCCTGTGGGATCTAGATAAAGCCGAAGAAGGAAGGTTGCTCCAGATATCTCACTCACCCAAGAAGTGCCCAAGAAGGTCATGAGAAAACATTCGACTTCACTGATCACCAAAGGACCATGGATTAAAACAGTCAGATATTATATCTCGCCTATAAAAAGGGCAAACTTTAAAAAATGATAATACCCAGTGTTGGTGATAATGGGGGTAGAGTGGCAGCTCTGTGCACTACTAGGGGGAATGTACTCTGGCCAATTTCTTCATGGGACATTTTGACAATAGTTATCAAGAGCCTTCATATTTATACACAACTTATGCAGATTTGTATATGAGAGGATGTTTATTATAGGTAACAGTACTGTTTAAACAATGAAGAATTAGAATTAATATGAACATCCACCCAGAAGTTGTTGTTACAGAAATTGTAGTACCTTGATATGGAATATTATACATCTATTTAACAATGTGGAGCCCTGGTGGTGTGACTGAAGGTAATTTACCAAACCTCCCTGAGCCTTAATTTATCTGTGAGATGGAAATAATAGGAACCAACTGGCTCACACCTTTCTGGTGTGAACCCAAGGCAAGTTCTGAGCACAATTTCAGGTGAGAACCTGGTCAAGGAGTCAGAAATGCCCCCAGGAGCCCTGGCTGATGTGTACATGTAAATGGGGATTTTGATGGGATAGAGGCAGTACCGAAAATCCCTGGGGCAACACACACTCCTCTATAGATGGTGTCAGGACAACATGTGACCCCATTTTGGAAGAAAATTTTATACATTTCTCACTTCATCTGGAAAAATAAACTCCACTTGGGTTGAAGAATAGAATGCGAAAAGCAAAATAGCTCAAGTCTTAGAAGAACGTACAGAGCACCCGTATAACAGTAGATTATAAAGAAGGAAAGCCAGAAATCCTGAAAAAATGAAGATGGACATTTGGCTACATAAGCTCTTATGGAAAGAATCCTCAAAGATAGGGACAGTCTGGGAGAGGGCATAACATAAGTAACACATACAACAAAGGGCTAACAGCTATAATATACAAAGACTGCTACAAATAAATAAGAAAAGTGTTGTAGTTGTTGGTTGCCATTGAATTGATTCCGACTCATAGCAACCCTATAGAACAGAGTAGAACTGCCCCATAGGGCTTCCTTGAGTGTAATCTTTATGGGAGTAGATCGCCAGGTCTTTTCTCTCACGGAGCCATTGGATGAGATTGAACCACTGACCTTTTGATTAGCTGCCAAGAGCTTAACCATTTTGATACCAGGGCTCCTTGGTAAATTAATAGGTAAACCCCATGACAAGAAATACAAAAAGGACATTAAGCCTCTCCCCACTCTCAAAGGTGAAACAGGTTCCTCTCCCCTGAGTTAAACCCTTCTTTGCCCATCTCCCTCTGTGACCATGTGACTGAGTCCCAGCCACTGGAATGTGAGGGAATGATGTGCATCTCAATGGCCTGGCCCATTAATAACAGCCTCCTGTCATCCAAGCTTGTCCCCTTCCTCTGCTTGATGTAGACATGCATAGTGACTTTGGGGCCAGGTGTTGATGGTGCAGCCACAGCATAGAAGGAGCCTGGGTCCCCACATCACTGCCTGGAGCTGCTTCTGATCAGGAACTTCTGTCATGTTTATGCCATTGTTTATTTGGGGCCTGCTTGTTTCAGCAGCTAGCATTACCTAAATGCCACACTTGCTCTTTAGGGCCCTCATGGTGTACATGGGAAGATGGAAGACTTTTGGGGATAGGCACTTGGAGGTTTAAGGTGCAGCCACAGGCGCCACACTCTGGACCCCCAGAGCAAGCTGGTGAGGGGGCCTAGTAGGTGTCCTTGTTCGCATGTTACAGCTGAGGAAGCTGAGGCTCCCAGAGAGGAAGTGACTTGCTCACTGTCAGTGCTGGTGCTAGAACCCGCCAGTCAACATTCTCAGCCTTCAAAGACAGGCGGAGACTGCAGCAGGTGATGATGCCCCTGTGTGGCTCTGGTGAGGGCTTTGGGGCCCTTCAAGTGCGCAGTGAGGGCATGGCCGTCATCCTGGGATGTGAGGCATGGGTTCAGTGTGGAGGGATGGAGAGGGCTTGAGTGCAGGCACTCTGATGGCAGTGAGGGAGGGGTGCCTTCAGGGCAGAGAGCCAGGGGACGAGGTGTGGCTGTGGGCTCATTTTGGGGAGTAGGGAAGGGGGGTTGGATGTGGTAAGAGGTCTGTGCTCTTGGCTGCGCGTGATCACAGAAGGTGAAACATGGCTCAGCACCATTCAGTGCCCAGGGATCATAATTTCTGCCTGTTGAAGTTGTAATTTCCTCCTGGGAAAATAAACATTTGGGTTTGTTGTGCTGTGACTACATCCCATGAATCCTAATAACCTGAAGTCTCTAGGTTCTCCTGAACGGGCTGCTCTCCACCCCCATTCTGGCCCTGGGTCCAGTGTGGTCTTTGAGGCACCTGTGCAGGGTCTTATGACCTCCTGAGCCTCAGTTTCCTCATGTACACAACAGGAAGACCACACAGACCTGGCCTCCCCTTCATGGTGCGTTGAGGGACGTGGGGAGGAGACGGCTGTCTGGGACCACACCAAGTGGACGGTACCTCTTCTGCTGCTGGACCCAGACCCTGCCCCTCTGGCCACAGCGACAGTCAGAGCACAGGCCCATCAGCTGGTGGCCTCAGGGCTGGCGAATGACAACAGGGCCCAGGTTCCCCCTCAGGGGTGGGATGTTGAGAGGCAAAGAGAATTTTGGTTAGCTTATATTGCTAGACTGGCAGGGTGAGGTCCTGGATGCCCCAGGCCAGTGCCAGCCTGCAGAATGGAGACTAGCAGAAGGAGGATGGGTAAAAAATGACCCTGTCCCTGCACACACCGGTCCTGCTCTGTCCTCTGGGGCATCTGGAACAAGCCCCCCACCCCACCCCATCTGATACCTATTCAGCATTTCAGGACATCTGTCATGCAGCCCCTCCCCAGCTTCTTTTTCAGCTTCTTAGCTAAATAGTTCCGTTCCGTCTGTGACTTTGTGTGACATGGCCCCCAGACATACCCATTTAGAGAGGTGGCTCAGAGGCCCCCTGATTTTCCAGGTCTCTAGTCCGCTCCTCTGAAGACCTCACCTCCTTCCATCCACCATCCAAGGTTGTACTACAAGACCCCTGTGTCCTGCTGTGGCAGCTAGACGGTTGACTATCCCTGGGGAATCTGGGATCGGGACTCAGATGTCACCGTAGAGCTGGCCCCGGCGGCTCCCCTAGTCCCAGTCTCAGCACCATGAGGCCAGATAGAACTTCCCACAGAACATCCAGGAAACGTGGGAACCAGGGCCTTGTTATAACGTGTGCAGTGAAGGATAGCCAGAGTTAGGAACAATTTTCACAGCTTTCATCAAGAGAAAATACTGCGAAAGTGACACTGCTGGTGGTGGGTGAGGTCCCGAACCATGGACACTCATGTAGCGAGGCCTTGGGGAGGTCAGATCCACCTCTTTCACCCAGCCTCCCGGCCCATGGACACACCACAGACAAGCCTTGGGGTCTCCCTGCCCCTGTCTCCAGTCAACATGCACTGGCCCTGGAGGGGTCCCTTCTCAGCACGCCTGGGCGGTGGTGTCCCCACGGAGCCAGCCTTCAGTTCCAGCACTGCCCTGCTCTGAGACGCTCAGGTGGTGGGCAACCACTGCTTCTGCCTGCCCAGAGACCCTCCCCTCTTTTGGTAGAACACCCCGAATTTCCTTAGGGAAAATACCCCACCTCTCTCTAAGGTACCTGGCTCAGTAGAGCTGGCCTCAGCCCCCCCCGCCCCGCCACGAGCCTGCTGCAAGCCAGTGTGGCAACTGTCCCCGGAGGCCCCACAGAGCCCCCACCCTACTGTCGCCCACTCTCCTGCACCCCTAGGTCATTGCTAACTTTCAGCCAGGGCACCTTAAATATGGGACGTGGACCACAGAACAGACAACCCACCCCACCCCAGACCGTGTGGCCTGAGGACCAGGGGGGAACCTAAGTGTTTGCCATGCTTTCCCACAGGGCCTGGAACGAGAGCTGACCTGGGTTTGCAAGCCTGGTGGTTGTAACCTGGGACTCGCTGTTGTCACAGCCCCATGTCACAATCCTCATTGGGGTGCTTGTTATAAAGCCAATGCACGACAACCCTCCCCCACCCAACCTCCTGACGCAGAATCTCTGGAAGGAGCCAGAATCCCCACTTTCACCAGGTACGCCAGATGGTTTTAGAGCGTGTGGAGGTCTAGAAGCCCAGTCTCTTTTCTGGGCAATCCCTGAACCAGAATGGCCACTTTCACCTGCTCCTGCAGCACCTACGTCCCCCTTGCATGGGGCACCCTGTGTCTTCAGAGCTGTGTCCCCAGCTAGCAACGGAACAGAGAACTCCCCATCAGGCCGGACTGTGCTGAGACTTTCTGTGCTGCTTCCTCGGCTTGCGAAGCCCTCCTCAGCATTGCCTCACTGCATCCTCGCACCAGCCCCAAGACGCAGCCCTCATCGTCCCCTGATGTACAGCTGGGACACTGAGGCCCAGAGATGGCAGATAACTGGCCCCGAGTTGCACAGCCCGAGGACAGTATGCTGGGATCTGCTCCCAGGCTGCCACCCTCTCCCAGCTGAGCAAAGATAAACTCGAGACCCAGTTCATGTAAAAAGGAATGAAGTACTGATACTTGCTGCAGTGTGGATGAACCTCGAAAACGTTATGCTGAGTGAAAGAAGCCAGAACCAAAAGGCTTCTTTCCATTTATATGAAATATCCAGAGCAGGCAAATGCATTGAGACAGAAAGCCGATTTGAGGTTACCAGGGGTTGGGGGAAGTGGGGAGTGATAGCCAAGCGGTGTGAGGTTTATTTTTGGGGTGATAGCAATGTTCTAGAATTGATTGTGGTGATAGTTGCACAACTCTGTGAACGTCCTAAAGCCCACTAGGTTGTACACTTCACACGGGTGAGTTGTAGGCTGTGTGCGTTATATCTCAACAAAGCTGCTGTAGAAAATAGCAGACCCAGGACGAGAGCAGGGCCCAGACCCTCTCAGGACCCCCAGCCCTTGGTGAAGGAGAAGAGAGAACCTTTAACACTGCCTCCCCAAGTCAAGAAGGGACACAGAAGGGGGGAGGGCACCCCCCAGGAGGGCTACAACGGGGCAGGTTGGGTGCTGGGGACTCAGGCAGACTGGTGCCGCAGGACCCCAAGAGAAAAGGTTGCTAGGAGGTGGATGTTCGGAGTGAAGAACCTAAAATAACTGCAAACCTGAAACTCCTGGGAGAAGTTGAGGGCAGCATGGTTACCCGGATGGAGAACTCCTCATGGGAGGAAAGGAGAAGTTCCTAGGGGTGGGGGTAGGGTTGTCAGAGTGAGGCCGGCTGGGCAGGCCGTGGGGATGGAGGGAGAGATGATCTGCCTTGGAAATACTCATGTTTTCAATACCCCTGAGTCCCAGGTGCATGGACTGTGGAAGAGCCCTGGTGGGTGGAGGCTGGCACTCCATTTTTCAGATGAGGAGACTGAGGCTCAGTGGGGATGGCCATCTGTGAAATGGGTGTAGTGTCACCTGCTCCACCAGCCCGAGATGGGGGCACGAGAATGGAGCTCTTTGAAGCAGCAGAGCAGGTGTGTGTTAGAGGCTGGAAAGTCCTGGTGCAGGAGGGGCCTCAGAGATCTCCAAGTTTGGGCAGATGCCGTTAATTTGGGGACTGAAACCCCATGGTGAGTCTCCCTGCCTCTTTTCAAATGTAAGGGTGTAAATGGGGTCTGATGGTGGGGCTTCTACAAACATGTCGGTTTTCCTGATTGAAGGGGACTATATCTTGTCGATCTTGGGCCCCCATGCCAGCCTGGAGCCTGACAGCAGAATTGGCTTGGCTAACATTTAGTTTCTTGGGCTCTCACCATCTGTCCACACCCTTGCCGGCCCTGTTATGTTTAATCCTTACAACAACCCTGTAGCATCAGCTCCAATACTGGTCCTAGTTTACAGAGGAAGAAGCCAGACAGGCTCATGCCAGAGCTGGCACTCAGCAACTGCTATGATCAGTCTGGGCCTCAGTGTCCTCATCTGTAAAACGGGGGTGATAGCCCTGGCCCTGCACTCCTCCCAAGGAGAGAGTGGAGTCCACAGTACTGTCTGAGGCCCGGCTCTGTCCAAAGGCTGCCAGACTCCCCACCCCTTTCCCATGGCCAGAGCTGGTGGTCTGTCCTCCCCACGCAGGTGTGCAGAGGTGCCTCTGGAAGAAGAATGCCTGTGGAGCAGACCTGCCTGTGGTTTGCAGGGGAGGAGATAAACAAAGGGGAGGCAGGCAGGGCGGCCCTCCTGGCTCCCCCTTCTTAGCTCAAGAAGCTGGGGAGCAGAGACAGGGCACTAGGGGGGCCCAGGCAGATAAGCAGCTGGAGGGGCAGGATGCTGGGTGAGGCCCCGACAAATATGGGAGGAAGAAGGAGGAAGCCAGGGCTGGGCTGGGAGGAGGGGGCAGGGACATGGGCAGGTGGGAAGGGGCCAGTCTGCAGGAGGGTCATGGGAGCTCCAAGCCTGGGTGAGAGGCTCATTTTCTGCCAGGATTTTTTTGTTTAAAGAAAATTAATTTTTTTTTCTATTGTGGTAAAATACAGATAAGTACACATATGTACACATAAAATTTACCATTTTAACCATTTTAAAGTAAACAATTTCTTCCTTGACTGGTATCACAACAGAGGGTCCTAGACAGAGCGGGAGAAAAATTGTAGAACAAAAAATCAAATTCACAAAAAAGACCAGACTTACTGGTCTGACAGAGACTGGAGGAAACCCCAAGACTATGGCCCTAACACATCCTTCTGAACTGGAACTGAAGCCATTCCTGGAGACCACCTTTCAGCCAAACCATAGACGGGCCATAAAATAAACAACCTCCGAGAGGAATGTGCTCGTCATAACAATCAATTATACAAGATCGAAAAGGCAACGTTTGCCCAAAAGCAAAGATGAGAAGGCAGGAAGGGATAGAAAATCAGGACAAAAAGAAACAGGGGACCTAGGACGGAAGTGAGAAGAGTGCTGACACATTGTGGGGAATGAAACCAATGTCATGAAACACTTTATGCACAAACTATAGAATGGGAAACTAATTTGCTCTGTAAACTTTCACCTAATGCACAATAAAAAAAATTGTTTTAAATAGTGAACAATTTAGTGACGTTTACTATATTCACAAGGTTGTGCAACCATCGCTGCTAATTCCAGAACATTGTCATCACCCCAAAAAGAAACCCCGTACACATTAACAGCTACTCCCCATACATCCTCTTCCCCTCTAATCTACTTTCTATCTGTGGATTTGCCTATTTTGGACATTTTGTATAAAGGAAACCACACACTACATGACCTCTTGTGACCAGCTCTCCCACAGAGTATGATGTCCTCAAGGTTCAGGGGGATCAATAAGATGCTTGGAAAGGCCCCCCTCTTCCACCAGCCTGACTCTTCTCCCAGGTTCTCTCCTTCAGATGGTGTTTCCTGAGCACCTACAATGTGCCAGGCACGGGCCCTGAGGAAGCTGCCCCCACTGAGAACCCTGCTAGCTGGGATCAACAGTCTTGAGCTCCCATGCTCCCCCTGCCCCTGTCTGCTAGCTGGTCCACTCCAATGCCAGGATGCCAGGCCAGCTGCCTGCCCTCTGCAGCCAGCTGCCCCACCAACATTTTCATCAAGGGACATAGTCCCTCATCAAGGAATCCAGGAGGTGGTATCCACCAGTAGCTTAGTCTCCTGAGCCTCTAAGAACTGGGGTGGCCCCTTCTCCATGCAGTGAGCTGTGCTGTGGGGGGGGTGGCAGGTGGGTTGGGATGGCTGGGGCTCAGCCCGCAGCGGGCAAGCAGACCCTGTGTGTGGACAAATGCAAAAGTCACTTCGGCCGCCCACACTGCGTAGGAAAGCGCTCCCTCCCTCCAGCATCGTGAGGTCCAAGGGAATTCCCATCACTTGCTCGCCAGAGTCGAGTGGGGTTTCCCAGGGGACTCCAACGCCCCTGCTCCGAAGGTCTTTTTCCTTCCCCAAATGATTCTGCCCCCTGGCCAGGAGTTTCCAACATTCCAGTCACATGTCAAAGCCTCCCTGAGACACCCTTTAACAAAGTTATGTCACAAACGGGCAAACTGAGGCCTCGAAGACCCCCTCTGGCTCCCTGGAGTTGGGGGAGGGGCACCAGCTATGAGAAGATCCAGGGGAGACTACATGCCTGAACAACTCCCTCAGCGTATTTTCCCACCTGCTCACCACAGAGCCTCCTCCGTGACTGTGCCCCACCGCCAGGGTGATGCAGTCCCCTAGCTTAGATGAGGACTGGGTGGGCTCTGTCCTCCTGTGGCCCCGATGGCTCAGCATAGACCTAGAAAAGCGTCATGTCCCTGGCTCCCTGCCCAGCACTCTTCCTCCTGGCCTGCCTCTCCTGGACAGGAACACCCCACACCGATGCTGGCCTGGCTGACAGGACCTTAAGTCTTCTACCATGAGCCTGGAAGGAACATCTGCTTGTAACACCCTTCCTGGCCTCAGCTTACAGGCGCACAGATAGAAATCGGTTGCAACCTCCCCATCAGAGAGACCAGCTCTTTTCCTCCGGGAAGCATGGCCCGTGCCCTGTGGGCTGCAGTCTCTGCCTGCCCAGAAATGCCTGCATGTTCCCAAATGTTGCTCTTGTCCCCCAGTGTTCCACTTCTGGTGTCCACTTTGGAGGACACTGGCCCTTGGGCACAGACATGGGAACAGGTAACTCAATGTCCATCGTAGAGAAGCAGAGCATGTCCACGCATCAGAGACATTATGTTGGAGAAAAGAAAATTGCAAAGGGAGGCACAGAACATGATACCTTTTATGCAGCCATTTAGAACCCACAAAATAACACTGTGTCCAGGAAACATATACACTGTAAAACAGGGTGCCCTCCCCTGGAAGGTTTTCATGCCCACATGGCCCTGAGTGCTGACATGCCCCATCCGGTTCGATTCTCACAGCAAGGCAGCATCTCCTCATTTTATGGGCGAGAAGGTGGAGACTGAGGGAGGGCACAGCAGTCCAAGGCCCCACAGAGAGCTCCAAGCAGGTCCTGCCCCAGCAGTCTGGTTTCAGCAGCACCCGACCCTACCTTGTCACCCCCAGGATGGGCCACCTCGGGGAAACGGGATCCCTAAATCAATGTCAGTTCATTTTTCCAAATAAGGGGGAGGGAAAGGGTGAGCTCTGGAACAGAGATGGCCACACACCAGCCTCTGTTTAGTCTCTGAGATGGGTGTTTCTCCAGTGTGTCTGAATTATTCCATAATTTAAATTGAGGATCAGTAACAAAGACAGAGGGTGAGACCGGCAGTGAACTCGCTGCCTTGTCCCCCTCCTGTCTCAGGGCCCGTGGGCTTGGGAACGACACCTGCCCTGAACAGGATACGGCTGCACGGGAGAGGTTGCCTGTTCTAGCAGCTGGAGTGAAAGCTCAGAAGGAAACAGGGCAGTCAGCTTTAATGCTGTGTTTGCTGGTGCTGTGTTCTCGGCTCTGCACAGAGACCCTGGGTGCCCGAGTGGGTCCCTCAAGGTGTGTCTCAGGTCAGAGTAGCGCTCGAGTGCCTGGCAGCCCCATGGGGCCAGTGAAGGCCCTGTGGGCAGTGTGGCTGCAGAGCACACGTCACACTCCTGGAGATGGGGCTGCCTCACTCCATTTCACACAAGGGGAAACTGAGGCACAGAGAGGGCAGAGGTTGAATGAAGTGGATTGCAGGATGATAGGAGAAAAGGGGCTGAGGGGCCCCTGGGCGCTGCCCCCACCTGGGGATGGGCTGAGGGTCTGCCCGGTGCCCCATCTGTGTCTGGATGACCGCGGAGGGTGGTGGGAGGGGCGGGAAGCACCTGGCGGTCTCGGTTTCAGACAGGAAGTGGCCTGCTGCCATCCCCTCCACCAGTAGCACATCTGGGTGTTGGCCTGGACAGCCCCTGGAGGCTGAGAGCGGGGAGCAGTTTACATGAGCACTCAGGTGGGTGAGGCCCATTCATCTCTGCAGGAGCAGGGCCCTCATGGGCCAAGGGCTGTGTGACCTCTGACCCCGGTGCCCCGTGCGGGGGCTAGGAACCTCAGCTCTTCTCTTAATAATGGGAGCCAATGGTGAGAACTGCCCTGTGGCCCAGCCTCAGAGCCTGGTGAAGGGGACTTGGCTTGAGAAAGTTCCCAGCCACAAACGGAGACAGGTGGGCCAGCCTAGAGGGAAGGGGTTGGGGACACAGCCAGTGGACAGTCTGCAGAGGGTCCCTTGACCCCTCTCACCCGCTTTCCCACTCCCCTTGGGTCTCTGAAGTCGGGACTTTCCAGGACACTCAAAATGCACCCCAATTTGGGAGGAAGGAGGAAGGCCCAGAGCCCGTGCGGCAGGGTAAATCCCTAGTTCCTTCTTGGCTCCTCTCACTGGCCCCTCGGGCTCTGTGGTAGGATGGAGGGAGGGAAGCCTGCAGCCTGGTGCAGGGACAGCTAGGGGGGCACAACCCAGGTGTTGGGGGGGGCAATCTGACCCAGGGCTCACTGGACTCGAATTCAGCCCTCCTTGCTCAGTGAGGATCCAGCACACCAGCCACACATCGGAGGTGAGAGAGCAGAATCAGAGCAGGCTGGTCGTCTAGCCACACAGCACCAGGGCCAACTGCCAAGGTCACTCCTCTGCAAGGCCTCCTCCGACCTCTCACCTGTCCCCTCTGTGGCCCAGCTGTGGGGAGAGCACCACGTAACAGCAGGGGCACCCCAACACAGGCTGTGCTGCAGGGGTAGAGGCTGGTGGTGGAGATGAAGGAACAGCAGATCCCCACGTTTGTAGCTCCCACTTCTCCTCTGACCTCTGCCTGGGCCTTTCCAGCACCTCTGTTTCCTGAGTGTTTCCCCCAGGGCACCCTATGTGCAGGGGTGCAGGTGCTCTGCCGCTGGAGGAGGCCAGGCTTGGCTTCCTAGGGCAGGTGGCTTTGCTCTGCAAGTGATCTTGGTGTCAGATGGGCATCAGGATGTGCTTGATCCAGGTGGGGGGGTTGCCAGGCAGCCCCTGCCTTGGGGCCTTCTAGTGTGGGGCAAGTAGGCCACACCATCATTCTTGGTAAGTGGAGGGTGTGGGCCACTGCCGGGCAGGGAGCAGGGCTGTGGGCTTGTCCCCTACAGTTTGCTGTGGCCTGAGTGTCCCTTCCCCTCTGGGCCAGGGCCCCCCTCCTTAGGGGATGTGGTGGAGACCAGTCTCATGGCTCTCCCATAGGATTCCACTCCATTCTCTGCTGTCACCATCCACAGTGGCCAGAGGTGTAACTAAGATAGAGCAGGTAGAGCATGTGCCCTGGGCATCGTGTGCTTGCCCTGGGTACCACCTGAGGTGGGGCACCAATGAACAGTTTCTATTGGCTATCACAGTTTCCATTGCCAGCTGTGAGAGATAATTCAGCAGTTTAATACTAATTGCCCTAGGCACTATTCTCCATAGATAGGCCCTTTGTCCACACCAAAACTCAGTTCAGTTCCTCCAGTTACAGGGGAGGAACATGTTCTCCCTGCTCCCATGGAGAAGCCAATGGCCAGGAGGGGTGGCAACGGTGCTTCTGAGGCCCAGCTCACTACCTGTGGCCTTGGTCCCAGGCCCCAGCTGGCTTCCAAGTCCAGGCTGACTGACCACCCCACGTCAGGGCCAGAGGTGGGCACAATCTGAAGGGAAGGGTCTGGCGGGTCCCAGCAGCCCCTGAGCAAACTGCAGCTGATCCCTGGCTGCTGTCTCTCCACTGTGGGCAGACATAGATAAATCCCCCCCACCCTGTTATCACCCTGTGCAGCCAGTGGTGTCCTGAACCATGGTCTCACCCTGTGCCCCCCAGGTAACCCCCACAGCAGCCCAGATGGCAAGGTCCAGGATTTCAGAAAGTAGGGAACCCCGGATCTCCAAACCTCCCTCACGCCCCCTCATGTTAGGTGCTGAGCGACCTCCCCAGTTTGGGCCCTCTTGCTGCCCTCTGACTCAGGACCCTTTACCCAAAGTGACCCAGGCTGCGGGCCAGTCTCCTCAGGGAAGTACAGACAGGAGAGAGAGGGAAGGTCCTGCAGGAGGGAGGGCCCTACCTGAGGCCACACAGCCCTAGAGCTATGCTGGGCCAAGCACCTCTTTTCTTGGCCTGAGGGTACCCCAGGGAGCAGAAGGTCAGAGACCCCCTCACAGAGACTGCACACCAGCAGGGGAGACAGATGAAAAATAAACAAACTCGGAAAGGCCTAGTTTTTTGGACTGGATAACGAATGGAAGGAGAAAAACAGAGAATAGAGGATTGGGTATGTGCATGTGGTGGAAGAAGGGATGTTGCAACTTGAAATAGGGGATCAGGGGAGGCCTGGCTGAGAAGGACACCTTGAACAGAGACCTGGCGGCGGTAAGGAGGGAGCCTGTAGATACCTGAGGGAAAGATTCCAGGCAGAGGGGACAGTGCTTGCAAAGGCCCTGGAGTGAAAGCTGCCTCATGTTTGCAGAGCTGCAGGGCGGCCAGGGTTGGAGTGCAGATGGGGGAAGTGGTAGGAGGGGAGGCAGGTGTGCCATGGGCTCTTAGAATTTCGGCTTTGGCTCTGCCAAAGAGAACTGTGAGCACCGGCTGCATGACCTGACTTCAGTTTTAATCGGCTTGCTCTTTCCGGTGGAACAATGACAAAGCGGCTCTCTAAAGAGAGCTGGTCGAGGAGAAGTCAGCCCATCAAGAGAGCTGACCCAGGAACGGTGGAGGCCAGGAGAGGACACCTATCAGATGGGGGGAACGTGACCCCACTCTGCCCCCTACCCCCAGTGCTGTCCTGATGGCCACCCTCCTCTTCTGCCCTGCGGTTTTAAAGGTTCTTGTTAGAACTAGCTGTTTGACAGCCAGGCCCTGTGGGGTGGGACACGAGTTTGGTGGTTTAACGATGAGAGTTTCATTAATTAGCTCCTGAGGCAGTCCCATTCCAGCTCTGGAACAGCCCATAGGAGTTGCCCAGAGTCCACTGCACCTCTACCCCTAGTTCCATCAGAGGGCAGAAGGGTGGGCAGTCAGTGCTTGAAGTGCCCCTGCCCCATCCTCTCCCCTCCCAACCCTAGTGGGAGCCTCCTGGAAGGAGCACGAGGCCAGGAGTTGTGGATAACCAGCCTGGGATCCTCGGGAGCCACGGCCCCTCTCCTTGCTGGCGGCTCCTCCCGCCTAGGCCTCTACCCGAGGTGATATCAGGGTCACCTTCAGCCACGGAAGTGAGAGTGTGCGGAGGCGGTGTGAACGTGGACGCCTCTCTCCTCAGCCACACTCGGCGAGAAGTGAAAGCGGCCTTCGCCTGAAGGACGCCCTCTTCATGTGCCCCTGCCTGCCCACTTCCTCCAGGGAGCAACCCTGATTGTGCCTCTGACCTCCTTCTGCTGCATCCCCCTCAGGTGTCCTGGCCTCCCTCTGGACAGAGCTGTTGGACAGGAGCTGGTTGTCCTTTGTCGCTCAGCCTGGAGGCTCCCCATGGTCCCTTTGGGGCAAGGGGTGGGGGACGAGTTCCAGCACAAACTGTAGGCCTGGCAACAGGACCCTCTGTGTTACCCAGGGAAAGAAGGAGATTCACTTGGGTGGGGACGTGGAGTGAGTCGGGTCTGAGCTAAGCAGTGGGGTCTTTGTCCCCCTCCAAGCTTTCCCCTTTACTTGGCAGCAAAGACGCTGGGGGTGGGGGTGGGAATCAGGGCCTTGGAGGCTGCACCCCAGAGCCCCTCCCTGCCTCCTCTGCTCTACTCCCTGAGCTGTGTAGACCCATTCCAATGACAAACGTTCTTAGAGGAGACACAGCACAGAGGGGAGAGGCCGTGTGAACACAGAGGCAGAGATGAGAGTGATGCAGCCACAAGCCAAGAAACACATGGAGCCACCAGAAGCTGGAACAGAAAGGAAGGATCCTCCCCTGGAGCCTCCAGAAAGAGCACGGCCCTGCTGACACCTTGATTTTGGACTTCTGGCCTCCAGAACACACTTCCATTTGTCATGCTTGTTATGGCAGTCACAGGGCACTAAGGCAGCAGGGAGGGCATTCCAGGCAGAGGACATTCCAGAGCAGCTGTGATCAGGAGCCTGCTGGAGGAGGGGCCGGTGGGTAATGTAGGGGAGGGAGGGAGTGGTGGAGGGAGACTGCCCCCAGGAGTGCCCTAGCTGGAGCAGGGCAAGGTTGGGCAAAGGTCATATTCCTTGTCAACTACTGGCCAGGCAACCTAGCAAACCACGCAAAGCAAGACCCTCAGGGTCTCAGGAAACAAAAGGCCAAACTGCTTTTTGCAAGGGATTCCACACTGGCACTGTCAAATCTGAAAAGGCAGCCTTGGCCATGTTAGATACAGTTTTGCTCCAAAAATCAAAAGGATTTTATATGCCTGCTTCAAAAAATATTAATTACTGTGTCATTCTTTTTCATATTTTTTAGAGCCAATTAATGTGTTTTCAGGTCTCAAAGGTGATCATGAACTCCGGGGAAGCCTGTGGGCCTACTCAAAGGGCCTCTAGGGGATGTGACATGAGTGGCCCAGTTGCCAGCAGGGGCCCTGGAAGGGACCCCACAGGCTCCCAGGCTGTGCATCCTCAATGCTGCCCCTGGTGGTGACTCCTGGCATTGTACAGCCCACCCTTGCACCCAGGGAGGTGGGGGTGGGGTGGGGGTGCTAGGGAGCGAGACTACAGTATTGGAGCCCTGGAGCCCACAGCATCTCATGGGGGCTGGCAAGGCCATGGCTGTCCCCATGGGAATAGGGATAGGTATTTGGAGAAGAATCTCCATGGAAGGTGAGCTCCTAGAAGCCACAACTGGGGGGTCCAGTTCACTTCTGTCCCCTCAGGGCTGGCCCCCCTGAACATCTCAGGACTAGGAACCAGTGCCCAGGCAAGCACCTGGCCCAACACACTAGCCGTACACCTACTGCTCCCTCCCTTCCCAGGAGGCCCCCCAGAGTGAGGAGGGCCCCCACAGGCGGGGCAGTGACTGTGTGGTCAGTGAGCTGGTCCATCCAGACCATCTGTTCCAGCACCCCCAGCCCGAGAACACCGCAGTGACATCACAAGAACAGTGGTTTCACTTCCAGACAGCCACCTCCTGGCGCCAAACTCCTTTCCCTGCCGCCCACCACCCAAACGCAGCAGTTCTCACAGCCTCTCCCCCTTCCTGGCTGAAGCGTCCAGAGGAAAGGGATTTAGACACAGGAGGAAACTGAGGCCCTAGCCGAGGGAACCAGTGGCAAGTGGTGGAACTAGGGCCCCCACTCCCAGGACAATGGGGTCAGGCCAACCAGGACTGCCTGGGAGAGCAGGGCGGCTGGGTGGATGGACAGAGCCTCCTTCCCTGCACCTGAACAGTCCTGGGGCAAAGAGGATGGCAGCTCAGAGCAGGGTGGGTCCATCGAGGGAGAGCTGGCTTGTACCTCCTCATGGGGCACCCTCCACATGGGGACAAGCCAGTGATAACGCACACGTTGCTGTTGTTGAAGCCAAGCACCTGCATGCCTGGGCATTCTAGCTTTGGAACAAACCCCTCATCACCTGCCGGGGGGACCCCTGCATTGGGGGATGGTCCTCTGGGACCCTCGGCCAGCTGTGGGGGAACCAGCCTCATGTGGCAGCTGCGGGGACCTACTCAGGGATATACAGCCTCTCAGCAGAGGCCAGCATGGATACTATTGGACCCCAGGGTTCTGGGCATGAGCTCAGGCACCATTGGGTGCCTAAGATGACCACACCAGCGGAGGCATCGTGGGGGCTGTCTTGGGCTGTAAGAAAGGCCTTGCAGGCTTTGGGTAGCCACGTTGCATGGCTGGGGAGCGGCCACCACAGCTGTACTGCGAGGCTCCTAAGGACTTCTGTGGGTGGGGACTGGGGGTGTCAGGGAGCTTCGTGGGAGCCCGGCAGCCCACGCCTCACTTCCCTCAGGAACTGGCTCAAAGGGCAGGAAACCCTGGCGGAACTGCTCCTTGCCTGTGGGCTGGGTGGAGTCCTGATCACCACTCACTCCCGGGGACCCTGGGCCTCGGCGTCCACATCCTCGAGCCCCATCTTCCCCCACGGAGCATCGCACCTTGAGAGTGTCCCGGACGAAGGGTGCATGTGTCTTCATGTACCCCCTTTTAGACGGAGTTGGCACCCAGCCGGTGTCTGCCCTGGGTGGGGCTGGGCAGCAGCCTAGCACCTGCGGGCCCCCGGACACCTGCCCCAGCTGCGGCCGTGCCATGTGGTGGCCGTGTTGATACTCGAGGTGAGTCAACACCCTGATGTCAACAAAGCGGGCGGTGGCAGCTTGGAGATGTCACGATTCCCGCCACCTGGCGTGTTCCGAAGCCCCCATGGCCCTCCCTAGCCCCTTACCTGGGCCGCCCTTCCTGGGACCCCGGGGCATGGAGCAGCTGGTGGGCGCCGGGGGCTCGCTCTCCTGCGTGGAGGATGCCCGAGACATGGAACTGGAACCGGAGGTGGAGCCAGAGGGACAAAGCTATGCCCGGCCCTGCAATCCTGGCATTGGCGTATGGGCAGGCAGGAGCAGCATGGAGCAAGGTGCCCCAAAGCGTGCCTGGACTCCTTTCCTGACCTCTTAGGGCCTCGAGGGAAAGACACGGGGCCAGGCCTGAGGCACACTGGCCCGTGTACTCGTGTACCCGCTGCCCGCCTGGGGAAGGGGCGGGAGGTCCAGTCTCATGTGACACGGGGCGGGCCTGGGGTGCAGGAGCCTCCCGGCAGCGTGAGGGGAGCAGCCAGCTGTGTCGCCGTGATAATGCGGCCGCCGGGCAGGGCTGCAGCTGCACCCGGCCGCTTCCCTTACAGGAACCATCTGGGCCGGGACTCCTCATGGCCATTCCGGTCCAGCTTTCCAACAACTTCCTCTTCACCCCAGGCGCAGCCTCGGTGACACCCACCAGACCACCCAAAGCCCAGGATGGGGGCTGATGGGTGTATGACCCTGACCTCGGGGGCAGAGGTCAAGCCGCACAGCTGGCCTCTGGCAGAACCTCATGGTCTCCCACCTGGCCAGGCCCTCCCTCAGCCCGGGTAGTCCAGGGGCTCTCCCCTCCACCCATCCTCAACAGGTCCTGGAGGTCTCTCCCCAGAGCTCGTCTGGCTAGCTGCCCTCCCAGGAGCCTGCCTGGCCAAGTCATCTTCATGAGCTGTGCCCTTGAGCCAGATTTTGGGGTTCTGACCAACCCTCCTCCGCCCAGGGCTCAGCCGGGCTTTTGTGTCTGCTTCCTGGAGCTCTTTGCCTAGCAGCACCCCCACTGGACCAGACAAGGAAACCCATATGGGCTTGGCCTTAAGCATGGGGCCTGGGCGTCCCGGCCTCTGGCTGGGGACCCTCAGAGACTCTTATCCCACCACCTGATGGGTGTCCAGGGTAAGCAAAGGCTCCACAGCCCAGAATTTGCTGGAGGGGGGCCATGCTCCCCAGTATGAGGTGTTCCAGAAACCTAGGGGGTGTCCTGGAGGCCCCCATTGGGCTCCCAGCAAAGAGGGAGCGAAGTACTGCAGGTACTGACAGAAAGTCATTTTCTAAAGGTGGGGGTATGCCGTAAGGGATAGCAGGGGGAGTAGAAGGCTTTACAGGAGGGGAGGGGGACGCCCCTCGAACCTCAGCGCCTCAGTGGACCTGACCAGGCCCAACCATGGCCAAGGCTCGCAGCCTCAGACAACCAAGAGACACGCGGCCTGCATACCCAGGGCTGGTTTGAGGCTCCCAGGCTGTCGATTTAACTTGACCCTATTTATTTTTAGGTAATCCCGGCACATGTTAGTAGTTCAAACAGTGCAGAGGGTGCACAAGGAGGGTGAGACCACCCCCCCATGACCCCTGGTGTTTTCCACAGAGGGCCCTGTGTCATAGCATTGGGACATCTTTCTAGAAGGAGTCAGCGCGTGGACGAGAGACACGTTGATGTGTGCCCCACACTGTGAGCTGGGGTGCGCTGTTCCAGAAGGGACTGCCTGGGTGGAGGCTGGCTCCTCCCACCTCAGCCCTGCACCATGCTGCCTGGCTCCAGCCCCAGGGTTCAGGGCAGAGAAGAGGGTCCTGTGAGCAGGGCCATCCAGGGGTGTCACCGTGGTCTTCGGGGGCCCCCTTCCTCCTCCCTTTCCTCCAGATTCCGTGTGGGATCAGGAGTCGGCCCACTGGTGGGTCCTGGCCCTCCCTGGCTGGGCAAGCTTGTAACAAATGGAGTTACGATTATGGTTGTGAGCACCACTATTATTATTTTCCACCTGCATGCAGTCTGAGTCGCCAAGTCGGGGGCTTGAGTGGCCTTTAAGAGGCAGCAGCATAGACACTGGGGGGGTGTGGCTGTGGGTAGGTGGGGCGGGCAGCCCCCATGGCTCAGGGCAGGTGTCCGGGTTGCACCTGCATGGCCCTGTAGATGGGAACCCCCACTTCCCTGGGGAGGCCCTGAGCCCTGCCTCACCTGCTTGGTTTTCTAATCAGTGGCCCACAGAGGTTGGGGTGGAAAGAGAAGAAAGTCACCCTCCAGCGACTGGGAGCTGTCCCGGCTCCTGGGCGGTCACCTCAGGGCCCAAGGGCTGCCTGCCACTCCCCAAGGGCAGTTGGTGCTGGTGGGGAAGCGGACGTTGGCTGCGGCTTGCAGGGAGGGTGGCCCGGGAGATAAGGGAGTGGGAGGAAGTGAGGGTGGCACTGGGGCTGCCTCCTTGGCCAGGGAGCGGCTGCTGTCTGTGCCCTCTCTGCCCTCCTGGAGGGAGCAAAGCCCTTCCTCCTCTGCTTCCCTCCCTCTTCTTCTGTTCCTCTCTCTCTCCTTCCCTTCAACAAATACCTATGGACCCTGTCCCTGCCCTCTGGGGCCTCAGTCTGGTGGAGGCAGACATTCCATCAACAAACCGCCCGTCCTTGTGGCCGTGTGCCTGAGAACTCGTTAGGAGGAGCTGATCAGGGGAGGTGGGAGCTGAGGGCTGGTGTAGCAAGGGTCCCAGGAGAGGGCTTACCTCACCTCTGGATTTTGGGACTCCATGGGATTGCCAGAGAGCTGGAGGGAGGCAAGGTGGGATTACTGAGGGTGTCTTCCACAGGGTCTTGGCATTGCCTCAGCTCCTGGCATGGCCCCAGTGACTGCTGAATCAATGAGTGAATGGATGGATGGATGGATGGATGAATGGAAATGCGACACCATACGGGTCCCATGTCAACCCCGTTTTACAGAGGAGGGACTGAGCCCACAGGGGTGGCGTCCCCAGGCACAGAGCCCGAGAGGAGGGAGTAAGTTCACCTGAGCTCACCCATGCCCCCCCCCCCATGCCCCCTGGCTAGTACATGGAAGGTGATCCAGGCTGAACTCAGGCTAGGCTCCCATCCCTCCCGAAGGTGCTCCCCCTTGCCCCACCAGGCAATGAGGCAGAGATTCCTGCTAGGGTCACAGACCTGGAGCTAGTCCCAGCATGTACACAGAGCCTCTCCCTGGGCCCACCTCTGCTCCTCACCAGACCCTCATGCTGCTTTCAAAGTGGCCAACTCTCAGAGAAAGGAGCCCTGTTGTCACAAATGATTAAGCGCTTGGTTGCTAACCTAAACGTTGGTGGTTGGAACCCACCTAGCAGCTCCGAGGGAGAAAGATGTGGCGATCTGCTCCTGTAAAAATTGCAGACTAGGAAAACTATGGGGCAGCTCTACTCTGTCACATGGTGTCAATATAAGTTGAAAATGACTTGACAGCAACTAACAACGGCAACAACAACGTCTCCAAGAGGGAAACTGAGGCAGGCAGCTGGAGAGTCGAAACTGCACACATGACACTTCTGAGGGAACAGGTCTTGCGGCCCCACATCACCTGCTCCCTGGAGCAGCCACCCGGCAAGGGGGAAGCCCCTTCCTCCGGGCACTTTCCCTTTAGGGGAGGGCTAGGGCCTGGGACCTGGTTTCTCTCTGACTCAGCGGCTGAGGGCAGCGGGCGGGCAGGTCCCAACATCCCCTGGGGCAGGCTACACAGAAGCCTGGCCTCTTCATCTTGGCGACTGGCTCAAATGTCATTTCCTTTGAAGCCACAAGGCCAAAAGCTCAGCTGGCTTTGGGGACTGTGTGTTTAAACCAAAAAGAATCAAAAAGGGGAAGTCCCTCCTCTGGGCACAGATGTCGTCTCTCTGTCTGCCTTTTCTCTCTCTGAGGCCTGCCTTGGAGCTGGTGCTTGGCCACTGCGAGGGGGCCAGAGAACAGGCAGAACCGACCCTCGGAGTGGCAGCAACATGGGAAGTAGCACTCAGCCAGGGATTACAGGTGACAGCAAAGCCAGATTAAGGCATGTGTGGGCCCTAAACACTGATAATCTGTGGTGCCCCCTTCTCTGCTTACTCATGCATTCGAACGGGATATATGAGTTATATACATTCATGTATATATATATATATATATATATATATGGATGTGTGTGTCTTAGCTATCCATGATGTAACTTCTTTTTAAATAATATTAGCAATTGAACACAAAAGTGGTGTACGCCATTTTAGTGGAATGAGATGAACTGGATTATTAAATTTTTAGTGGATGCGGGTACTAAGATTTTTACTGTATACATATTTTCTACAGAAAGAATATTCCATACATTCTACCACAAAGAAAATGAGTCAGTGAACTTAATTGTTTCAATAATCAATGTAAAATTCTGTTGATCTTCCACAAGGAAAAATCGACTTTCACCAATTTTGCTTTGAACGACTCATACTTCAATTCTGATGCTTGTTTCATAATGAATTCTATAATTATAAATGAACAAATGAAAAAGATGTCATAAAAGAAAATTTAATGATTACAAAATACTGCAACAAATTATTTTATTTATAGATAGATCTTTCATCTCTGACATGTTATGATTAAAAACATTTCTTTCTATTCTTTGTTCTTACAAATTCTTCAATGATTTCATCACAATTAAGCTGCCGAACAATATCTGCTTCTATACATAGTAAGGATAATGAATCGAGTCTTTCTTGAATCATTGTTGTGCGCTTGCTTTTCCCATGTCCTGTCTGCTTGGCATCTACGGATCTTTGCCTTGGACAACTGGTGCCCCTGTTTTGTTGATGCCCTAACCATGTACTTACCTTTCCTATTGGGTAATCTGTCCCTGGGTGATGGTGGAATCTGGTTCACCCATATCGGCCCGGCCTGCCAGTGTCAGAGTTTAGGAACACTTCTCTTCCTGCTCCAACGTTGGTCCTTCCTGAACAGCTGCGTGACTGGACCATATTCACAACCCTCCCCAATTAACATGTTATCACTCTCACTGAAATACCTTCAGGACTAGAGTGTGACAGAAATTGGCCTGTATCCAATTTGAAAGAATTTTTGTGTTTTTTAATTTTTTTTGCTTTTTAAACATTAGTTTTATATTAACATTTTTTTCACACGTCTTAAAGAATATAACAAACGCCCATGTACCAACCATCAGCTTTACCAAGCCTGTAGCGTTTTAAATATCAGATCTTTTTTACTAAGAAAGAAAGCATTCCAGCAGACAAGAGTCTCCCCACCCCAAGGAGACAGCCCCTGCTCTGAAACTGGTTTTTTTTTTTATCATCCTCACATCTTCTAGCACTTGTGCGAGGACCTAGCTTCATGTAAACGGTGTGATGTGGAGTATGCTGCCTGTCCTTTTCTTCTTTTGTTTAGCCTTGTGGTTTTGAGCTTTATTCAAGTCTATCCTCACACGTAGCTCTGGCTCATTTTAACTTGAGTGGAGACTTTCCCTACATCACTATTATTTGCTTACATTTTATTTAAAACTTGAGGTTTTCTTGTTAAAACTGACATCCCTATGGGTGCCTTTTCTTCAGTAGTCATTCCCTAGAGCCCTGGGGTTATGGGTTGAGTTGTGTCCCTCCAAAAGATGTGCTGAAATCCTAACCTCTCTACCTGTGAACATGACTTTGTTTGGAAATAGGGTCTTTGAAGATGTTATCAGTTAAATTAACATGAGGTCATACTGGAGTAGGGTGGCTCTAATCTTGCATGACTGGTGCTCTGTGAAAGAGGAGACGAGACACAGAGACACAGACACAGAGGGAAGATAGCTATGTGAAGATGGAGGCAGAGATTGGAGCAATGCAGCCACAGCCAAGGATTGCCAGCAACCATCAGAAGATGGATAAGGCAAGGAAGGGTCCTCCCCTAGAGCCTTCAGAGAGAGCATGGCCCTGCTGACCCCTTGATTTCAGACTTCAGGGCTCCAGAACCTTGAGAGGATGAGTGTGTTGTTTCAAGCCCCCGTCTGTGGTACTTTGTTGGAGTGGCCCCAGGACACTCACACAGTAGGTAGGGACCATGTCATTCTTGTCATTCCCATTTTATAGATGGGAAGCCCAAGTGCAGTAGATATGAGTAACCCCTATTCACTTTTGGGTAAGCAGGAGCTCCTGGCTCAGCGTGGGTTCACTCACCATGCATGGCACACGCCTTCATCAGGGTAGGAGTCATGCTTCCCCCAGGCGGGTCTGACACCACTGCAAGAGAAACAGGCAACAAGACAAGTGATCAAGAGAATGTAACATCCACTGCTTGGAGAGACGTGCTGGAAAGTGACCTGGGCGGTGGCTGAAAGTGACATGGGGGTGGTTTTAGGTTGGGGTGGATCTCAAAGAAGGCGACATAGAGCACAACCAAATAGCCCAAGGGTTGTGAGTCATGGGCACGCTCTGAGGGAAGGGCACTCCAGCAGAGAACCAGCAAGTGCAAAGGCCCTGGGGCAAGAGCATCCTGCAGGTTGGCGTCTGGTCCCGTTACACTCGGAACTGAGAGGCTTGTGTGTGTGTCTGCAATGCCAGGCAGTCGTCAGGGACCTCAGCACATTCCTACTGCCGATTCCGTAATAAGCTCTCAGCTCTCAGGAAGGCAAGACCCTCCCTAAACCAGGCATTGCTGCCTCCCAGGTGGTGGGGACAGACTCCCAGGCTGGCTCGAGGCAGAAATATGGCGCGCTGGGACATATTTGGATGTAAATATTTTCAGCCGCGAGAGTAGCTGGGAGAGGAGGTCTTGTTACTGAGCGGTCTCCGTGGAAGCCGGAGTCTGTGCCATATGGCTCCCTCAGCAAGCTGCTTCCTTTCCCCTCCTTGCCGGCGGGCTGTACGACGTCGCGCAGGATGGCTTCGTCTCTGCCGGTAGGGCCACCTGTTGGGTGCTGGTGGCTTCCCTGGGTCCCCGGGAGGCGGGTGAGCTCTGGGTCTCGACCCTGTGCTGGCCAGCTGCCCCTCCCTGAACCTTACTTACCCATCTGTGAGGTGGCCGTGAGAATTGGGGGGTGCCTGGGATGGGCTCTGCTCCTCCCCTCCCTCCACTACAGCGGAGGGGCGCAGGCTCGGCAGCTGTTGGCAGCAGCCTTGTTATTTTTCTCTTCCCCTGCTCTTGGCTCCACCCAGGCTGGGGAAAGAGCCAGGTGCTCACCTGTGGGCCCTCTCAGTAGACCAGCTGGTCTGTCATAGGATCCTCTTGTTGGGAGACAAGGAGAGTTCAGATACCTTCTCTGCCACCTGAGAAACCTCAGAATTCCTCTCCCCTCCCAGACCAATCCTCCTCCCAGCAGACCTTGAAAGATGGCTAGGACTCCCGGGAGACAGGAGATCATTCAGGACTCAGCTAGGCTGGTGGAATGCCTCCATGCAAGAACATTCAATGATTCCCCATTTCCAACCAAATCAAGGCCAAGTTTAGAGCCTAGCATTCGAGGACCTGAGCAAGCCACTCTCCCAGGCTCACCTCCACGCTTGTGGTTTTCCTGATGTTTATGAAATTTTCCTGCCCAAAATGTTCCCCATCGTCCATTCCCTCATAGCCCAACTCAAGTTTCCTCTCCTAAAATCACAAAATCATGGGTGATGGAAGCTGGCAAAGCCCTTGGACATGGCCCAGTGTACTGGTTCCACACTGGGACATGTGGAGGGCTCAGGCCAGGGTAGGGAGGGCTGCAGGGTCCTCTCCAATTTCAAATGGGGGAAGCAGAGGGACTCCTTCAGCTGTTCATTCCTTCACCAAATACTGATGTTTCTACTCGTGGGGGTGGCTGTGTCCCACGCCCAGCACTGTGCTTGGTACGTAGGAGGTTCTTAGTAAGTACTGGTTGAGTGCATGAATGAATGAATGGATGGACGAATGAGTGGAAGACAGCCTGCTCTGTGCTGAACACTGACTAGGCCCCAGGAAGTCAAATGTGGTGGCTGTTTACTG
Source organism: Trichechus manatus latirostris (assembly GCF_000243295.1). Taxonomy (NCBI): domain Eukaryota; kingdom Metazoa; phylum Chordata; class Mammalia; order Sirenia; family Trichechidae; genus Trichechus; species Trichechus manatus. The sequence continues at coordinate 11,911,813 of NW_004443989.1, forward strand.
CGTGCGTGGTTACAGGTGGGGCCTGTCTGTTGTGTGTCGAGTGGGGACTTGTTTCCTGATGCCTTCTGACAGCAGAGAACCTAATGTGGTGCTGGCAGTCGGGGCAGTCCTGGAGACAGGCTGGTGGCACTTGGGGAGCCTCATGATCCCCAGCTCTCGTGGGTGCAGCCCAGCCAGGGAGAGGAGCACTGTTTGCGATGGGGAAGAATGGCTTTGAACTCAATAAGCTTCGCCAGTGAGGGGCCTGCACTTCCTGTTTGTGATTTGGGGCAGGTGCCTGACTGCCCTTGGCCTCTGTTTCCCTATCTGTCAAATGGGGACAGTAGGGCACTGTGAGCAGGAAGCGAGCTGTTCCCTGTAGAGCCCGAGTGCGGAAGGATCCTGGGCCAGGTGGCCGAGGACAGAGGTCAGGGCTGCCGCTGACCTTGGCCCCAGAACTGGTCATCTGCCCACTCCCATATGAACAATTGCCATGGGGCTATTGTCCCTGCAGGATCCTGGCTGGGTGCATCCGGCCCAGGCGTTATCTTCGTTCCTGGGAACTTCCCCCAGGCTGGCCGAAGGTGGCCCGAGAGAGATAGCGGCCAAGGCGGGGCTTTTCCTGCCCTGACATGATTAAGTAACAAAGCAGTTGCTGGTGGGAAAGCCAGCGCATGCTGTCTGCCTGCCCAGGCTGCTCTGGCTTTCTCAGAGTTTACTCTTGGCCGAGGCCTACTGCGCCGTTATCGCTCCCAGAATTTACTGGGTGGTTACAGCTGCAGGGCCTTCACAAGAGGCCAAACCCGAGGTCCCCACAAGGACCCTTCCCCAGGCGCCCTGGGGGCCTCCAGGCAGCCTCCTGGGCCCAGCTCCCAGGCCCCAAGTAGGACCTCCTGCTTCCCCCCCTTCCCCAAACTGCAGAGCACTGTTTTGTTCTCACACCTGAGCTCTGTATCGGTTCACATCAGCCTGAGTCTAACCGAATCCAAAAATACGAAACAGGGCCCATCTGTCTGCCAACTGATGGCGCAGATGTGCTCCGGATTTCGGAGGCGGGCTGCCAGCCAGTCGGGCTGTTAGCGGCTGCACCTGCTCCTGGGCCTGCTCCCCATGCAGCCGTCCCGCCGAGGAGCCCACACAACCCAAACAACCCACACCTCCGGAAGCTGCAGCCCCTGGCTATCCGCAAAGAGCCTCGCCCACTCGCTGGGAGGGTACCCCAGCCTGCTGGGCCCTGTGCTGTGACCCCACTGTGTGCCCAGCCCCAGGGCCACAGCGGGGACAGGGACAGGGGCCTGCTCTGATGGAGACCGACCATGGACAGGAATAGCCCAGCCACCACAGGCTGTTGCGTCTGCCGTTCCCTATGCTGTCACCCAGACCCTGTCTGCACTGGGCTTCTCCCCAGCCTCCCCTACACTCACCTGCCAGTAGCCCAATTGCTACTGGGAGGGAGCATGAGAGAACAAGTGGGAAGATCATCTCGACCAGCATGAAGGATGCTGAAGGCACACAGTGGCCTGGTGGGGAGGGGTGCTAACTCTAGGCGAGGACCCTTTGTAGGGCAGGGCCATGTGAGCTAGGGCCGGACCTGGGAAGAGGTCCCCTCGGCATGTTCAGAGGAGGCTTCAGAGCAGAGAGTAGCCAGGGAACATCATCCCATAAGTGGCTGGGCCAGACAATATGGTCATTCTTATCTTGCTGTGGGATTCACATCAAGGCCCGACTAAATGTGAAGGATGCCTTTCCTGCTTGTGTTTCCAGAAGGGATGAGAAAAGAAACCAGGCCTATGTCTCCTCCCCTCCCCTCTCCTCTCCTCCACGCCCCTATGCCCCTCTCCCCTTCTCTCCCCTCTCCTCCCCTCCTGGGGCTGCTCCGAGTATTGGAGGGACCAGTAGAGGGTGGGGGAGAAGCAGGAGAGTGGGGTCCTGGGGCAGGTGGGTAAAGGTATTTCAAGAGAATGAGGACAGAAGGACTGAGCCAGGGAGGAGGGAGGGGAACACAGAGGAGCTGGGCTCAGCCAGGGCCATGCAGCCTCCTGGACAGATGGAGGGCCTTGGCTGTGCACCCCGAGAGCTTGTCTGCTGTGGCCCTGCCAAGCTCCCGTCTGGGGCGGGCTCCTGCTGGTCCTGGCACCCGGACCCACCGCAGTTTCTCCCAGCCCTGCTTGCACGCTGGCTGCAAGGCTTGGCTCTAAAATCGGTGCCACCTCGGAGAGGCAGCAGATGGGGAGCGGGCCTGCTGGGCCTGGCACGGGCACACAGCTGGCTGGCCTGGCAGCTCGGCTGGCCAACACACAGGTGGCACAGGCCAGGGGTGGCTCCCCTTGGGGGGCACAGTCCCAGTTCGTCCCTGGCAGAGCGGAGGCAGGTGTGAGGCTCCCGGGCTGGCAGCCCGGTGATGGAGGCCCTGGGCAGTCCCAATCTTACCTCCAGCTGTTTACACCAAGAACCCACAGGTGGAGCCTGGCCTGCCCCATGGGCTACTGCCTCCCCACCTGCTTTCTCCACCTTGGGGCAGATCTGTGACAGCCTGGGCTTCACTTTCCTCCTGATAGGACCTGTGGGGGCTGCAAGGACTGAGTGAGGGCACGCTAAGAGCCAGTGAAGGCAGTGGTCACTAGGGTGCGGGCCCTGTGGTCCTCCTGGCCTTGCTCATGGGCCTCTATCTGGCCTCCCTGTTGTCCTTCCCTCTCCTAGACTCCAGCCCCAGCTCAGAGCCCTGGGAGCCCTCGCTGGCCTCCCCAGGTGGCAGGCTGTGTGGGTGGAGGTCACCCCTCCCCTCTCCCTACCAGAGTTGTAATTATGGTGAGAGAACGGTATTTCATTTTGAAGTTTGGATAAAGCTTTAATTGAAATCCTGACTGCCACTAATTACGTTAAAACAGGAGTGCAGTGGGCTTTTTATTAGCTAATGAGGGGTTTTCATCTTGTGGCCTAAAGGCCCTTCACTTACATTGGTCGCATTCCCAATTGGACAGGGGCGGAGGCAGTGTCCCCGTCCCACACATATACCAAGTGGCCCACAGGGAGCTGGAGGGCTGCCCCCCACCACCACAGTCTCCCCAGGCAGACCGGCTCTACCTGCTCGCCTGACTGTGGGCACCTTGCAGCTCCCAGGCCTCAGTCTCACCAGTTGCACAGCAGGGTGACACTGGGGTCTGCTGATGAGTGCCCGGGGTGGGAGGATAAATGAGCCTGCATGGCACTGGGGCGATGGCCGGTGTGGGCAAGTCCTCAGGACTGTCTTTGGGTCGTGCTGCAACCTCACTGACCTTTTACTCTGCCCTGACCCTCTCCCCCAGGGTGCTGCTCCCCTCTATGCAGCCTTCATGAGGCTCCCCTCTGGAGCTGCCTTCCCAGCCCTCCCAGCTCCCCGCCCCTTAGCCCCACTATCTCAGGCTCTCCCCTCCTGCCCCCAGTCCCCAATCCCAGGCAACCCCCTCCCACCCTCACAGCTCCCAGCCCCCTGGTCTTTCCCAGAAGCCCTTGCTCTGACCTCTTCTCTGTCCTGGAGAATTCCCTCTCCCCTCCCCCTCCAGTCTCAGAATTCTTCCCTGGAGGCCTCTTGAAAGCAGTACTGTTTGTATTTGTCTCTCTCCTGGCCCAGCAATGCCTCCATCTATCTGGGAATGAATGGACACCAAGGTGCCCTGCTCCATCATGCACTGCTGCGAACGGTTAGCCACGCACTCAGCCCTCCAGGAGATGATGCAATGGATCAGGTCCCACTGCCATCTTTCTCTTTTTAATGACAGAATCGCCTTTGACCCACTTCCAGCTTCTCTGCCTTCCTGTCTTTCAGCTTGAATTCTGGAAGATAACAAGCCCTGAACTGCACAGTCCTGCCCTGTGGACACCCTAATTTTTTTTTTTTATATTTTATTGTACTTCAGGTGAAGGCTTACAGAACAAATAGTTTCTCATGAAACAGTAGTACACATGCTGTTTTATGACATTGGTTAACAACCCCACAACATTTTAACCCTCTAACTTCTCAACCCTTTTTTTTTTGGTGAAAATACACATAGCCAAAGATACACCATTTCAAGAATTTCTACATGCACAGTTCAGTGACATTGACTACGCTCTTCCATTTGTGCTGTTATTCTCACTTAAGATGAAGGCTTACAGAACAAAATAGTTTCTCATTTAACAGTTACTACAAATGTTGCCCTACGACAACGGTTAACAATCTAACAACACATCAACAACAACCTTACTCTATCTCGGGTTCCCTATCACCAGCTTTCTTGTCCCCTTCTGCCTTCTGGCCCTTGTCACTGGACTCCTGTACCTCGTTAGTCTCATTTGGTTTTACGGGGCTGTCCACTCCCAGGCTGAACAGTGAACCTCGGAGGTAACTTCACCACTGAGCTAAAAGGGTGTCTGGGGGCCATACTCTTGAGGTTTCTCCAGTCTCCTTTAGGCCAGTAAATCTGGTCTTTTTTTTGTGAGTTAGAATTATGCTCTACATCCTTCTCCAGCTCTGTCCAGAACCCTCTGTTATGATCCTGGTCAGAGCAGTCAGTGGTGGTAGCCGGGCACCATCTAGCTGTACTGGACTCAGTCCAGCGGAGGCCTTGGTAGCTGTGGACAATTAGTCCCTCGGACTAATCTTTTCCTTGTATCCTGTTCTCTTCATTCTCCCTTGCTCCCGAAGGGATGAGACCGGTGGAGTATCTTAGATGGCCGCTCACAGGCTTTTAAGACCCCAGACACTACTCATCAAGGTAGAATGTAGAGCATTGTCTTTAAAAGCTGTGCCATACCAACTGAGCTAGATATTCCCCAAGACCATGTGGACACCCTAATTTTATGTTTTAAAATGACTATGACCATGTCCATGCTGGTCCCTCCTGGGTGTGGTCTCTGGTGTCTCCGTCTGTGAAGAAGGCAGTCTTCATTCCCGGCAAGCAGGTCCCTGCCAAGTCCCCAGAGGCCTGGGTCACAGGAAGATAGCTGTGTCAGTCAGCATGGGTGAGGGTTTGCTGCGGGAGAGTTCAGTGCATTAACGCAACCAAAGACTACTTCTAGCTCATGCAAATGCCAGTGAGAGTCCGGCGGGTGCCCTCTTGGAGGTGACTTGGGGATCGAGGGAAGAGAAGGCAGAGGCACCCACACCACTCTAAGGACCCGTGGCCTGCCTAACTGAAAGGGGCTGGCTGGGACTGGGGACCAGTGGGTCTTGGGGTACAGTGAGAGTCTCTGCCACTGCTGCTCTGTTGTCTTTGGATTTCCTGGGTTAGCACCCACCAGCTGTTTCTGCTTCGGTGCCTGCAGACCTGAGCTTCTGTGAGCTCTGCCTGATTCCTATCTTTGGGGTCAGCTCGCTCATTCAACAAGCTTTCCCAGAGCAGATCTGTGGTAGCAGGCAGGGCTCACTGCTACGGATGTAGAGAGGACTGGGACGCCCACAGTGCCCACAAGGAGCTCCCAGCCAGGTGGGATGGTATGAGCATCCCGGGGCTGCCACAACAAAGGATCACACACTGGGGGCTTCAAACAGCAGAAAGTTATCCTGTCACAGTTCTGGAGACCAGAAGTCTGAAATCAAGGTGTTGGCAGGGCCCCGCTCCCTCCACAGTCTCCAGGGGAGGATCCTTCCTTGTCTCCTCCAGCTCCTGGTGGCTCCAGGTGTTCCTTGGCTTGTGGCTGCATCACCCCAATCCCTGCCTCCATCTTCACGTGGTCTTCTGCTCTGTGTGTCGAATCTCTCTTGTATGTCTCTTATAAGGACACTTGTCGTTAGATTTAGGACCCACCCTAATCCAGAAAGACCTCATCTCATGACCCTCACTTTAATGACATCTGTAAAGACCCTATTTCCAAACAAGGTCCCATTCACAGGTTCTGGGGTTAAGACATGGACATACCTTTTTGGGGCCACCGTTCAGCAGAGCCCTGGTGGCATAGTGGTTAAGAGATGGGCTGCTAACCAAAAGGTCAGCAGTTCAAATCCACCGGCTACTCCTTGGAAACCATATGGGGCAGTTCTACTCTGTCCTGTAGGGTTGCTATGAGTCAGAATCGACTCAACGGAAACGGGTCATTCAGCCCACTGCAGGGACATTGTGCTTGGGGCACAAGAGGCTTTAGCTCAGTGGCAGGAGCCACAGCAGGAGGTCAGGAGCCCTGGGTCCCAGGCCCCTTCTGCCCTGCGGTGTGCTGGGCCCTTACGCCACTTTGCAGCATTGTCTTGTTTAATTGTCAAAGTAAGACTACTACTTACTGTCTCCACCATGAGGAAGTGAGAGAGAGGCAGGGGGGTGAACACTGGCTGAGTCCCCACCAGCACCGGCTCACACGGACGCGGGACACACGCCGCCGAGCGGTCACACACGGGCACCATCTCTGTGCTGGCTGCTCTGCAATCCCTCTCTCTGTCACAAGTTGCCAGCCAGAGCAAGGTGGTGAGGACTGATAAGCCCTGGGAAACTCCGTTTCCTCCTCTGTGAGACGAAAATGATAAGCCGTCACCACCCAGATCAGTGCACGGGGAGGAGCTGGCAGGTGGGAGAGCCTGAGGCCCACCCAGGGGCGGATTATCCAACAGGCAAGGTAAGCACGGTGCTTACCTTGCTTACCAGATCATCTGTAGTGAACATGGGTTTCAGTCATGTGAAATTGTTCACTATGGATTAGTAAGTAAACACAAGCCTGTGTTTACCTTGTTTACTGGGTAATCTGCCCCTGTCAGGGATTGTAAATTTGAAAAGAAGCTTTGATTCTATAGGAGGGTGCTGTGGGGTTGGGAGAGAGACAGATGCCAGCCATATGTAGAAGCAGAATCCTTGATGGGGTGGAAAAATGTGAATCATTCACTACAGATGATCTGGTAAGCAAGGTAAACACCGTGCTTACCTTGCCTATTGGATAATCTGCCCCTGGCACCGCTCAAACCCAGGGCTCCTCTCAGGACTGCTGGACTCACTGGCACCTGCCCTGGGCTCCTCAAGGTGGAGTCTCCATCATGTGTGCTTTGGGGCTAAGGCATCTTAACTGGAATAAAAATATTCCTGGAAGGGGGCTCCTAAACTGTTACGACCCCTCGTAGGCACTGGGCTGTAGGTTCCGGACACCGGGTTGGGTGTGGAAAGGCAAAGTCAGGGCAGAAGGCATTGTGGAGAGAGCATCTGAGAGTGGCAGGCATTTAGGAAGGGCCCTGGGGCAGGAGGAGGAGAAGGAGTAGAGAGGAGTCAAAGGCAGGAGGAGGGAGGAGAGGGAAGAAAAAGGCAAAAAGAAAAACACCAGAAAAGCAGCAGCCAGAGCAGATGAGAGACAAAGGCAGAAGAGAAGAGACTGGCGGGACCCGGGGGAGGGGAGCCGAGCACTACCGGCAGGAAGGAGACGGGAGGTGGGGAGCCAGGCTGCTGTGCCCCTCTCCGCCCTCTCCCCCATCACTTCCTCCTTGCCCAGAGGGGGCGGGGGGGAGGGGAGGGGGGCGGTGCGGCAAAAAGATGTAAGCGATCAACAGCCGGGCCTTGTTTCAAAGAAAATATTCCCTGAAAGACATTAAAATGAAGTAAATAAAAGAGATAAAAATGGAAATATCAAGGCAGCAACTTCTTCTCTTCTGATTACAAAGCCAGTGGCGGGCGGGGCGCCGGGCCAGCAGCTGCAGCGCCAGCCGATAAGGGCCTGGCAGCCTGTGCCTGCGAGATAAGGCGCGTTCCCAATCCCGGCCCTGGCAATAGTCACGCAGCCTGACAGACTGGCATTTCAGATAGAATAAATATAGACGCTGCCCATATTACTGGGACTTTATTAATCCGCTTGCAGGCATTTGAATGCCGTGGAAAATGCGGCGTTTCCAAGTCAGCGTTGGGAGCTGACACCGATCACCTCCTTGCATCCCCTCTTCTCGGCGTTGTTTCACTTGGAGGGAAGTTTTGGATGCAGGTGGAAGATTCAGGAGTGGAGGCCACAAACACCTGGTGGGGGGGACCCCACGGGTCACACCGGTCAAGGGGCTATCCCCGAGATCTAGCCAGACTGAGCGGGCAGCTGTCCCGCCAGGAGCCTTGGGGCTGCAGTGATTCCGGGAGGAAATGACTCGCTGTCCACACGAGGGCCTGTGTGGAGGCAATGAGGGCCCAGTGTGCACAGCCTTGGGGAAAACCCCACCCTTTCTGGTCATTGTGTGCCATGTTCCCTGGCTGAGGGTCTCAGGGCAGAGCTGGCAAAGTCTAAACACCCGATCGTGCACACAAACTCATAATTACGGGGAAGGAAAGGTAGAGGGTGTGCCCAAGCCAGATCCTGTGGAGAGGAAAACTGTTCCTGCCAATATTAGGCCAGGCCAGGCCACCCTGCTGCTCAGTGCCCTCTGGGTCATCTATCTTGGGGAAAAATCTGAGCCTTCACAGAGGCCTCCCCTCCCATTGCCTGTTATACCCACTCACTGACACTGCTCCGGCCCCTCGGGGTTTGCTTGTTTGTTTGCTCTTACGCCAGGCTCACTCCTGCCACAGGGCCTTTGCATGTGTCTGCCAGGAGCACTCCTACTCCAGACATCCACATACGGAGTTCACTTTCTCACCTCCTTCAAGTCTTTGCTCAAATGCTTCCTCACAGTGAGGCCTCCCCCGAGCCCCTTTAATACATTACCTTTTCCCCCACAATGTATAAGCACCACAAAAACAAGTATATTTGTGTCCGTTTTATCCATTGCTATTTCCCCAGAGCCCAGAGCCTGGCTTGTGGAGGTGTTCTGTACATATTTATCAAGTGAAAGGAGAAGACTCGTGAAAGTACCTGGTTTAGATGCTGGGGTGGGACGGTGATGCTGGTGGATGAGCTGGGCTAGTCAGTGGCAAGTGGAAGGCAAGGGCCTCCAGGCAGAGGGACTGGAATATGCAAAGTCCCTGAGGCAGAATTTGATGTGGGTGAGGAACAAAAAGCAGCCTGGGGTAGCTGGAGCAGAGTGAGAGTGAGAGAGAAGCAACAAGAGACACATGTGGGCTGGGCAGGTGTGACCTTGGGCCATGGAAGACTTTGGGATTTTTTCCCTGAGAGCAATGTGAGAGCATGTTCATCTCAGCACCCAGCACCCAGCACACAATATCCAGCACCCAGCACGCAGTATCCAGCACCTGGCACCCAGCACCCAGCACCCAGCATACAGCACCGAGCCCCCTGGCACACAGCACGCAGCACACGGCATCCTGGCACAAAGCATCCAGACACATAGCTCATTCTCAGTTATCTAATTCCACTGCTCCCGGCTGAATGCACTCAGATGAGTCCTCTCACATCACTGGGCCTCAGTTTCCTCATCTGTGAATGTGCGCAATACTGGGAACTTCCCAACAAGGATGACCTGTAAACACGACAAGCCTTGCTGCAGCTCAGGCCCCTCATACAATACCTCACTGACAAAAAAGAAATCATTTCAGAAAACATAAGGGACATAAGAATGGCCCAATTCCTAATTCTCCAGGTATAAGTCTGGGTTGGGAAGACCCTCCCCAAAGTCTTCTGGAACCTCAGATTCTGTGTGTTAAGATGATGCTCTTCAGCCAGTGCTGGGCGATTTCTCCCAACATCCATGACTGTTTCTCATCCACACGGATGCGGGCGCCATCGTGTTTCCTCCCTTGGAGGCTGGTCTGTCTCAGCATCTGGCTTCATTCATGAGCAAATGCCAAGTCACCCAGAGCAAGAGCCCTTGGTAAGCTGCAGAGCTCTGTGCAAATATCAGCAATCATTAATAATCATTAATTAGAATAATAATAAATAAACAATTGAGAATTAGAATAGGAAGACCTCTCTTGAGAGTACATGCCCAGTGGGACATGAGGAAGCCTGGCTGATCTCCCTGTCCCCCATCAACATCCCCCTGAAATGGGCTTAAACAAAAAAGGAGTTTATTGGCTCACATATCTGGGTCACCCTAGGATTGATCAACAAGCTTCAGGAATGGGTTAATACAGGACTTGGATTTCTCTCTACTTTTTCTAGCACCGGGTCCTTGGTGCTTGCTATGTTCTCAGCCCTCTTGTGGCTGTAGGATGGCTGAACTGATCCCTTCGACCTTCCAAGGGGCTATGGCGGATGGGTGGGAAGAGTGAAGGGCTATTTTCAAAAATTCCCTGGGGTAGGCTGTGGGGCTTTTTGTTTCTCATTTGCTTTGACTGTGTTGTGTGCCTGAGTCAAACTGTGGCCTGGGAAGTGTGATATGATGGTTAACTTGAGCCTATGCCATCTGTTCTACCCCCGAGTTACCTAAGGCACGTGGTTTGAGACTAGGGGCTCCCTTAGAGGATAAATGAGCTATGGCTGTGTAGGGGCCCAGGGAAGTACAAGGATGTAGAATTATAAATGATATCTCATTCTTTCTTTTTCTCAGCCTGACCTGGGACCTACTATATGCCAGGGGAATGCGGAGCTAACGAAACCATCCAGAGCTCACGTACACACAATGTAGTGAGGAGAACAGAGACATAGACGATTGCAATTCACAGCCAGGGCTGGAGGGTGCTTTCAAAATGCAGGGATGGCAAGCAGACATCATCTTGTTGAGTAGTGGTGTCTGCTAGAAACGCTGTGTTGAGAAAGATTCTGAGGCTGTGTCTGGGCCATCTGGACAGAAAGTTGGGATTAATTAGTAATGTCTGTCATAGGTGTGGTGTAGGGGAGATATGGAGCAAGGATGCCCAGTGTGGATACTTTATGAGGAAACTTGTCCCTCCGGGTTGGGGGTCAGGCAGCCCTGGCTCAACTCCGCCTGCCACTCCACCTGACAGAGTACCTGCACTGCCTCCTGGTGCCTTGACCCCTTCCCAGGTCCTGAGGGAACGTGGGGCAAGGGCCACTGTCCGTGGCAGCACCCCGCCCACAGGCTGTTGTCCAAAGAGGAGAGGAGAGGGAGTGTCTCAGTTCAAGAAGCCCACGGGGAGAGCTTTAAAAAATGCAATTAAATGGAAAATAATTAAATTCAACTAAAGACGAGCTGAGGAGGGTGTTCTGGGGACTCGGGCCTATGTCCGAGCCCTCTCTTGGCAGCCTTCCCAGCCTGGATGGGTTGTGCTTTTAAAGTGGAGCAGAGACAGCTGAGGTGCACTGTCCCCCAGCCCTGACACCTCTGTAGGGGCACCTGGCTGGCCTGTGACCCTGGGATGCCAGCCCCCAGTCCACCTCCCCTCTGGGCCCACACTGCACGGGAAGACTTGGGGGATGTTGGCTTTTGTCTCCCTCCCATCCTCCCCAACCTGCCTCTGGGGCCCCCTCTGCATCCTCCCTCGACCTGCAGAGGCCTGCTCAGTCCTGCTATCTCCCCACCAGGCTGGATGTCAAGAGAGGGTCTGAGACTTGGGCACCAGGGCTGCCTTAGACCTTCTGGGTTGGGGACCTTCAGAGTTGGCACACATCCATTCCCTGGGCATCTGTAAAGTTGGGTCCCTGGGCCCCCATCCTGGTCCCTAGATTGTGTAACTTTTCTTCCCTCTCTCCCTTCCTCTTTCCTTCCTTCCTTTCTTCCTTTTCTCCCTCCCTCCCTCCCTTCCTTCCTTCCACCTACTTGTGCCTGGCACTGTCCTGGGTGCTGGGTTCACTGGGAACAAAAGGCACAGATTCAGCCCCTCATGGGCTTACACTCTAGGGGGAGGTTGGCAGAGAAGCATTCAGGGGAGCAGACAGGAGAGTCAGGCAGTGCTGAGATCAAAGACAAGCAGCGATGTGTGTGGGAGGCTGACTCGGGGAGGCCCCTGGACAGGGTCTCCTGGGAGGGCTGCTTTGAGGAGGGGATGTCTTGGTTGAATGAGAGTGTAAGGCAGTGGGGAAAGGCATGGGGGGGGGGGGCACTCTGGTGTCAGGGACAGCCCGTGCAAAGTCATGGGAGAGGAGGATAGGGGAGAGCGGGCAGGTGTTGATCAGGGAATGTTCCTCATAGGAGCACTCTGCTGTGCATGGACACTCAGGACTCTGTGCTACAAAGGCTCACCGTCTTGTAGCTGAGCCTTCTGGAGTCCAGAGCCTTCTGACTGGCTGCCCCCGGGGCAGGGAGGGGTGGAGTGTCATGCCTGGGTTCCACAGGCTGCTTTCACTCAGAATCCTCCCACCAACCAGTCCCACAATTTCTCACCTGCGGGCCCCCCCCGCCCCCGGCAGGAGCAGCACACCCTGGCGGAGAGGAGCGCCATACTGGAGAGCAGTTGTGGTGCAGGCAGGCCCAGAGCATGCAGAGCCCTGGTGAGGAAGCGGATTTCCTGTTCAGAGCATTTAAGAGGCGGAGCCAGGTGACATGGTTGAAGATTCTCGCTGGGGAGGAGACAGTGCGGTTGGCAGTTGGGGATGGAGGCTGGAGCGCCAGCAGGGCCCCATCTGGCCTTAGGTGGAAGGAGCTGGCAGAGAGACAGCTGAGCCCTGAGAGGATTTCTTGCCTGGAGGCTTCTGAGTTCTGGGCCTCTGCGGACTGAAGGAGAGGAGGCTGGACACCAAAGGCCCAGATGGAGGGAGGGAGCCAGGCGTGAGGCAGGATGGCCCCCGGGCTCAGTGCTCTGCACACCCGCCTTTTGCTCACCACCTGCTCGCCCAGCTGTGACAAGGAGGCAGAGGGGAGCTGGCCTCTGTGCTATCTCCTGCCAGGCGTCATGGGGCTGCCCAGGGTAATGCCACCACCCCACAGGGCAGCCCACATCCCTGCAGCCAATCGAGGAGGCTGGACCCCAAGTCTCCAGACCAGTCAGGTCAGGTTGGCTGTTCACACCATCAAGACCACAGCTTGGTGGGCCAGAGCCCCCCTGGCCCAGGCTCTCTCCCATTTGCAGTCCTGGAGTCTCCCGAAGGAAGCTTAGTACAAACATGATTGTGTCCATTTGTTCTGCAAATACTTATGGAGTGCTCCTTGTTTCATGTTTCCAACCTGGTTCTGGATGAGTGAGCATGTCCTGCCCATTCCAGATCAGAGAAATTTCCAGCAAGCAGCCTTGAGATGGAGCCTAAAGGTCACTAGCCCGAAGCTCGAGTTCCCAGCATGTCCTTCCCCAAGAGGCCCAGCCCCCAAATCAATCAAGTTCACAGTCATTCCTTGTCAATTACTGGGCAGATTGGGGTCTGTGGCCCACGAGTTCCACTCGGTCACTTCACAGCTCCTGAGTGCTGGTTGTCTTTTGAGCCAGACACTGTGCTGGGCACTGGACAAACACGGGCAGATAAGCCCATGCTCCCTGGAGCTGCCCACCCTGTGGGGTTTTCTCCAGGTCCTAAGGACAGAGGAGACAGGCACATTAGAAAAGGGCGAGTCAGTTCTGAGGAAGTGCAGCAGGATGAGAGCACCTGGAGTGGGAGAAAGTCGGCTTCTGAACGTTACTTGGCCCTGTCACAGGTCTCTGCTGCCTCTGTCACTGTCTGCTTATGGCCACAAACTGTGTACAAGGGTGGCACCTCAATCATACAGGGCTCTGTAAATGCTGGGAGAGTGTCCTACACACCTCTGTACCCCCAGATCCCACACAGCACAGCCACTGTTGATGGGGTGAGCAAGATAGACATCCTGCAGGCTTTGTTTGCAAAGGCGGGAACACAGAGGAGAAAAAACAGAGACGTTTTCACCTGAAAGATTTTAAATAAAAAATGTTTTGTTGCCCAGCTTCTTGGAGCCTAGGCGTTTCAGCATGATGTACGCCCTGGTGGTGTGGCTACCCAAGGTGGACACACTGTCTCTCCCTAGCTTGCGAAGATCCAGGGACCCCAGGGCAGGCCTGGGAGACAGCTTGCCCCAGAAGCATCAGAGGGAAAGTTCACGGCAGAAGTAGGACTAGATTCTAACTGATCTTCAGTCTGCTGGCTCTAACTATGGTCAGAAGGATCTTTCTAAAATGCAATTCTGACCATGGCACTCTCCTAGGTTAATGGCTCCAGTGGCTCATTGTCTTAGTCATCTAGTGCTGCTCTAACAGAAATGCCACAAATGGATGGCTTTAACAAAGAGAAGTTTATTCTCTCACAGTCCAGTAGGCTGTAAGTCCAAATTCAGGGCTTCAGCTCCAGGGGAAAGCTTTCTCTGTCGTCTCTGGAGGAAGGTCCATGTCATCAGTCTTCCCTTGGTCTGGGACTTTCTCTGCACAGGAACCTCAGGTCCAAACGACGCGCTCTGCTCCTGGCACTGCTTTCTTGGTGGTATGAGGTTCCATGTGTCTCTGCTCGTTGTCTCTTTTATATCTCATAAGAGATTGGATTAAGACCCTATCTAACCTTGTAGACGTCATCAGTATAACATCATCATAGTGATAGAGTTTACAACACATAAGGAAATCACATCAGATTACGCAATCATACAACACTGGGAATCACGACCCAGCCAAGCTGACGGATATTTTGGGGGGACACAATTCAATCCATGACACTCATGAAATGAGTGCTGGGCTGTGTCTGTTTACCGACCTGCCCAGACCCTTCAGGGCCCCAAAGGTAGTGCTAGCCCACACAGCACATTCTGACAAGGGGCTGCTGAGGGGCTGTGGCCTGCCTCATCTGGTCCCCAAGAAAACTCTGAGGCAGCTAGAGAGACCAGGTGAGAAGGGAGTGGGGGACAGGTTAAGCTGACTGGGGTCCGTGGGCCTCTGACAGGTGAATAAGAAATTGGGGGGGATAGGCCCCTGAGAAGGTGAGCAGAGAGTTGGGGGGGGGGGGTAAACAAGCTGAGCTGGCTTGGATCCCTGGGCCTCTGACAAGGTGAGCAGGAGTTGGGAGTGGGGATCAGGCCCCTGACAAGGTAAGGAAGGAGCTGGGGGCCAGGTTGAACTGGCTGGGGTCCCCAGGCCTCTGACAGGTGAATAAGAAGTTGGTGGTGGGGATAGGCCCCTGACAAGGTAAGCAGAGAGTTTGCGGGGGTGGTGGACAAGCTCAGTTGGCTTGGGTCCCTGGGCCTCTGACAAGTTGAGCAGGAGTTGGGAAGTCAGGTGGAGCTGGTTGGAGTCCTCAGGCCCCTGACTGAATTACACATTGTGGAGAAGTATGAATTAATCACGGCTGAGAGCACATTACTGGGCCTTGTCCCAGGAGCCCCTGTCTACAGGCCTGTGTGTGGACATACAGGAGCGTGCAGTGTACACAGGACTGTGTGTGGACACACAGGAGCATGTGGTACACACGGGCCTGCCCATGTGATGTCTGACTCCCTTGTTAAGATGCTGCAGCCTCCTCCTTTCATTGCAAAGCCATTAGGAACTGGGCTGGAGGGTGGCACACTCCCATCTTAGCCCCAGTGTGGCCACCTGTTGGCTTCATAACCTTGCCCAACACGTCCTCTATAGAGAGAAGGTCACCTTGGAGATGGAATGTGAGAATTAACTGTGACCATGCAAACAGAAAGTGCCCCATTCACATCTGCTTTCTTTAATGATGAGGCGTGAGCTACTGCCTCAACGGATGACTTCACTAACCCTCCTGTGGCGGTACTGATGGATGCCCACCTCTATCCTCTCCCATTTACCCCTTCTCCCCATGTGGCCATGTGCCAACGCCCCCCTCCACTCCAGAGACAGGCCTACTTGGTCTGCAGGAAAGCCTACTACCTTGCTAATGGCTGGTTCGGAAACAACCATGTGACCCAACATGAGGGAGACTTAAGGAAATTTTTTTTTTGGCTCTTTAGGAAGATCCACCAGAATAGACAGATCATCTCTCTCTGTATGTTACCTACACCTCTGAATATGATGCCTGGAGTCGCTACAGCCATCTTGCTGCCAGCCTGTGCCAAGAACTGTGAAGGGTCTTATTGTTTAAGTTAGTCTGCCACAGATTAAAAGATGCTGGAGGGAGACATGAAACACCTGGATCAGAAACAAAGGACTTTATTACTCACACACAGCAAACAGCGTGAGTTGTGGTCATGCCAGTTCCCCTTGCCCCTCGAGTCCCATAGGGATGTCCCAGGTGGATGCTAGTAGGCAGCGTGTTTGTGTCACAGCTGAGGGCTTGTGCGCTTATGGAACTTGGATCTCTTACAATGGGCTGCAAACAAACTTTTCCACTTTTACTCCAGAGGGAAACACTATCTGTTATGGATTGAATTGTGTTCCCCAAAAATATGTATTGTAAATCCTAACCTCTATGCCTGTAGTTATGTCTTAGTTATGTAGTGCTGCTATAACAGAAATACCACAAGTGGATGGCTTTAACAAAGAGAAATATATTCACTCACAGTGTAGGAGGCTGGAAGTCTGAATTCAGGGTGCGAGCTCCAGAGGAAGGCTTTCTCTCTCTGTTGGCTCTGGGGGAAGGTCCTTGTCATCAATCTTCCCCTGGTCTAGGAGCTTCTGGGGCACAGGGACCCCGAGTCCAAAGGAAGCATTATGCTCCTGGCGCTGCTTTCTTGGTGGTGTGAGGTCCACCTGCCTCTCTGCTGGCTTCTCGCTTTTATATCCCAAAAGAGATTGACTCAAGACACAACCTAATCTTGTAGATTGAGTCCTGACTCATTATTATAACTGCTGCTAATCCCACCTCGTTAACTTCATAGAGATAGGATTCACAACACATAGGAAAATCACATCTGATGACAAAATGGTGGACAATTACACAATACTGAGAATCATGGCCAAGCCAAGTTGACAGATATTTTGGGGGGACACAATTCCACAAATCCATGACGGGTTATAATCTCATTCGGGAATGGGTTGTCTTTGTTATGTTAACAAGACGTGACTAGTGTAGGGTGTGTCTTGAGTCAATCTCTTATAAGATAGAAAAAGAGCAGATTAGACAAGTAGAGACGGGGGAAGAGAGATGCCAAGCCACATGAAGATTGCCCAGGAGCAGAATCTCAAAAGAGACAAGGACCTTCCTCCAGAGCCGACAGAGAGAGAAAGCCTTCCCCTAGGGCTAGCACCCTGAATTCGGACTTCTAACCTCCTAAACCGTGAGAAAATAAATTTCTGTTTGTTAAAACCATCTGCTTGTGGTATTTTTGTTATAGAAGCACCAGATATCTAGAATGAACTATTATACTGAACAGGAAACTCATTTACCCTCTGCTTTGGAGGGAAGCATTCTCTCTACCAAGGCTGTTAACTAAACAAACATCCTTGAGCAGATAGTCTAGAGCAAAAGCCATCAGTGCCTCTGCTCACAAGATGTGCAGAAATGTGAGACCCATGGGAAATTGTCTCCCAACACCCTGAAGATGGGTCCACTGAGAGGCCAGAGTAGAGATACAAAATGAATGTGGGTCTCCCATGACCTAGCTGGGCTGTGAATCAACAGACCCTGGATCCTACCCTCTCTGGCAGCCAACACATACTTATTGTTTAAGCTCGTTACTTGCAGCCGTAAGCATCCCAAGGCAACTCACTTTGCCACTTTGTACCTGCCCTTAACAGCATGACTTTGGGCATGTAACTAAATCCTGCTTATCTCACTAAGGTGTGGTGAGGGCCAAGTGAAGTATTGTTGGCAAAAGTGCTTAGAAAACTACAGAGTATATCAAAAGAAGGCATTATTTTTATTCTTTCACTTCCTCCCCGATCACAGATTGGAGCCTGAATCCATTCCCTCGGTGCTTTGTTACAATAGGCTGAATTAAGTGCAAGGTTGGGAAATAGGAACCCCGCCTCATCCTGCTTTGGTAAACTTTTATGTCAGACAGAGGCCTGGGACCCAGGCAAGAGCAAGGATAAATTAGGACTGTGAGGACAGAGATGGCAGAAGGAACTAATAGTCTACAAGGTAGGGGATAGAGAGAAATGAAGACCATCCACAGAGTATGTTTATGCTCAGCGTTAATAGATTATGTCAAGCAGCATTCCAAAGTGGTGGTAAGCAGTTTGAACTCCCACTGCCAGACTATGAGAGTTCCAGTTGCTCCTCATCCTCACCAACACCTTGTTTTATCAGTTCTTCTAATTGTAGCCATTTTGGTGGGTGGGTAGTGGTATCTCAACAAGGGTTGAGCAGCATTTCCTAAGTTTATTAGCCATTTGGATATCCTCTTTAGTGAGGTGTCTGTTTAAGCCTATTGTCCATTTTTCTTATTAGCTTGTAGGATTTCTTATATATTTGGGGGGATGACAGTTTGACTTGGGGTAACCCATGTAGGAGGTGAGGACACAGTGAGTTCTTTCACCTGCCCCAGCCCAGGCCTGTCCCCAGCACCACACACCATGTCTTCACACATACAGCCTTATGTTGACCGTTCACAGCCTCCCATGGTCTTCACCCCAATCCCCTAATCCAGCATTTCCCAGCATATGTTCAACTAGAAATTGCCTCTCAGATAACGGGTTCCGTGGTGTACCCCATGTCCTCTGTACAGTGGAGTTTACAGCACACGAGTGGTCCTAGAAGTCCTGCAGGAAACCAACCACTTAGTTTTGTGTGACCAAGTGCTTTGCAAACTTAGTGGAACACAGCTCTGCAGAATACTTATTATCTTCTTATGGAGGCTGTGCTCTGTGAAACAACTGAGCAGACAGTGCTGGCCTAACTAATACCACCCAGAGATCGGCATGTCAACGCAGTCTCGTCCACATGGTCCCCGCCTCTTCACTCTCAGTGCTGTGCCTTCCAGGGTTGGGGCAGCAGGCTGGGATCATCTGCTCTTGGGGTGGCCCGCTCCGTGGCAGGAGCCCCTCGGCAAGGTCCTGCGGATCTCAGGGTTGGGACAGGTGGCAGCTGGGCTTAGTCCACCCATATCCCTGAGTCTTCCCAGACGGACACCTCTGGTAGCTCTGGCCCCCTGTCCCCACACTAAGAGCCAGGGATGCATTACCCAATAAGCAAGGTACACAGGGTCTTACTTGTGTTTATTTACTAATCTGTAGCACACAATTTGAAACCTATGTGAAACTGTGCACTACAGATTAGAAAGTAAACACAAGTGAGCCCCTGCATACCTTGCTTACTGGTTAATCCACCCCAGTTCAGGACCCATGTCTGTTCTTCTGGACCCAGGATTCCTGACCACCCTTCTCGCCCTTCCCTCTCCTACCCCCATGCTGCACCACTTCCTAGTTCACCGCGGGCCCCCTGTACAGCAACAGCTGGCTGAGTTTAATTAAACCCCACAGAGCCTGGTTCCACCTGGCGAGGAATTAACAAAGATAACAAAAAAGCAAACATACGAGGGAGAGGAGGCAGGGCAGCCGGGCAGGGGCTTTCTGCTTCTCCCTGAGGGTGGGGGGCACTCGCAACAGGAGTCCCTGTGCCCCGCCCCCGTTTGCAGGCTGCCGGGTCCAGCTATCATGGGCAGCCCCAGAGGATGCTGTGACCACCCCTTCCCTTCCTTCTGGGACTATGGGACTCGGCCACACCTTCACCTGTGCAGGAGACGGGCAAGTGATGCCACATCCCACAGGGAAGGAGGCACAGGGCTGGAAGGCCCGTGGCCTTGTGAGGGGAGCGCATGTCTGGAGAGTGCCTCTAACCCCATGGGCATGCGGCCTGGTGCAGCCCCCATGTGTGTGAGTGCGTGTGGCGGGGCCTTGGTGGTGGCGGAGGACCTGTATCCATGGGGTCCATGCCGAGTGCCCAGTGCACAGGCCCACATGAGTTTGGGAAGAGGAGAGAAGAGGGGTGGGTTTGCCTTGCAGGAGGAGGGGGATGGGGAGGCCGGTCATAGGAACTTGCCCAGAGGCCAGAGGAGGGCCTCGCGTCCTGTCCAGGGTCTGCATGGTTCACCATCCTTGCCTCCACACCCCCTTCACTCCTGGAACTGTGCCTGCGGAAAGCTCTAGAGGGCCCAGGGTCTTGGCGCTGCGGACTGGGATGGGAGATGCTCAGGGGCATGCGGTTCAGGCAGAACTGGATTTCACCTCAGGTCCCCTGGATCCTAATCTTGCCCCTGGTGTTGCCCCAGAGCCAGCCACCAGTGATCCCGCCCAGAGAGAGCTGAGTGCGGGGAGGTGGCTCCTCTGGGAAGCAGAGCCCCAGGATGAGCCAGAAGGAGAGAGAAGGGTGAAGGTGATGACAACCCCGGAAGGGCTCTCTGGGAGACACTAAGTCTGACCGGTTAGGGGATGTGGAGGTCCACCTGTGCACACAGATTGATTTCCCCAAGAATGTTGTTTATAACTTGTATCCCATCTGCTTCTGAAAGGGGCTTGGGAAATTCAAGAAAGCCACAGAACTGGGAAATAGAAATAGCGGTTGATTGAATAAATGCCAAAGATCGTTGTACCCCAAATCGGCCCCAAGTTTTGTCTCAACTCCCTGCCACCTGAGGCACAAGGAGAAACAAAAAGGGGTTTGTTAGTTATAGTTTGATGTTTGTATGTGCTGTTTGTTCAGAAAATTTTAGGACAGGTAGGTGCTTTTGTGCAAAGAACTTTACGAGAAACCTTGAAAGGCCTGCAATGGGGTCCTGCTCTCTGACCTCAAGTAAGCCACACCACCTGTTTAGGCTGACCTCGCCCTGGTTTCTCTGGGTCAGTCCCGGCTTATGCCGTTGTCCTGAGGTTATTATCAACAGAAGTGTGGAGGACAGCTTTACTCTTATACACGTGGGGTTGTCATGAGTTAGAATTGACTCGATAACTGGTTTTGACACTCTCAAAAGTGTCTTGGTGTGGAGAATAAACTATATGGGTAGAGAGAGAGATAGAGCAATAGATAGATATAAATAGAACCCCTTATCTCTAGGAGCTCATAGTATAAAAGAGTTAGCAAGATACCAAGTGTAGAGAACAAGAGAGAATGGTTGAAAAATGTAGCTTTTTAAGACTTAAGTTGATTTCTCTCTTCTCCTTATGGGAGCCTTTGTCCTTTGGATTGAAGGCTCAGAGATGGGAAGGAAAAGAGATGAAGGGAACTAAACTCCAGGAGGCTCCAAGTATTTTTCCTTATGTGGGTATCATTGAAAGAGTCCCGCCACATACTCATGACTTAGGCAAGATACTTAATCTCCCTCTGATCCTCAGTCTCCTTGTCTGTACAGTAAACGTTGTTGTGAGGGTAAGAAATC
Source organism: Trichechus manatus latirostris (assembly GCF_000243295.1). Classification (NCBI taxonomy): domain Eukaryota; kingdom Metazoa; phylum Chordata; class Mammalia; order Sirenia; family Trichechidae; genus Trichechus; species Trichechus manatus. The sequence continues at coordinate 11,932,694 of NW_004443989.1, forward strand.
ACTAGGCACAGTGTCAGGCCTTCAACAGACACTGTGGAAACATGTGAGATGATGATACAATTCTCTCCTCATCTCTATGTGTGTTATACCTTTCCATACTTTGTTCTTCGACCAAATCACCCTTCCTGAAATCAAAGAGCTTCTACCTTTTTCTTTGTGGAAAAGTTTTTGATTATGAATTCAATTTTCTTATCAGATATAGGTTTTTTCAGAGTTTCTATTTCTTCTTGTGTCAGTTTTGTTAATTCGCATCTTTCAAGGAATTTGTCCACTTCCTTTAGTTGTCAAATTTATTGCCATAAAGTTATTCACAGTATTTTATTATTTTCACCTTAATGTCTGTAAGATTTATGGTAATGTCCTATCTTTCATTCCTGGTACTGCTAATTTGAGTTTTCTCTTATTTTTTTCTTGAGCAATCTAGCTAGGAGTTTATCAATTTTATTAATCTTTTCAAAGAACTAATTTTTGAGTTCCTTGATTTTCTCAATTGTCTGTTCATTTTCTATTTTGTTGGTTTCTACTCTTTATTTTCCTTCTACTTTGAGCTTAGTTTACTCTTCTTTTTCTATATGTCCAAGGTGGAAGCTTAGATAATTTATTTTTAAATCTTTAGTCTTTTCTAACATAAGCATTTAAAACTGTAAGTTTCACTTTAAATTCTGCTTTGGCTACAGTCTACAAATTCTGACATACTTTCGTTATCATTTAGTACAAAATACTTTCTAATTTCCCTTGTGAGTCCTTGTTTCACCTATGAGTTATTTAGAAGTTTGTTGTTTAATTTCCAAATATTTGGTGGGATTTTACAGACATCTAAATGTAGTTGATTTCTAGTTTAACTCTACTGTGGTATTTGGTATGGTTTTACTCTTTTCATATTTACTGAGACATGTTTCATGGTAAATGCTCCATATGCATTTGGAAAAAAAGATAACATGTCTTCAGCTCTTGTTGGATGGAGTATTCTATAAATGCCAATTAGGTCAAGTTGTTTGGTAGCACTGCTCAAGTCTTTTGCATCCTTACTGATCTTCTATCTACTTATTCAATCAATTATTGAGTGTTAAAATCTCAGAGTGTAATTGTGGATTCGTATGTGTCTCCCTTTAGATCTTTAGATCTGTTAGTCTTTGCCTCATATGTTTTGAAGCATGTATCGGTTTAGGATTGCTATGTCTTCCAGATGAATTGACAGTTTTATGATTATGAAATATCCCTCTTTATCTCTAATAACACTCATTGTCTTGAAGTCTACTTTTTCTAAGTTTAATGTAACCATTCTAGCTTTCTTGTTATTAGTGTATTTGCATGGTATATTTTTCTCCATCCTTTTATTTTTAAACTATCTGTGCTTTATACTTAAAGTATATCTCTTATAGACAGAAGATTGCTGAGTCTAGCTTTTTTATCCACTCTGGCAATATTTGCTTTTAAGTTGGAGTCTATTTACATTTAATGTAATTATTGATACGGTTGAACTTAAACTATCTTGCTATTTGTTTTACATTTGTACCACTTGTCTTTTGTTCCATTTTTCCTCCTTTTCTACCTTCCTTTTAATTATTTGATTATTTCTTAGTATTCCATTTTAGTTCTTCTCTTGTTTGTTGTTTTTCATTTTGTTTTTGCTATGTCTTTGTTTTATTTTTAGCAGCTACTCTAAGGATTACAATATGCATTCTTAACTCATCACAATCCACCTCAAATTTATTTTATACCACTACATGTATAATGTAAGAAAATTCTAATATGGTGCCATTCACCGCCCCCATCTTTTGTGCTGCAGTTATGCATTTTACTTCTATAAATATTATACTTCTCACCATATATTGTTATTATTTTTGCTTAAAACAGTCAGTTGACTTTTAAAGAAATGAGAAAAAAGCATTTTGCATTTACTCCCATGTTTACCTTTGTGGTTCAGTGGTTAAGAGCTCGACTGCTAACCAAAAAGTTGACAGTTCAAATTCACCAGCCGCTCCTTGGAAACACTATGTGGCAGGTCTACTCTGTCCTACAGGGTCACTATTAGTCCGAATTGACTCAACGGCAATGAGTTTGGGTTATTTTTTGTTTTGTTTTTTTCATTTCTTTGTGTAGGTATGAGATATGTGGCATCATTTCCCTTCAGCCTGAAGAACTTCTTAGTGTCTCTTGAAGAAGTCAGCTGGTGATGAATTTTCTCAGATTTCATTTATCTGAAAACGTCTTTATTTCACCTTAATTTTTTAAGGTTTTTTTTGCTGGATATTGTAGGTTCACCGTTTTGTTGTAGTTTTTAAACACTTTAGATATGTCATTTGATTTTCTTCTGTCTTACCTTGTTTCTAATGAAAAGGCAACACTATTTCTTATCTTTGTTCCCTTGTATGTCATGTGTTAATTTTTCTCTGGCTGCTTTAAGGTGGTCTCTTTGTCTTTGGTTTCAGTAATTTGCGTATGATGTTCTTAGGTATGTTTTTCTTTATGTTTATACTTCCTGTGCTTTATTAATTTGTAGATTGATATTTTTCATTAAATTTGGAGATTTTTCAGTTATTGTTTCTTCAAATATTTTTTTCTGCTCCAATACCTTTCCTGTCCTTCAGGGAGTTAAATTACATATACTTTAGACTGCTTGATATTGTCTTCAAGGTCACAAGGTTCTTTTTTTGTTTTTAAGCTTTTTTTTTTCTCTGTGTGCTTAAGTTAGGATTATTTTTAAATATCTGTCTTCAAGTTCACTCATCATTTCTTCTGTAGTTCAATCTGCTGTTGGGCTCATCCAGTGAATTTTTCATTTCAGATATTGTGTTTTTCAATTCTAGATTTTTCATTTTATTTTTTCCTATAGTTTCCATTCTATTTTGAGATTTTCCACCTGTTTACTTGTGTCTTTCTTTTCTTTTAAATCCTTCTCTTCTAATTCCAACATCTGTGTCCATCTCTGGGGTTGTTTTATAACTTTTTTTTTTTCCTTGCTGTTTATGGGTCACATTTTCGTGTGTGTTTCTATGTCTAGTAATTTTTTATTGTGTTCTGGACATTGTGGCACATATTTGTGGAACACCTACTATGTGTAACTGGTCTCTCTCTGAACAGACAGATCTTTTCCTCTCATTGGACATCTGAAGGAACTGAGGCACATAGAGAGGAGCTGTCTCACCCAAGTTCACACAGAACACAGTGACAGCTGGGACCAAAACTCATGCCTCCTGGCTTTAGTCAAGTGATTCTGCAGTAAACAGCCTCTGCAGGGCGGAACAGAAATCAGTATGTGAGCCATAACTCTACATGCATTCACACGTGTATACGCACACACACTCATACGTGCACACACATACATATGCACACATGTACAGGTGCACACACATGCACACATGTACATATGTGTACACATGCTACACACATGACACACACACGCTCACACACTGAGTCCAGGGTTGAGGAGAATCATGATGGGAACTTCTCTGGGCCCCTGAGTCTTGCAGAGCCTCTGGGTACTGTCCACATTTCAGCAGGTGGGGAGCCTGGAGCTGCCTGTGGGTCCAGGGTGGGAAGCAAGTAAGTTGGGGTGGGTAGTGGTCCCCAGTGTTCTTCCCCAGCACACCTGAAAGAGAACAGGTGTGCGTACCTGTGTACATATGCCCAGTCCAGCCCTCCTCTCAGGGACCCAAGGAGAATGTCACCCAGTGAAGGTGCCGGGTCATCCTAAGATGAGCAGCAACTGAGGCCAAGCTTGCCCTGCCTCAGAGTTTCCAGCCCTCTTGGGAAATTTGGTGAAAATGGGGGTGTGGAGGTGGGAGCAGGAGTCTCCTCTCCCTAATTCTGGCCGGTGGTCATAGGAAGTGGAAAACGACCTTATTTGTAACTATAGTTCTCCCCAGTGTGTGGGAAAGTGGCCCACATCATCTGTCTCTAAGGACAAGGGGCAGACAAAGTGCTTCTTCTGGCCCAGAGGGGTGCGTTTTTGGGGGTACCCCCCGTCTTCTGCTTTTGCTCCCCTCCAGGCTCCCTCTTGCCCTTTCCCTTCCTCCGCCCTCTCCCTCCTCCATTCCCTCTTTCTCTTCACCATCTGGCTTCACCCCCCCCTTCCTTCTCTTCCTCCCTCCTCTTTTGTCCTTTCTTCTTTCTGTCTCCTCCATATCCATCCTCTGCTTCTACAGCAACAAAGAAAATGACTGTCAGTCGTCCCCCTCCACCCCCCACCCCACAGCTCCTGCCTTGAGACATTGATGTGGGACCTGCTCATTATTTGTCTCTCCTTTCTTCTCCAGTCTTCCCTCTCCTCTCTCTCTAATTCTCTCTTTCTCTGTCTCTCTCTCTCTTCTCCTTTATTTCCATCCCTTTTCTTCTCCATTCTCTCTCTCCCCCTCTTGAAAGGCAAGAGGAATGGAAGTCGAGATCTTCTGTAGGCGATCATTATTGGAAAGTTCAGCACAGACACAGGCAGCGATGCTGTGTGGAGGAGAGGAGGGGGAGAGAATATTAAAATGCATGTGCACAGCTTGGCTTTGCAGCAGATGTTGGCATAATTAGAGAGGAAAAAATTATGAAATTAATTTGTGGTTCAATGTAAATTTCAGTGATGGGGGAAAGCTGGGCTCCAATCACCTCATGTGCACAGATAGACACGCACACGTACACACACGCACACACACACACATGCACGCATGCACGCACACACAAGCACACACCAGCTGCCAGGGAAGCTGTAATTGTCAGAACCTACCCAGGGGGAGAGAGACTAGCATGAGAAACAGGGAGAAAGGAGCTAGTGTAGGACTTATCATCCTCTTAAAGGCACAAGCGCCAGGATGGGGGTGAGGGAGTAAGTGCCCCCTTCCCCAAGGGCAGGGAACTGGTGGGGTGTCCCAGCTGGTGAGGGCACAGGTTCACAACTCAGATACAGCCAGAGCCTAGGGAAGAGATGGTGACCCTTGGCTTGGAAGGTGTGCACACAGCTGAGTGAGGGAGCCTCACATTTCTGGATTTCTCCTGCGTCCCACAGCATGCGCAGCTGATCTCTGTGCTCTGGGGAGGTAACATGTGGCACAGTCACACTGCCCCAGTCCCTAGTGCTGTCAGCGCAACATCCACATCATTTATGGCAGATCAGGAGAGAGAAGAATTCTGTGGGGGGAGGGGCAGGGCACATGGTGACCATCCAGCTGGGCTGGGAGAGTCTTGTCCAGCAGTCAGGGGGCAGTGACGTTCCAGGTGAAGGGGCTGCTTTGGCACAGGTGGGAGGCGGGAAATGGCATGCTGGGGGGCTGCTTGGCATTGAGGCATAGGGAGCCATGGAAAGTTCTGGAAATGTGGAGGGGTGTGCAAAGGCTGCTGTTTCAGGCCCTTCTCACCGAACCCTTGCCTCATGCTGCCCTCTCTGATCTGGTCTCTCATTCTTGGCTTGTGCCTTCATCTCTTCTGCTTCCTCTCCATTGCCCCTCACCCCACAGGTGCAAGACTATAGGGTTCTGAGAGCAGACACATGAGAACTCCGGTGCCCCCTGCTCCCACAGGGCCTCTGCTGGTCAGGCCAGGCTGCACCCTTCATCCTGCCCCCTAGGAGGCCCATGCCAGCACAGTGAGCCCCCAGGCCTTGGTTTCTCCATCTGCTCACCGAAGGCTGTGTTGGAGGACAAGAGAGGAGCACCTGGAAGCCCATATCTCCACCCTCCTCAATGGCCACCACCGCCCTCACCCCCAGCCAGGCTGGCCTCAGGGCACCTTCCCCACGTGTAGGAATCACCCCGCAGCCCACCTGGGCTTTCCCCGGAGCTCAACCCTGCAGACCCCACCCCCATCTCCACCTACCCCTGAGTTGAGGCTGCCACCCTCCTGCTCCTCCACTTTACAGGTAGGGAAACAGCACCAGAAAGAGAGTGAGGTGAGACAGCAGTCTAGATTGTCTGGGTCCAGAGACCAGGGACCCCACTCGTGCCTCACTCTTCTAGGCCATGTGGAAGTCGGGTCATGGGGGAGCCTGGGGCTGGTTAGTGCTCCAAGCCCTAGGGCTGAGGGGCAAGCCTGGGAGGTCTCGCGTGGATGTGAAGCCTGTGTCCAGGGCATGTGGTATGATTCAGTGTCTTCCAGAAAGAGCGCCCCCGCCAGTTTCCAGCCCCGAGAGAGTCAAGCCCGTTACTAGGCACATGCTCTGCACACATGGGGGCAGGGGTCATGGTGCCTAAATCACCCCAGGCATGCCTGGCTGACATAGGACCCCCCGGACAGAGCCCAGAAGCCTGGGGGTGCTAAAGGTAAGAAGCTCCAGGGAGTGGGAGGTAAGAGGGACTGAGAACAGAAGGGAGCATTTGCTCAGCACCTAGTAGGTGCTAGGGATCTGCAGCCACATGGAGCCACCCCCCAGGCCTAGGTGGGCATGTGCAAAGCTGACAAGCGGGCCTTGCTGGGGATGGGGGTGATCTCGTGTCCAGTAGGCTGCTGGGAGCTCAGAACCTGGACTTGATCCTAGGTCTGTGGCAGGGCCTTATGCTCATGACATCCTCCCAGGGCCTCCAGCCCCCCCCACCCCCTTTTCGTCCCCTCCGGAGTCAGAGGTCAGCCCATTGCCTCTGCTTGGGGTCCTGGCTGTGTCTGGGCTCTCTCCAAGGTGCTGAATGAGGCCACCCTGAGCCGAAGGTGCGGGAGTCAAGCCTCAGGTGCTGCGGAGGGCAGGGGGGCAGGCAGGGGTCTTGGAGACTTGGCCCTGCTTCTTCTCAGCCCATCCCTGCCTGGGCAGTGGGAGACTGATGCTACCTCCACGTTTTCTGATATCCACTTCCCAAAGGGCGGACAGAGCCAGCTAGGGAGCAGACAGACCTGGTCCCCGCCAGCTCCCAGCTGAACTGTGTGTTGGGCAGACTGTTTCACCTTCCTGAGCTGCCACCCCTCCTCCACCCAGTCGGAGCACTCCCGTCTGCCTACTCCAATGCTGCAGGTGTGAGGTTTATGGAAGGAGGACTGGCTCTCCAAGGCCAGCAGGGTTGCTCTCCCCCGATGCAGCCCTGGGTATCCAGCCCCTGCCTGCTTGTTGCTCTGGATTCTGGTTCTTTGTTTCAGGCCTGACACCGGGACACGCAACACAACAAGAGAAAAAGAAAGGGGGTGAGGCTTGTTGAGAACACACATGTCCATGTGTCCCTGTGTGGGTGTGTGCCATGTGTGGCGTGGTGGTTACACGATAGGCTGGGTGCATGAACAAGGCTCGAGGTCTGGGCCTGTGCATAGAGGGGTGAGGTGGCCAGCATGGGGCCATGGTCCGTGCACTGCCCCAGGGGGTTTGTGTGTGCCATCTACGCACAGTCCGTGTGTCCGTCTTTGCATCTGTCCATTGTACGTCTCCGTTATGCATGTCCCTGTGCATGTGGGCATGTACACTCAGGGCTCTTCCTTGTAGCCCCCATGCCCCTTCCCCCAGCTCATTAAGGCACACCCATTATTCTGACATTTGTGAGCGTCACGTACCGGCAAGAAGTAATTTACTTAGAAGAAATTAAAAGTTCATTTTAATTGAGCGCACGCTGCAGTATGCAAATGAGGAGCCCATTATGTACACTGATGCGGAGACAAAGCGATAATCAGCACTTAACCCTCCACGTGCCAACCCCTCCCCAGCCCAGAGCAAGGGAGGGAAGATGGGGCTTCTCAGGGCCTCTGTCCCCTGTGCCCTTGCCAACCTGAAGGGTGTGTTCCTTGGGGCAGCTCTAGACCCTTCCTCTGGGTCTGACTGCGTGTGGGCACTGGAGAGAGGCAGCTCTGAGCCGACCTCTGATGGTAAGGGCCCCTTCTGGGGGTGCCAGCCTCATATGGCTCCCACCAGCCCAGCAGGGTCCCTGAGACCTGACCAAGGGTCCATGATGCAGAGGGAGACCTCAGAGTGGGGGTGGTGAGAATGGACTTCCTGGGCAGACCCTTGCCCAGGCATGCAGTCCTACCTCCTTGCAGGGAGGGGTGCTGCACACTAGCCTCCTGGGCATCATGTTCCCATGGAGGTAGGTCTGTACCAAGGTCTGTGACCCGAGGCCTAGTGCCCACCCTGCTTGAGAAAGGGGTGCCCTACTCCAAGGAGCTGAGCACCTGGCAGCCATGCAGGCCTGGAGGCTGGGGCCTTACAGGAGCCCAGGGTAAGTTTCCCCTGCAGGGTCCACGTGGAGGCCAGGACCAGTGTGCCTGACCCCACCTAGAGTACGCCTCACCAAGAGTACACCCCCTGAGAGTTCAGCCCCCTCAAGAGTCCAGACCCTCTTAAGGTATGGCCCCTGAGAGTATACGCCCCTTGAGATCACCCCCGCCGTGAGAGTTCAGCCCCCTGACAATAAGCCCCTCCCAAGAGTATACTCCCAGAGAATTCAGCCCTCCAAGAGTCTGTCCCCACCAAGAGCACGGCCTCCGAGAGCACACCCACCCGAGACTACAGCCTCCCTGAGAGTCTGGCCCTGGCTGCCATTTTCATTGTAGCCACGGGGGTCCAGAAAGGGCCGGTCTGAGAGGTGGAGCACTCATGGGAAGAGCTGGCATCCAGCCTGGCTCCTGGGTGAGGCCCTCAGTGGTGAGTCTCCAGTCGGCCTTCCCTACCTGTCAGGCCTGGGCATTTTAATGACAGTTAGCTGATGCTGGCTTGCAGATGGGGATGACAGCCACTGCGGGAGGTAGACAGATCACCCCTGAGCCCTGATGCAATGCCCACAGAGCCAAACAAAGGAAACGTAGGCTCACTGGGTGAGGGGGCACGGGGGCCCGAGCGAGCTGTGCCTGCCCCCCAGGGCCTCGGGGCAGCGCCACCCACTCAGCACGCCCTCCATGCTCTGCATCAGCCTGGCCATGGCCCTTCCTGCCCTCCTGCCGCCCAGAGTCACCAGGCTGGGACTGCTCTGCCCAAGGCGCCTCCCAGTGCTCCCCTGCCCTGCTGGGCCTCAGCTTTCCAATCCTTCAGCTCCCCTGAGGAAGAAGAGGCGGGAGAGGCTGGCACCCCTGCTGAGTTCTGCCAGAAGGGACAGCTGGCTGACATGGATGGCAGTAAGAAGGCATTCGGAGCTGGCCTCTGCCGCCACCCTCATCTCACCTGACATCATGAGCCCTCACCTCGATTGCTCCCACATTCTGTCTGGGGCTGTGGCAGGCCCCTCATCCCCAGGGCCCTGCTCCAGGCCCTTCCACAGTGCTAGGAACCGCGTCTCAGAGCATGCCACACTCCATCCATTTGCAAGCATTTCTCCTCTGCAGTGTCTAGGCGCCCATGCAGAGAAGGCCATGTTTCTCAAAGTGTGTTCCAGGGAACCCCCGCACTGCATTGCTTGGGGAATCTGTTCATTGCAGGTTCCCAGGCTGCACCCACCTCAGGTACTCTAACACAGACCCTCCATGGCGAACTAGGGATCTACTGTTCACCTCCCAGGTGATTTTGGCACTTATTAAAGTTCAGAAGCTCTCATCCAGAGCAACAGACCATAGAAATCTGTTTTCCGGCACTTGTGACACATCTATGGTGTTGGCCACATGTTTGGTGACGTTGAGGAAGCAGAGTTACTGCCTCTAGGAATGACTGTGGCGATGCTAGGGGCCACTGTGTCCTCATAGTCTCTTTCACCTGTGGGTCCCCCAGCTCCTTCACCCCTTGTCACTTGTCTTTAAAGAACTGGCATTTGTCCTATGGCAATTACCACGGTTGGGTGTTGCCAGCTGTACCCCCATGGTGTCACTGAGCAGGTCCGTCTATCCCCGGTATTTCCTGTAGCTTAGTCATTGGCTCTAGAAGCCTGGGCAGACTCAGGCGTGATTTACTTCTGGCGAGACTACATGGAGGTGGCGTGTCCCTGCACTGGACTCCCAAGGCCTGGCTGGCAATTGAGGGTGTAGCATTTGGGAGTGGCACGCGAGTGTGGCGCTCCAGGGATGATGCTCAGGGGTGGCTCTTGGGGATGGCACTTGGGGGTTGCTCTGGCAGCTGCTGTGGCTCCACCAGCTGCTTGGGCTTCCTGGGGTCGCCCAGTGCATGCCCTTTGCCTCTACTCCTGCTCCGATGTTAGCTGGGACACTTCCATAAAGAGGTCTCCCTCGATGACAGCTGGGTTACCCAGGGGCTCAGTTTGCAGCTGTGGAGGTTCTGGGGTTGTCTCGGCCTCCTGCACACGCGGTTTCTGTTGGCACTTGATCTGCAGGTACTCCACCAATAGCAGCATGAGAGCTTCTGCACCCGTTGCTGCCTGAATTCCCTCTACTCTCCCTCCTCCCTTGCTGCTGCCATCAGCCAGAGCCCTCCTCCCCCGGGCAGAGGGACCCACAAAAAGGGCCTGGCCGGGAACCTGGTCAGTGAGCCGGCTGAGGTTGTGTCAGGTTCTACTCTCTCGAGGGTGTCTAGAGCTGCCGCTGCCTGGTCCCTGCTGGTGGGCTGTGCATGACCACCCTGGGCTGCGCACCCTCCTCCTCCTCCCCTTATACCACAGAGCTCTCCCGTTCTGGGCTCATCGGATCATGGATTCCTGCTGCAGTGCTGCTTCCCACCATGGTGGACTCCCAGTGCTATCTAGTCTTACAGTACCTGTGCTTGCTTTTGCAGGGCAGCTCCTGCCCCTACTTTCCCAGGGCTCCCTTCCCTGAGATGGACCATGTCCCTGTCCCTGTCTCCATGGTCTCCATCCTGGTTGTTTCTTGGCTTCTGGAACAAGGACATGCTTACTCTTGTTGCTGTCATCCATTGAGCATGTGCCGTGTGCTGAGCACCGTGCATAATCCGTAGAGGGTGGCTTTGGGTCCTCAGAGGCCTTAACAGAGCCTGAGAGGAGAGCATTTCATCCTGGTCATGAAGCTAGTCCATGTAGAGCCAAGGTCTTCTATTCTGGGTCTTTGTGACCCTAGAGCCACATCACTCATCACATGCAAAGATGAGGGGAGGAAAGGTTTGTGGCAGGGGAGTCTTGGGAGCAGTGGGTCAGGCTGAGACATGCCCCATCAAGCAATCCCCTCCCCGTTGTGGGTGCAAGCCTCAGGCCACACTATCCTCTTGCTGATGGGAATCTTGGTGGCGCAGAATGCTCACAGGCCTCGTGGTCCCAGTCTCTTTCGGGATCATGAAGAGAACTTTGTTCCCCTGTGTGAGCTTCCCTGCTGATGGCACAGGGACCCTGGAGTGACCTGGGGAGGAAGGTCAGCCCCAAGCGCTCCAGCTGGATGGGATTTCGGAGCTCACCTAGTTGGGAGGCCCATGTTGTCTGCCTCTTGGCACTGGCTGAAAGGCAACGCACCCTGGAACTCCCACGAGGTGCAGGAGAATGCTGTAATTGGTTAGTGATGGGTCCAGGCCTTGACTGTTACGCTTAAAGAAACTGAGGCTCGTCGGGTGGGGGTGGCAGGACCAGCTCAAAGTCACAGCTTGAGTGGCCCTGGTGCCTGCTTCTGCTTCCATCCGAGTGCCTTCCTCGACCAACTGTCTCTGTCCTGGGATGACTTGTCCTTAATGGACCAGCTCAGATATCGCCACCTCTCCTACAGCCCCAATAGGCGATGACTCCTCATTCCTTTCCTAGGGTTCATCTTATTCTATGGTCTAATATTATAGCTATCAGTGCACACGTCTTCACTTTCTTGTTAGTGTCTTGGGGTCATAGCCAAGGGTATAATCATCTTGTAATCTGCCTCAGCACCTAGCACATAGTAAGAAATCAATAAATGATAGATGGACAGGTAGATGGACAGAGAACAGATAAGTAGATGGATGGGTGGGTAGATCGATGATGGATGGATGGATGGATGATGGATGGATGATGGATAGATGATGGATGATGGATGAATGGATGGATGGATGGATGGGTAGATGGATGATGGATGGATGGATGGGTAGATAGATGATGGATGGATGGTTGATGGATGGATGATGGATAGATGATGGATGATGGATGAATGCATGGATGGATGGATAGACGGACAGGTTGATGATGGGTGGATGAATGGATAAATGATGATTGATGGATGGATGGATGGGTAGGTGGGTGGATGATGGGTGGATGAGTGGATGCATGGGTGGATGGATGAGGGGGTGGGAAGGCGGTGTTGGTAAGGTGGTATTTTGATAGCGTGGTAATTGAACATGGTAGAAGCTTATGAGTATCAATGCCCCACACAGTGCCGGCCCTCAGGAGGCATCAATACACCAACCAGAGCCTACTGATGTCTCTGTAGTGGTTTCTTCTCCATCAACTGCTCTGAACCTGGGCTCCAACACAGTCATTGCAAGGCCAGGCCAAAAGCAGAGTGAGCTTGGGTGGTCCAGATGCCATGGGGTAGGATAGGTAGGTGGATCCTGACTACCACTTGCTTCTTTCCTTTTTACCTGGGTTCTGGCTGAGTCTGTCTTGGGTCAGGCTAGGGGAAGCAGATGGAAGCTGTCTCTAGAGAGGAGGGGGAAGGCTGGAACTGCTACTTCATCTAGAATCGGACTGTGGAGTGGAGGAGGTTCCCATGGGAGCTAGCATGACCTGTCTGCTGCATTAATGCTTCCCAGAATGGCTCAGATACATCACTCGCCATCTAGACTTGGTGTGGCTCCAGAATGTGGCCACATTCGTCAGCCCATCATACCAGGCCTTTCACAACCAAACCCCACAAGCCTGTCCAGAGTCTAACACCCCCACAAGCCCCCAGATCTAGTCAGCCCTAGTGGTCCAGCCTCCCCATATGTCTCCTTGGTGCTCCCTGCCCCTATTCCCTAGCCCTTCCTGTCACTAGTGCCAGCCCTTGGAGGAACGCTCTCCTCTGCCAGTCAAAATCCTGCTGCTCCTACAAGGCCAGGGCAAATACCGCCTATCCACGAAGTCTGTACAGATAACCCTGGGGAAGCCTGCTCCCTCCACACTGAAATTGGAGGGCTCTTTGCCATATTTCACCCTCCTGCAGGCCACCTCTCTGTAGGTACCACTGTCCTGGTGGGAGGGCGGCTTTGTGGGTCTTCCGTTACATGCCTAGCACTGTGCTGGGGCTGAATTGCTGTGCAGTGAAATGCTGTGGACTAAATAAATAGATGAAGATGACAGAGTGCTACTGGGGACCCAGGGATCCCCAATCATTGGAAACCATCATAGGACCAGCAGAGGAGGGGAGCTGGGGACATTAGCAGATCCTGGGTAACGCCCGTCCTTGCATTGTATGGCACCTGAGGGGACTCCAGGTGGGTCCTGCAAAGAAAGGAGACTGCTGGCTAAGCCCTGAGCCTGGGTGAGCCGGGTAGCCTTTGGGCTAGCTGCACTGCCCTGCACACCCTCTCCCCATCAGCCAGGAGAGAGTTAAGTCCTCTGTGAGCAACTGAGAGAAGGAAGTGGTAAACAATTTTTCTCTCCCTCGGCTAAATTAATATGCAAATTCCTCAACCCCGCTCCACTCTCTCCTCCTGCCTCAAAATTAGCGAGGTAGGATGCTCGGGCTAATTACGCATTCAAACGAGCAGGCTGCGTTCACGTGGTGCTGAGGGGGTGCTGGAAGTGACTGTGAAAAGAAGAAATTGAAATTCGAGCATGGTCCTTCTGGCACATCTGGAGCCACTCTGCTGTGCGGCAGATGTAACCCAGCAGTGACCGCCAGCCACCCTGGCCGGATGGGCTCGGAATTAGCTGCCTCCCACCTTCCTTGTCCCTACCAGCCAAGCCCCACAGACTCACCCCAGCAAATAAGAGCCCCTGCCCCTGTGGAATCTGGCCTGCTGTTTAGGACTCGGGGTTGAGGGTGCCGTAGTGATGGCAGCCGTACTGGGAGGCTGGTCATTTCCGCTGGGCCTGGTCTAGGACAGTCGATATCAAGTTGTGTCCAGCAAGCCCTTGAGTCCCACTGAGAGACCTCCAAGGGGATCAGAGAAGGGTGGTTGAGCATGTGAACTATCACCTCCAACTCACTTCAGCTGGAGTGTCCTCCCATGCAGCTATTTGATAGCCTGCAGTTACGGGTGAAATTACATTTCAAAATGGAGTTTCTTGGCAAAGCAGGAGTTTAAACAGCAGGAATCTCCACAAAGGCAGCGGGATGGAAAGCTAGGCCCTGGCTCAGAAAGCTAAGGACTGGTGCAGCCCCACCCTGGACCCTTTCCTCACCTACATGTAAAGCCCGACCACCTTGCCTGACAGACTCAGCCCTTCCTGAATCATCCCAGCCCATCTGTCCAGCCTCCTCCACACACCTGCCAGCGTCCTCAGACCCAGGGCCCATCCCACCTCGGTTGTGTTCAGCATAGGACTCGGTCCTGGAATGCCCTCCTCCACACCTGTACCTCCGTTCTGACTACCCAGCCCAGGTACCCACCTCCCTGCTCCCCATGCCACTCCTTATGTGATGCCTGTCTCTTATTCTTGTATGGGATTTAGTATTTCCAGAGTCTGAAAGTGCGTTCTTCCAACTTGTCACTAAGTCCTACAGGGATTTGCCTGTGTGCTGCATCTTGGTAGAACCCACAGCACCTGACCCTGAGCTCAACACGCTCAAGATCTGTCCATTGAGAAGTTGGCAAGAGGATTGATTAGGCAACCCTAATTCTGCTGGACACACTATTTTGCATCCTCAGAGGATAAGGAGGCTCCTGTCTGAAATGTGTGCTTAACAGTATGGGAGGCCTGGGGAAGATTCATACACTGATCGAAGGCCCGCTCACACTGCAAGCATCACTGTCACCGTCACCACCACCACCATCATCATCACCATTATCACCAACACCAAAATCATCACCACCAGCATCATCGTCACTACCATCACCGCCACCATCACTACCACCATCATCATTACTGTGATCCCTGCCATTTTTGAGCACTTACTTTGTACTAGACACCATGCAAAACTGTTTAAACACGTTATTTCATTGGCTCCTCCACAACCCTCTGAGGTAGGTGCTATTGTTATCCTCAATCTGCAGAAGAAGACACTGAGGCCTGGGGTCCCTAGCTAATAAGTAGCAGAACCTGAGCTCGAACCTAGGTCTTTCTGACACCAAAACCCAGTTCATGGGCCTATACTTCCTCCTGTTCCCTCAAGGAATGCTTTCAGTGAGGGATGAAGACCAAAGGAGAAAACTAGGAAGTGGCTCATCCAAGCAAGTACCGAGACCTGCTGCTCTCTGCCTGAGACCAGAGCCTACCACGTGAGTTTAAGCCACAGCCTGAGGGAGTCAGATCAGAAAAATCCAAGACTCCCAAATAGTGTGTGTTTTCAGTTAACAGGATAACTGAGAAGAAGCGTTTCAGCAAGTATAGATATCCTCCCCTTTCCTAGAAGGGCAAAAGAGGATTTGTTGGTGACTCAGACCCCCCCCCCCCGAGGGCTTAGGTGTCATCCAGAGTGACAACCTTATGGTTCAGCGTTATCAGTACCCTTGCTGGACCAGCAGGCAGGACAGGGGTCTCAGGATCACCCAGAGCCTAGAGGCTTTCCTCATCCTCGGTCAGAGAGGTGATGCCCACACACTTCCACCAGGAAGAAGATGTTTGGGACTGGGCCCCAAGGAGGCAAGAGACAAGCATGCAGATTCTAGCCCAGAGTGTAACTTCGGTCATGTCACTTGCTCTCTTTTGGTCCCAGTTTCCCCACCTATACAGTAGGAGCATTGAACAAGATGCTCTCCAGAGATCCTACCTTGTCTAAAGTCCTGAGATTCTGAGTTCAGGATCCTGTTAATTAGCTTATCCATCCACCTGTCTATCTGTTCTTTCATCCATGAACCCATAAGTGTTATTCACTGAAGGCCCTGGGAGCCCAGCAATGACCTCAGCAGGAGGAGCCAGTTTCCCAGGGGTGAGAGATCATACAATTCCAGGATGACCCTCCTACCCAGAAGGGTCTGCAGAAAATCAGGACAAGAACTGGGAAACCGGCAACAGGAGCTCATAAGGGGCTCCTAGGCTCCTCCATGAGGACCCAGAAGATAGGCCACCCTGTCCTCCCTCCATGCCCTGCCCTCCTAGCACCCCCCTTTCTGTCCTTTCAGGGAGGGTTAGAAGGGTCAAGAGAACAAATGAAAGCAGAGGCGCCCGCTGGCGGCAAGGAGGCGGCACAGATGGATGGATAGTGTTAAATAGTCATCAGACACAATGAAGTTCCTGGAATCGCCCATCAGGATGTGATGTGCAATTGGCAGCCTTGTCCTAACACCCAGGGCAGACACTTGTCAACTGGACGGATGGAAGGTTGTGGGCGGAAGGAGATGCATGGCCCGGGAGAAGCAGTGCATCTCAGAGCCTCCAGCATCGTCAGTGATCAATACGGATGCACGGCTCCTAGTGCTCGATAGCGCGTAATAAACAGTAGGGAATAGACAAGTGAATTAATTAGCCCCGAGTTGGGGGAGGGTGTCTTGGAAAAAGGCCTGGAGTGTGAACCTTGGGTGAGGATGGAGGGAGGGTGTCCTGTGAGCACACAGCTAGGGCTGGGTGGCCAGGGAGAGGACAGTAGGAGCACCAGGTCCAATGCAGGACTGGCTCTAGGACATATTTTGGGGGTCCAATAGGCAAGGTCAACCAAACTGCCACACTATGATGCAGTGATCCTGGTTCCCAGAGGAGGAAATCCACATCACGCATATCTGGCCTGGGTGGGGCTGGGGGTGGGCAGATGGCAGGGCCCTGGACACCCTGGCAGGGAACTTCGGGAGGGGAGAGGGCCTATAAACCCAGATCCGCCTCTGCCCTCAGGTGTTGGGGTTCAGGGCGCTCAGCCCACGGTGGCTGTGTCTGCTGATGGTGATGCATGGCCCTGCTAATTCACTGTGTGCCGCCGTTAATTCCGGCGCAGCTGCTGCGCCCGCCCTCCAGGCACTTCGCTAATGCTGGCTGCTAGCGCGCTGCAAATTAACACCATTTGTTCTGCGGAGCATGTTTTTATTTCTACACTCCACGCATAGCTTATGACTTTGCCAGCAACACAGGAGAGGGGGCGGGCTGGGGAGACAGAGAGGGAACGTGGCCTGGACACAGCACCCTGCTCTGCCCAAGCTCCACCAGCAGTGCAGGGAAGGTCCCAGATGGATGCTGGCTGGCCCCTGGGGGGGGTCTGGCTCTCATCCAGCTTTGGGGCCTTGGGAAGTGACCTACCCTCTCAGAGCCCCTGTTCCCTCCAGCATGGGCTCCTGCCCCTCAGGTCACTGGGGCAGTTAGACTGACGGACCTGCGATACTCCCAGCACCACGGTGCTCCATAAAACACCTTGGTTCTTATTTTATCCTGTTGTAGTGACAGCTACCATGGGTCAGAGCAGCAAGTTATAGCAAAGGACTTGACCCCAGAGGCCTGGAACCAGGCAGTGGGGTGACCCCAGGGCAGGGTGGTGGGCAGTTACGAGGGCAGGGGCTGCTGAGCCTGCCAAAGGCCTCTGTCTGTCCATCAGTCCCTCTTAGGCAGCTCTGCCCTGACTCCGGCAGCTCCTCCCAGACAGGGAACTGAGCCTGGTGGCAACAGCCGCCGCTTCCTGGGGTGAATTCCGGACTGGCCCAGTTGCTCCCTTCCATGAACTAGTGTGCAGTCAGGATTATCATCCCACTTTACAGATGAGAAACCGGAGGCTAGAAAGGTCGCAGGACTGGGCAAAGACCAGATAGCAAGTGGCTGGGATTAAACCCAGGCCAGGCTGCCCCCAAGCCACTCCCTAGAACCCACACTGCCCCCTATGCCTCCTTCCTCCTCGCCCCCTCAGTGTCCACCACATTTTGTCCTATGTCCACTGACCATAGGCAAAACTGCAAGAGTCCTGGGCCCGAGGTGCACGGAGACAATGCAGAGAGCAGCAACTGACCAGAACCCCTCCCCACCTGACTCCATGGACACAGTGCTCTCTATAAACCCTGGGAACGCTGGCCCTCTGTTCAGTCCCCACCTTTTCATCCCTCTTATGAGGGACTGATGGGGCTTCAACTTCGTTCAGGTCTGAGTGCGCCTGGCCAGGATGATGCAAAATTGCTGCCTCTAGGTAAGAGGGTGGGGCCGTCCTACCAGCAGAGCCACAGCCAGGTACTTGCGAAAAGGACAGACACCTAGGGGCCCAGAGACAGGCAGCTGTGGGAGACTCAAGAGGAGGAGGGGGACCCAGGCGCGGTCACCATGAGCCCAAGTGGCAGGTGGGCCTGCAGGTGCGTGTGGAGGTGTGTGCAGGGTGGTGGGCCAGGCAGAGTGAGGCCGGCAGATGTGGGTTCTAAGCCACTGGATAGGGTGTTGGCCACAGCAGCATCCAGAGGGGCCCAGTGCTCAGACAGGCGTTGAGGTATCCAGCTGCCACCTCTGTGTCCATGGCGGGAGGAGCTGGCCAGCTCCCCGTGGTTCAGGCCTGGAACTCACTGTGGTCACCTCTCCTACTTGTGGAGACAGGGCAGGAGACCAGGCTGATGTGGCCGGCCAACTGCCCATGGGCTCAGGATGTCAGCCTCTGGGAAGAGGGCAGGGGTGGGTTGGAGGGTGGAGCTGGCAGGATGAGGAGGAGAGTGGAGGGGTGGGGGGAGGTGGGCAAGATCTGGAGCTAGGGATGTTGGCAGGGTGGCTGCTCTCTCCTGGGAAGTGCAGAAGGCTGGGTGCCCGCTCACTCCCGTGGCACGGAAAGCTGCAGAGGCTTCTGTGTCAAAAGGCAGAGAGATGGCATGAATATTTCATGAGGGAGTCAGCGTGGCGGCCGCAGGAACATCTGGCTGGAGTCTCCAGGGAGCCCAGAGCCAGTGCAGGAAGCAGTAACTGTGAGATGTGGGAGGAGGAGAGGCTGGCCTCTGCCACTGTCCCCTCCCGGGAACTTGTGGGAGCCAAGGCGGGGGGCAGTTCCAGCAGGCCCATGCCCCATCCACCGCAGCTCCCCGTTCACTCTGCCCTGTCTCCTGGATGAGACTTGCCTGGTACGGTGGGATGGTTGTCCGTGTCAGCACAGCTGGCCCCACCCAAGCCCATCACCATCAGAGCAGTCGAACGGGAGGAGACCCAAGAGAGGGCTTGGGCCTGGCTTTGAGTCTCTGGGCGAGGCTGTGGTGGAGGCAGAGCCAGGCAGCCCTTACATGCAGCCATAGGACTCGGAGGTGGCAGACAGGCCCAGGCTGCCTCAGGATAGCCCATTAGGCACAGAGGACCCCTCTGGATCTTGAAGGGGAAGGCAAGATCAGGGGGTCCGGGTGGAGGTCTGCCTGGGCCAGCTCAGGGGTCCTGCACCCACTGCCGGGGCACTGTGGACAGTGAGCACTGCCCCCAGCCCTTAGGTAGCTGGGCCCCTGCTGGGGTCTCAGACCACCACCCCATCCACAGAGGAGGCTCACCTGAGCCCCGGATCAATTTCCACTCCACTGGTGGGGTGTCGGAGCTAGTAATTTCATGTCCCTGGGCTGAGGGAAGAAGGACAGCCCCGCTTTAGCCTCAAAGACCCCAGTCAGGCCAATGCCAAGAGATCTGCCCATTGGGGCATGGGAGATCCCCCCAAGGCCCATGCTCAATCATTGAAGACAGCAGCAGTCACCAGCAGACCCTCATAAGACAACTCACTGGCCCACCCACTTCACAGGTGGAAAAACTGAGGCATGGAGAATTTAGGCCCTCATCCCACACTCCCCACTGCTGAGCAGCAGACCCAGATTTCGACCCACATGCAGATGGCCGGCCACTACCTGGTACGACTCCAGGCTGCTGCCCACACAGTGCTAAGAGGCGAGGGCTGCTGAGCACCCCTATCCCCGGTGCTGGCAAAGTTTGGCTGGGCCTGGGCACCCTCTCAGAGCAGCCGCTCACTGCCCTGACTTTTCCATTCAGCTGAGCCCCCAGTGGGGACCCAGCCCTGCTGGATCCCTGCCATCTCCACTTCTTCCCCTCAGTGTCTGTGGGCCAGGAAGTGGGTTGCCTTTGGGGCTGCATCCAAATCTGTCCCGGGCCTCCCCGTACCTGAAGACACTGCCTCATCCTGGGTACGTAAAGGGACTGCTCCTTCTCATAGGGCTCTAGAAGAGTCTCGGCTCTCAGCCTGGCAGCAGCGGCACTGTGAGAAGGGGAGAGCCCCTGGCGAGAGGGCGGCTCACTCAGGGGTCCCTGGCCCACAGGGACTTGTGCTGTGCCTCTGTGTGAGGGTCTGAGCCCTTGGGAAGTTCCTCAGTGTAGCTGGGACCCTCTCGGGGACTTGAGGATCCTATGCCCTGTGCCTCCCTCCACTATCTGGGGTATCCTGCCATATCGCTGCCCCTCACCCTCAGCTGCCCAGACTCCAACCTTGACCTCCAGGCCCCTCGCACCTCCAGACTCCCGTGGTCTGAGCTCCCCCTGCTTGGGGACAGCCAATACAGGGCATCCCTGCCCCGCCCCTTTCGAATAGTCTTCATCCTGGGGCTGCATCTGCTGCCTAGAGCATCTCGCTGGGGCCAAGGCCAGCCGGAGAGCCCCGGGTGGCTGTGGTACCCAGCTAGATCCCTCATCCCCAGCACTCAACCTGCTCCGTTGGCACATCCTCTGGCTGGTGCACCAGCACGCTGGGGTTGGGAGTAGGGGAGGCAAGACAGGGTGCACATTGCTCCCTCCCACCTTCCATGTTGGAATCTCTCCAAGGAGGGGCAGCCAGGCTGGGTTGGCACCCACCTGCTGCTTTACACCTCCCTAGCACCCATCCCTCTCTGCCCCATAGCAGGATGGGTCTGGCCTGAGACGCAGGGAAGAGGGCTTTGTCCCTGGAGCTGGGATACTCTGAAACCCACAGCCCCTCCCCATGCTGGGCAGCTGGGCTCCTTGGCACCATCACTAAGACCTTCGCTGACAGATTCATTGGCTGCAGGCCCATCGGTCTGCACACAGGCTCCAGTGC
Source organism: Trichechus manatus latirostris (assembly GCF_000243295.1). Lineage (NCBI taxonomy): Eukaryota > Metazoa > Chordata > Mammalia > Sirenia > Trichechidae > Trichechus > Trichechus manatus. The sequence continues at coordinate 11,953,445 of NW_004443989.1, forward strand.
CAAGTTGGGCTGGCACAAGACGATAGCTTGGAGAGCGGGAGGACCCCTCCCACACCCCTGCCCCTCCCAACCCACACCTGCAGCCTGGACTTGGCTGTGAGATTGTCAAAGACAGATTTTTGGGACCTTTCCCAAAGTAGGGCAGAGGGGCAGGCCCCTGAGGGCCAGGCGGGGCATTGGGTGAAGGTGGAGCCACCACAGGGGTTCCCCCAGGATGAGCCAAGGGCACTGCCAGGCGGCTTGCAGAAGCCAGGCTGGCTGTGTCTGCTCACCTTCACACTACCACCTAAACCGCCTAGCCCAGCTTGGTTCCCCTGTGCAGGGATAGCCCCTTCTGCCTCTTCGAGGAGATGTGCCAAGCACACCCCACCATCAGGCTTTGGGGACGCAGGCATCTTGTGCCCTGCAGGGCAGTGCAGGAGGGACTGGAGGTTACGAGGGGCACAGACCACCAACTTGCCCTCCCCCCAGCTGCCATACTACATGCACCCCGGCCTCCCTGTCTGCATCCCCTGGCCCAGCCCCTGCACCCCAACATGAATACCAGGTGTTACCTGTGTGCACCAGCCGCTGCCTGCTTTGAGCCTGGCCCGCACGGCGCTCCACCAGCTCAGCCACCGACTCCCAACTGGGCTGCTGGGATTGGGCTGCATGTGGGGTGTTGGCCCCATGCAGCCCTGTCGCCGGTGTGCCCAGCCTGCCGCTTGTCCATGGCACGCGTCCATCTTTCCTCCCGCTGCAGCCCGCCCTCCTTCACCTCTTCCTCCTTGTTGTCTCTGGAGCCCCCGCAGAGTCACTCGGAGGGGTGCTGGCGGGATGGACAGAGCCCAGCGAGCCTCTCACAGCTGAGTGTAGCCACGCTTGTGGGTTTTTGTATTTTAAATGCACACACACCCTCTTACACTCACACACATGCACACACCCCTCTCACATGCACACACACGCACACATGCGCACGCACACGGGAACACATGCCAAGTCCCCCCCACCGCCCCCTCCAAACACACTTCCCTTCTGTCGAGAGCAGACCCAGCCAAGAAAGCTGAGCTGTGGCGAGCAGGCTGCAGGGACAGGCTTGAGGAGGGATGGAAACCCTAGCCCTGGCTCTGTCCCTTCCTCTCCCATCTTGCTCTTACGTAAACCACCGGAACAGCCAAAAAAAAAAAAAAAAGGAAACTCAAATTCACCCGCTTTTTGGAACATCCTGATTGGGCGCCCATTTTGCCGGCTGGGTCCCCCAAGCTCGTCTACCCCCAGCTGCTTCTGCACCCCGGCCCCAGCCTCCCCACCACCATCCCTGGCTGGCTGCCCCGCCACAGTGGCCACACCCAGCTCCAGTGTCCCTTCTGTTGCAAGTTTTTGTTGAGGGCGACGCTAGTCCTGCTCAGAGGACACGTGGGAGCAGGCCAGGGTCGGCCTGCCCTCCAAAGCTGAGGCTCTGGGGAGGAGACACAATATGTATGAGATCACACATGGGGACTTGATCACACTCAGGGAATGTGCTGGTGCAGGTGGGGCCTGCATCCTGTGTCCTGAGCTGAGTTTGAACTAGCCAAAAGTCCCAAGAGGACATCAGGGTTAAGGCCAACCTCAGGGCTGAGGACCAAGGGCATGGGGAGAGTGCTCCTGGGGCCCACCCTGAGGTTGCAGAGAAGCCAGTCACCTGGAGAGGACAGTGGGGGCGCTGCTAACTGCCTACTCAATGCCTATCTTCAGCTTCCCCTCCAGCAGAGCCCTGATCTGGTTAGCAATGTTGTGAGTCAATTTTAACTCAGATCAACTCCATAGGACAGAGCAGAACTACCTCATAGGGTTTCCTAGGCTGTAATCTTCACGAGAGCAGATCACCAAGCCTTTCTCTCGTGGAGTCACTGGGTGGGTTCCAATCATCAACCCTTCAGTTAGCAGCTGAGTGCTTAACCGTTGAGCCACCAGGGCTCCTTTTGGTTTGCAATGCACCCCACTAAAACTATGGATGCCCAGGCTTGCACTGAGGCTGTTTGTGACCCATTCTGACCCCTGGGATGGCCCAGCCTGCCCACCTGCCGGCCTACCCACCCTCTACCCCTCAGTTCTGCCTATCACCCTGACAGATGGACTGAGTCAAGGGCCCTGCTGGGGTCAGTGGGCAGCTGCCCGGCTGCCAGGACACATACCTGTGGGTCCACAGGCCTGGCTGAGCGCTATCGGGCTGCTACCTGCCCTTGGCAGGTGGGCACTCCCCAGGGAGCCCTAGTTTGCCTCTCTGTCCCCTGCATGGGCACTCAGCTCTGCAGGCCACCTTGCTCCTGGCTGTGCCTCCTCCAAGCAGGGGAGCAGAGGAGGAGCTGGGGGGAGGAGGAGGAAGGAGCAGGGGAGTCACAGCGATGAGTGTTCAGGTGCAGCATCTGCCTCCAGCTCCCGCCTTCACTGAACCTCACAGCCCTGTGTGTTCCTGATGCCCATGCCTCAGTTTCCTTCACTGTAGAATGATGGTGTCCCCTCAGAAGGGTGAGGGCCCATGAGTACTAGGTCTCAGGATTGGGGCTGAGCATCCTGCAGTGGGCAGTGCACGTCAGTGTGATTGTTTTCACACAGGGGGTCATGGGCAGTGTGAAGGCACTTGTGAGTATTCAGTCACGTGGTTGGTACACGCTGACTTCCAGATGTGTGTGGATTCACTGCAGGCATGCCTGGGGGAGCATGTGCATCTGCTCCTGTGCATGTGGGAGAGTGTGCTGTGTGTGCAGGACATGTGTATGTGCATGTGTGCATGGACTCTGAACGTACACTGGATACTTGTGTTGGGGGACTGTATGGGCATGCACTGGATACGTGTGTGCACATGGAGCTGCACGGGCATGTGCTGGATACACATGTGCGTGCATAGGGCTGTATGGGCATGCCCTGGATGCATGTGGGTGTGCTCACAGGGCCACATGGGCATGCTGAGGATATACCACATGCACATGAGACTGTATGGGCATGCACTGGATACACGTGTGTGTGCATGTGGTACTGTATGAACATGCCCTAGATACGTGTGTGTGTGTGACTGTATGGACATGCACTGGATACATGTGAGCATGTGAAGGATTGTATGAGTGTGCTCAGGATACATGTGTGTGCATGTGGGACTTATGGGCATGCCCTGGATTCATGTGTATGTGCACATGAGGTTGTATGGGCGTGCCCTAGATACATATGTGTGGATGTGTGGCTGTATGGGCATGCCCTGAATACATGTGTGTGCATGTGGGACTGTATGGGTGTGCATACGGGGCTGTGTGGGCATGCCCTGGATATATGTGTGTTGGGGGGGCCTACATGGGCATTCACTGGACAAACATGGGGGGGGCAATATAGTCATGCACTGGACACACATGTGTGCCCATGCAACTATATGGATATGCACTGGATACATGTGTGTGCTTGTGGGGCTGTATGGACATTCTCAGGATACACGTGTGTATATGTGGGACTTTATGGGCATGAACTGGATAAAGTGTGTGCACATGGGGCTGTATGGGCATGCACTGGATAACATGTATGCTTTGTGTGTGGGGCTGCATGGGTGGGCACTGGACGTACATGTGTGTGCATGGGGCTTTGTAGGCATGTGCTGAATACATGCTATATAATGCTTGGTGTTAAGGCTGCTCCAGGCCCAGCTCCAGGCCGTCTGAAGGCTTCTCGTGCGTGGGCCCTGCTGGGGACTTTGTTGGAGCTGCTCACAGCCGAGTGTTCAGAGGTGGGTGTGCGCTGGGCCTCAGTTTCCCCTTGTGCACCGTGAGGAGGCAGATGCAGAGATGGCTGACAGAGTCCTCACCTGACACCCCACCCCACAGGAGAAGACTATCCACTGGGCGCTTGGCCCCTGGGGTGTCTGGAGCATCCACACGGGCCTGGGCGCAAGGCCAGAGCAGAAGTAGCTGAGAGGGAAGATGAAAGGTTGCACCAAGTTGTGGTTTGTGCTTAGATGTGGTCTGCGCTTAGGCATGGTCTACATCCAGGTATGGGCCACACCGAAGTGTGGTCCATACCCAGGTGTAAGCCACACAGGCCAGAAGAAAGAGGAAGGGAGACTAGGGGTGGGGACGGCCTAGCCATGGGGAGTTTCCCAGCCTCACAAACACCCTCATTGGCCACCAGTGACCCCGGAAGCAAGCATGGGCCAGTTTTAATCTAGCCAAGCTCGTGACTGTTCCCCGCCCCTGCCCAACCCCGTCCTAGACCACGGGACAGCGGACAGCTGGCTGCAGGCTGGGCCACGTGTCACCCTGCTGGGAAGAGAGGTTCCTGAGAGCCCCAGCTCAGCCTCGGATCTGGCGCAGGGTGAGGGGCCTGGTGGGGAGGGGCAGGTGTCTGGACACAGGACTATCCTACCTGACCTCACTCCCCCAGCGCAGGGTCTCTGAGCCCTGCTGCCAGGTGCCAGGAAGCTCTGGCCTACCCCAAAGGCCCCAAGCCCGCCCTATACTTTCTGCTTCCTCCAGAGATGCTGGCTGGGCTGGGCAGGTGGGGAGTGGCTGATGGCTGGTGTCAGGGTGATAGTCCCCAAGGAGTCCAGCTAACAGGCTAGCCCTTAACAGGGCTGGAGTCCAGGACTAGCCGGCCCCTCGATGGCTGTGTGTGTTCTCGCTGAACCTCAGTCTCCTTTTCTGCCAGGTGGGCACAATAGGTCCTAACATGCTGGTCTGTCTGAGCTGCCCCCATGCAAGGTCCTCTTTCTTCCCCAACCCCTTGCGGCACCATTTCAGAAGCATGGGAAGGATCTCTCTTCTCTTGGTCACAGTGGGGAGCAATGCCTAGGCCAATGGCTCTGAAATGGGGTGGGACTACTGTAACCATCACAAGTGCTAACTGCATGTCTTTCATTGACTGTCTGACCCCCATGCTGCACAAACCTTCCATTTTGAGCAGGTGCAGGGTAATGGCCCTGTTACCTTGAGACAACCCCAAACGTTTCAGGATAACAGCCTCGTTACCCTGAGACACTCCCCAAATGCTTCAAAGTAATAGCCTCGTTAACCCGAGACACCCCCAAACGCTTCAAAGTAATGGTCCGTTATCTCAAGACACCCCCAAATGCTTCAGGGGTCCCCTTTGTGTACAGACCAGACCCTACATCCCCACCAGTGCCAGGCCCTGGCATAGCCCACCAAGTGGCACATCCACGGCCCTGAGACCTGGGCAGTTGACCTTTGGAGTCGCTGATCCTGTGAGACCACTGAGACCACGGGCCCCAGAGTACTTGCCTTCCTCCCTGCCTCAACTGGCCTCTGGCTACTCCAGCATCAGGTGTGGCCATGTCCCTACTGTTCCCTCAGCCGCCCAGAGCTGGAAGGGCCCTCAAGGCCCAGAGAGAATAAGCCGCCGCCCACAGCCACCAGCATGGTTGTGGCAAACAAGACTGGAAACCCGCTGGAGGTGCTCCCTCTGTACACCCACCTTCAGCATCCTAGGAAGACTCTGGAGGCTGCAGGGACTTGAGTGAAGACCCCTGAGGACCACCAGGCCACGTGCTAAGAGGGCTCAGCCTATGCCGGGCACTCCACCCTGCTTCTAGAAATGTCCCTCCGCCCCATGACCTTGAAAGCGTATTCAGGTGAGCCACTTGCTCTCCTGGTGGCCCCAGGAGGGAGTCACAGCCCTGGGACCTGGTCTGAGCCTGCGGGCTGCACCCCATCCCCACATCAGCGCCTGCTGCCCTGCAGTCAGTCCCTGCTCTCTGTCCCTACAGTCTGTCCTTGTAGCCCAGACCTGCCCCATGTGCTGCCCCTGGGTCGGCCCTGCCCCATGGCCTTGGGCCACAGCAGCGGGCGGCCCAATTGCACGGGCTCATGTGTGTAGTGCGTGGGTGTAGTAACATTCCACCTCGGCCACGTGGCCCGGCCTCCGCCCAGGGAACCGGGAAGTGAAATCTCTCGGTTCTGGGCAGGGTGCTGGGGCAGGGGGCCACCAACAGTGCTCTGAAGATGGCCGAGAGGATAGTGATGTCCTTAACAGAGGAGGCGCATCCTATCTGGAGTGGCTGCACATGTGGGGGCACTGGGCAACAGCTTAGCAGGCTGCCACCAGATCAGCAAGGAGCAGCCCGCAAGCCAGACATGCCCCCTCTGCAGTGCGCACTTCCTGGGGCCTCCTGTCCTCAGGGCCTGTGCTCAGCACTCATCATGCACTGAGGCCCGGCAGCCCCACAAGTATCTGCCATTCATGTTGACCCTTGTCGTGGAGTCCCAGGCTGGCTGCAACAAATACCACAAAGCTGGGGCTCATAAGAACAGAACCTATGGTCTGAGTTCTGGAGCTGGGAGTCTGACATCAGGGTGTCGGCCGCGTTAGTTCCTTCTGAGGCTCTGAGGGAGAATCTGTTCCTGTCTCTCTCACGGATGTTCCCACCTGGTGACCCCAGGCATTCCTTGGCTTGCAGCTGCAGTGTCACATGGCGTCTTTTCTCTGTCTCCCTGTTTCTGTGTGTCTGCTCCTCTTTTATAAGGACACCAGTCGTACAGGATTAAGACCCACCATACTCCAGTATGACCACATGTTAACCTAACAGATAACATCTGCAAAGACCCTATTTCCAAACAAGGTCAAGCTCACAGGTACCAGGGTTAGGACTTCAACATATCTTTTTGGGAGACTTGATTTAATCCATAGCACTTCCCTTTTGGGAGGAAACAAAGGCACAGAGACAGGACCCAGTGCAAAGTGACAATGCAGGGACCCTAGTTTAAAAATTATTCAGCATCTCAAGAGGCAAAGGCAGAACGTTGGCCAAGCATGGGCATGAGTTCCTGGGCATTGCAAGCTGAACACAGAATCCAGGTTGCCTGTCTGGTCACTTGCTGTGCTACCTGACCTGGCATGAGGGCTCTGGGCAAGTCTCCAGAGCAGGGTGAGTGGGGAGTGTGTGGGACAGGGTCTCCCTGTCCATCTGAAGTCCTGCAGCGAGACCCACCTTGGGGAGGCTCTTTGGCCCTACTGACTGTACATTGGAGTGCCTGGGAGCTTGCAAATGCCACCAGGCCTTTCTTCCTAGTCCATCTTAGTCTGGAAGCTCCACTGAAACCTGTTCAACATCATAGCAACATGCAAGCCTCCACTGACAGACAGGTGGTGGCTGTACATGAGGGGCATTGTCCGGAAATCAAACCTGGGTCTCCCACATGGAAGGCAAGAGTTCTACCACTGAACCACCACTGCCTTTAAGTAATAGAGAAGGGAGCTGGAATTTCAACCTGGATGATAACCATGATAATCTAAAAGAGGAAATGTTTAGAGACCCATGACCCCACCACTCAAATAGGCATTTTAACTTTCTAGTGTCCATGCGTGGATATACATATTTTTAACGGAAAAAAAAAAAAAACTATTTTTAACTGTAAATATATCAGGAACATCTTTCCATGGTATTAAATACTTTTAACAGGGTTTTTAATGACTGCGTAGCATGTCATACCACGTTGGGTGTGTGCGCACTGCGCTCTAGGGACCTCTGTTCTCATCAGTAACCATTTCACCAGGTCTGTGTTCTGGAAGCGGAACTGCGCATGCCTGAAGTGAGGAACACAGTGAAGGATTTGAGCACAGTGGCCAAATTGTCCCCCAGAAGACTGTGGCGAGGATGGAGAAGCTGACTGACAGGTACAGACAGGGTCTTTGCTCCCACAGAAGACGTGGCTTAATTAGAAATGGAGCGATGTCAGAGGCTTCTGAGCCTGCGTGCTAATGAGCTTGCCTGGCTCACTGAGCTGGAATGGGCTGTGCTCCTGGCCAGACTCTGGCCATACAGCAGCAGAGCTTGTAACCCTGGTCCGCAGCTCCTCCTAACAGGGTATTGGCGGGTGCATTTTGTAGCTAATGCATGCTCCTGGCCCAGCACAGAGAAGTTCTTTCTGCTTAGATGCTCCACACAGAAATCAAGGTGGTTCCTTTGTGCTGACAGGATCAGTTCATAACAAGTCAGGTCCAGGTGGTCTCTTCCCTGTGCTGTGGTACAACAGGACATGACCCCACACTCAAGCAAATGCAAAGCCTTTCTCAGTTCTCAGTGGTTCCTCCAACCCCCTCCCGAGAGCTGAGGTCAGGGCAGACCTGGGTGCGTGTGCCTGGACAAGAGCACAGTCCAGCCGAGGAACAATCCCAGTGGGGCAGCCCTTGTCCTCCTGCCCTTCTGGAGGCGGAAATGTCAAAGTGTCATCCTCCGAAGCTGCAGGCTTCAACTAAGAATCAGTGGCCTGACAGTGCATGTCCTGTCTTTCTGGAATGAATGACAGAAGACATGGAGACAGCATGAGGCTGGATGACTGTCCAAAACAAGTGAATTGGACAATATTCTGTTGTATTAGAGTTTTTATTGGGTAATTTTCATAAGTAGATCACTGGGCCTTTCTTCCTAATCTGTCTTAGTCTGGAAGCTCTGCTGAAACCTGGCCACCATGGGTGACCCTGCTGATATTTGAAATACACAGTGGCATAGCTTCCAGTATCACAGCAACAGGAAAGCCACCTCAGTGTGACACATTGACAGTGACAGTGCTTGCTCTGCAGAGGCCCTATTCTGAGATTGTCACAGTTATTACTTAATTTCAGCCTTGCCACACCTTTCAGGTACTGTCCTTATCCGTCGTTTGCAGGGGGAAACCGAGGCTCAGAGAGCTTCAATAACTTCCCTAAGCCCTCAGCTGGGAAGCAGCAGAGCTGTGATTTGAGCCCTGGATGTCTGGCCACAAAGCCTGACCTTTAGCCATTGCACGTCCCTCCCGCGGTTGGTGCCAGGGGGTAGGAGGTGGGGGGTGGAAGAGCCTCGCCTGCGCAGGGTGGCACAGTGACCGAGGGCCTTCAGGGCCCAGTGGGCAGGAGGGAGAGCCTCCCCAGTGTGCGTGGTGTATCCTGAACCCGCACAGGGTTTGCTCTCCTTGTTTTCAGTGGATGTGCTTTGTTCTGTTTTGTTTTCAAATGAGGCCATCTTGTAAAATGTTTGGAAGCCTGTTTGATATTTAACATGAGGACAGTCAAGTGGGAGAGAGCACAGGAGACTCTCTGGACTAAGCAGAAAACAAATGCAACAATGCAGAGAGTCGGAATCACAGGAGCATCTGGCAGCGGCTTCCTGAGAGACCAGGAGCCACCTTGCCAGCTGGGTGGGTGAATGGGACACGGGAAGGGAAAGCAGGCAGGAGGAGGGGCCGTGACCTCCCCTCAAGGGCAATGGGCCATCTCCAGAGCAGGGCTTGGCCTGTGCCGTGTCCTGGACTTCTTGGGGTAGATCAGGCCTCCCAGCCCAGCAGTTGTTCTCTGGCCATGTGTAGGTGGAGGTGATTAGCCTCAGGACCCTCGAGGGTTGGTAGAGGGGATAATGTACAATGAAATGCTACTCAGTCTTAAAGAAAAATGAAGTCCGGACACACACAACAAGGGTGAACCTTGAAGACGTTATGCTGAATGAAAGAAGTCAGTCACAAAAAGACACATATTACATCGTCTCACTTACATGAAATGAAAAGAATAGGTAATAGAGATCAATGGTTACAGTCACTTGAGAAAGCGGGGGTGGGCTGGGCAGCTGGGAGGGAACACCCATGACCACCACAGCTCGGAGTTTAGGTATAACTGTATGCACTCTGGGGACTCTGTGCTGAGAATGGCTAGTCCAGTGGATGCACGTGCAGATGAAAGGTCTGAGGCTGTTCTAAGCTCCAGGCAGCAAGGTGCAAGCATCCCTTCTACCCTGCTGCCAGGAATACTCGAGGAACCTACCTTTGGGGGGACAGTTTGGCGATACGTAAAAAAGCATTAAACATTTTCACACGCTTTGATCTGGCAATTCTACTTTTATGAATTTATGTATCCTACAGAAATAATTACCTTTGGGTGCTAAGATTTATTGATAAGATGTTCAGTTAACATAATTTATTATAGTGAAAAAATGAAGTATCCAAATGTCCCCTCATAAGGGTTGGTGTGTACATGATGGTACCAGCCATTAGGAATGGGGCTGTAGAAGGTATAGTTAGACCTCCAGAGAGTCCATGATATATTAAATAAAGGGGTGAATTACAATACACTCTATGATCTAAATTATGTTTATAAAAGTGGTATATGGTCATAGAAAATCACAGAATAGATAACTCCTTAAAATGTTATCAGCATTCTAAAATCAACTGTGGCGATGGTAGTACAATCATAATGGGTGAATTATGAATTATATCCCATTATAGCTGTTTGTAAGAATGTTAAAAATGTTAGCAGCAATTCCTTCTGTTTTGTGGGATCATAGATGGCTTTTCTTTTTTTGTGTGTGTGTGTGCTTTTCTACAATGTACATGAATTAATTTGGTAATAAGGAAGAAATGCATTGACAAAGGACTAATGATCACAGCTTCAGAAGCTCAGCCTCACGGAGGTGTGACCAAGACAGGGATCGGCCCAGTGGCTGTCCTGTTTCCTTGCACAGAGTCCGTGACATCTGAAGCTGGAGGAAACAGGTCGCTGGGGACTCTAACCCTTTTACTTCATGCCCCCCATCCCCTTGCCCCCCAAGGACCTGAGATAGCCTTCCCCTAAGGGACAGGTATGTTCACAACACTCTGCTCTGTTTCTCATGTACCAGAAGTGTTGGGGATGTCATCTGTGGGGAATAGGTGTCGTGGCCTTTACACTAAGCACAAGCCAACACAACAGTTCCAATGGAGCTGAAAGCTGCCGTGGACCAGGGAGCACAGCCTGGAGGCCACGTCCAGAGCTGGACCTGGGGTGCAGAGAGAGAGGCAGTGCGGTGTTTTCAGAGCCTGCGTCTCCCCTCCGTAGTGTGTCCAACCCAGGGCATTCAAGGCACAAATGCAGCCGGAGTCGGGAGGGGCGAGCAGGACTCCTGAACAAAGGCAATCAATCCATGTGCTGTCTGTGCTCCCCGAAACAGCCTGCCTGGCCCATGTCAGCCTTGGCGCTGGGCTCATTGATATGCTGTGTCTGGTGGTGCGGAAGACAGCTTCCAGCCTGGGTATCTCCCACAGATGCCGTGCCTTTTGATTGAAATGTTATGTCTCCCGGCTAACAGCGCATTACTGCCGGCCTGCAGCTTGCTCCCTCTGGTGCCTCCAGCTAATTTTAACTTTTGTGCTGCCAGCAGCATGGGGGTCCATGAGTGGGAGCTGGGGTGTAGCCTGTATGTGTGCATGTGTTACTGTGTGCACATGTATTTGCATATGTAGGTGTGTGCATGTGTACATACATGTGTGGGTACACGTGTGTGCATTGTGTGAGTATTGGTGTGTTTATGTGTGCACATTGTGCATTGTGTGAGTGTGCATGTATATTGTGCATGTGTGTATATGCACATATATGTGTAAGTGTGTTTGTGCACATGTGTGAGCACTGTGCATGTGTGGGTGTGTGCATGTATGTATATTTGTGTACACGTGTGTGCATTATGAGAGGTGTGCACTGTGAGCACGTGTGTGCATGCATGTATGAGTATGCATGTCTGGGTGTGTGTATATAGTATGCATGTGCACTGTGCATGTGTGAGTGCACACATATGAGTGTGTGCATGGGTTTGGGTGGACTCTCCATGCCTCTTATGGAATCAGGGGTGAGGACCCCACCTGAGAAGGGTGAGGGCAGGCAGCGAAGCCATGGCAAGAAGCACTTCATAAGCTGTTCTGGGCAGTCTCTGGTGGCATATCCCGGGTGCACTGGAGCCCCCTCTTGGGTTTCGCTGATGTCTGGCATCCTCAGAGGCCCCAGGGGTCTGGGTGAAAGGAAGAAACTGGCTGAGGGAGGGGGCAGAACAAAAGGCCCAGGCCGCCCCTAGGCCTCCCAACTCCACTTGGCCCCTGCAGAGAGCCAGGGAACTGAGAGCTGTTTCTTGGGCCTGTGTGGGTGAGACATGGACAGCAGATGCCCAATATTATATAGCTACTAATTGACAGACGAATTGTGTTAGTTCTCTATTGCTGTGTTCAAATTACTTTGAAACTTAGTGGCTTAAAACAACATTTAGTATCTCACAGTTTCTGATGGTCAGGAATTCAAGAGAGGCTCAGATGGGTGGTCTGGCTCAGGGTCCCTCTTGAGGTTGCAGTTGAATGTCAGCAGGGGCTGTAGGCTCATCTGAAGGCTTGACGGGGCTGGAGGACCCGGTTTCAAGATGGTTCCTCATGCGGCTGTTGGCTGATGGCCTCAGTTCCTGGCCATGTGGATCACTCCATGGGGCTGCTTGAGCATCCTCACAGTATGGCAGCTGGTTTTGCCCAGAGCAAGCAATCCAAGAAGAGAGCTGGGAGGAAGCTGCAATGCCTTTTCTGATCTTTCCTTGGAAGTCACACACAGTCGCTTCCAAAATATTCTGTTGATCACGCAGGTCAGCCCTCCTCACCGTGGGAGAAGACTTCACTATGTGTGCCAACAGGAAGGAGGGGATCCTTGGGACCACCTTGAAGGCTGGCAGTCACAGGTGGGATCAGAACCCAGGTCTTGTCTGACTCTAAAACTGGGGTCCTTAACCACCACCCTGTGCCCTGTCTGTCTAGTAAATTGTCTGTAAGCCCTTCCAGATCTGGTTCAGCATCAACAAACCCCTTCCTAGCATGACAGGTCTGCTCCCTAGCAGACTGTGAAGAGCGAAGAGCGCCTGCGGTGGAAAGGTAATGTGTTCACAGTTTGCAGAAGATCCCTTTGTGAGCACTGCTGCCAGCTAGCTCTGTGTTTGCTTTAGTCAAGTGTGAAAGTGTGACCCAGACGCCCCCAGTAGTTGGGGCTCATTAAGCTGGAGGTGTGAACAGAATCAGAGGGAAAGGGGGTGGAGGTTCCCCACAGGCTGCTCTGCCATTTTCCAGGTTGCCTCCAGCTGGGAGGGTTCCCCTGGGAAAGACCGCTTGATGGGGCGGTGGGCTTGGGGGGCTGGGGCAAGGCTGAGCCCAAGTTGGGGACCAGAGGCTGTAACCCAGCCTAGCCCAAATTGCTGGAGAAGCAGGCTGGCCCATCTCCTGGCAGGCAGGGGGGACCATCTGCCCCACGCCAAAGTGCAGACTGGGCTGGGGGGGACCATCGCCATTGATCCCACATCCCCTTTCTGCGGTCTCTGAGGGCTGGTGATAAACAGACTAACAACAGTGATAAAGAGGAGTAGCGACTGGTATTTATTAACTGATCTGCATGCACTCACTCCTTTACTGCTCACAAGAACCCTGGGAGGTCAGAGCAGCTACGATCCCCATCTTATACACCAGGGAAGACAGGAGGAAATCGATGGAGCTCTCAGCAGGAGGTATGAATGAGGCTGAGGCTGTGTCGACCGCCCCTCCATCCCGGCTTACTGAGACTCCCACCCCCAGCCCATCTCCTCCAAGGCAATTTGGGCAAGTTCCGCTCAGGGTCTGAGCAGGTGGGTCCTCCTGCTGGGAGAGCTCCCCAGGAGCCGTGAGGGCTCAGCTGCGTGGAGTCATCACCTCACGTGTGACATGGATGCCTGGCTCTAAGCCATTGAGATGTAAGACATCTGTCTTAGTCTCCTAGTGCTGCTAAACAGAAATACCACAAGTGGGTGGATTTAAAGAACAGAAGTTTATTTTCTCACAGTTCTGGAGGCTAAAAGTTCAAATCCAGGTCTCGGCTGTGGGGATTCCTTCCTTCTTCGTAGCCCCAGGCATTCCTTGGCTCCTTGGCTTATAGTCAGTCCTCACAAGACATCTGTCTTAGTCATCTAGTGCTGCTATAACAGAAATACCTCAAGTGGATGGTTTTAACAAAGAGAAATTTATTCTCTCACAGTCTAGTAGGCTACAAGTCCAAATTCAGGGCGTCAGCTCCAGGCAAACACTTCCCCTATCAGCTCTGGAGGAAGGTCCATGTCATCAATCTTCCCTTGGGCTGGGAGCTTCTCTGCACAGGAACCTCAGGTCCAAAGGATGCACTCTGCTCCTGGCACTGCTTTCTTGGTGACATGAGGTCCCCATGTGTCTCTGCTCACTTCTCTCTTTCATACCTCAAAAGAGATTGGCTTAAGACACTATCTAATCTTGTAGACCTCATCAGTGTAACTGCCGCTAATCCATCTTATTATGTCATGGTGATAGAGTTTACAACACATAAGGAAATCACATCAGATTACAAAATGGTACACAATCGTACAATACTGGGATTCATGACCCAGTCAAGTCTGACAGATACTTTTGGGGGGCACTATTCAATCCATGACAGCATCTCTCTTCCCCCTGTATGTCTCTGGGTCTATTCTGGTCTCTTTAGAACTCAGAAGTGATTAGGTTTAAGAAACACCCTACACTGGTATTATAACCTCATTAACGTAACAAAAGAAAACCCCCTATTTCCAGACAGGATCATATCCATAGGTACAGGGCCAGGAAATCAGCACGTTTTGGGAGGACACAATTCAATCCATAACAACAATCTAATTTCTTCTATGGCCCAATACAACATCTTTGAACACTTTTATATCCAGGGCCACTTCCCCACCAAATCAAAGGCCCCACAGAGGCCACGCTGACTGCACATGTGCCGTGGGGCGGGGAGAACGTGAAGCTCACGAGGCTGACCTGGGAGCGATCACAGAATGAGTTCTTCTCTTCGGAAGACAACCACTTTCATTTTTCATGCTATCTTTTCGAACTTGTCCATGTACATAGTCAAGAATTCTAATGCACAAATAATTTTCTGTTCTGATTTTTAAAGGTTAAATCTCAGAAATTATGTTTATGTTACTTTTATTCAACATTAGATTGTTATAAGCAATTCCCATGTTTCTATATAGCTTCAGGATTATCCTTTTAGCACATATATAATCTCTCATTATGCTAATTACTAAATCTGTGATAGGATATTTAGGTTGTTCCGTTTGTGACTATAATATATAACACTGCAGTGAATATGTTCGAGGATGTAGCTTTTGGACACAATTCATTCTTTATGAAAGGAGTTGATCTGGCTTTTTGTGGGAAAGAGTTTCGTCATGGATTGAATTGTGTCCTCCTTCCCCAAAATATGGTGAAGCCCTAATCTCTATTAAAAAAAAAAAAAAAAACATTGCCATGGAGTCAATTCCGACTCATGGCGACCCTATGTGTATAGAATAGAACTGTGCTCCGTAGGTTTTTCAGCCTCGGTGGTGCAGTTGTTAAGTGGTTTGGCTGCTAACTGAAAGGTCAGCGGTTAAAACCCACCAGCTGCTTCGAAGAAGAATAGACCTGGCAATCTGCCCCCATAATGATTTACTACTCTGTCATATAAGGTTAAAGAGCCCTAGTGGCACGGTAGTTAATCGCTCGGCTGTTAACTGAAAGGTTGGCGATTTGAACCCACCAGCCGCTCCATGGGAGAAAGATGTGGCAGTCTGCTTCCATAAAGTTTAAATCCTTGGAAACCCCATGGGGCAATTCTACTCAGTCCTATAGGGTCACTATGAGTCAGAATTGACTCGATGGTAAGGGGTTCATATTGTACAGGTGCTATGAGTCAGAACTGATTCAACCGCACACAACGGCAATAATCTTACAGATCCATGGCGCCACTAGGCGTAACAACCTGTTGTTAGGTGCCATAGATTCAGTTCCGACTCACAGTGATCCTACGTACAACAGAACTCGAACACAGCCCAGTCCTTTGTCATCTTCAAATTGTTGCTATGTTTGAGCTCATTGTTGCAGATATTGTGGCAATCCATCTCACTGAGGGTCTTCCTCTTTTTTGCTGACCCTCTACTTTATTAAGCATGATGTCCTTCTCCAGGGACTGGTCCCTCCTGATAACCTTTCCAAAGTACAAGAAATGTGCTAAAGGAGCATTCTGACTACCTCTTCCAAGACAGATTTGTTCATTCTTCTGGCAGTCCAAGGAATAGTCAATATTCTTTGCCAACACTATAATTCAAAGCCATCAATTCTTCTTTGGTCTTCCTTATTCATTGTGCAGCTTTCGTGTGTATATGAGGTTATTGAAAATACCATGGCTTTGGTCAGGGCACCTTAGTCCTCAAAGTGACGTCTTTGCTTTTTAACACTTTAAAGAGGTCTTTTGCAGCAGATTTCACCAGTGCAATACATTGTTTGATTTCTTGACTGCTGTTTCCACGAGCTCAAGTCGGAATTGACTCGATGGCAACAGGTGGGTGGGCTTCCATGGGTGTTGATGAGTGCCACATAGAGAGCTTTTTATGCTTGTTTGTTTGCTTGCTTGTTTTAATCCCCAGCACCTGTTTGGAAAAGGAACCTTGGTGGCACAATGGTTAAGAGTTCAGCTGCTAACCTAAAGGTTGGCAGTTCAAACCCACCCAGCAGCTTCAAGGCAGAAAGACCAGGCAATCTGCTCCTGTAAACACTACAACCTCGGAAACCCTACGGGACAGTTCTACTCTGTGAGTCGGAATTGACTCGACGGCACCTAACAACAACCTGTTTGGAAACAGGGTCTTTGAAGACGTTATTAAAATTAACATGAGGTTCTGCTGGAGTAGGGTGGGTCCTAATCCAATCCACCTATGAGCCAATGGAATGCCTAGGCCACCAGAAGCTGAGAGATCTTCCATGACAGGCTTTGGAGAGAGCACGGCCCTGACTATGCCCTACAACTGCCCTGCTCAATGAGGTAGCCTTTAGCCATTGCGGTTATTAAAAATAATAAATAAATAAAAATAAAATAA
>NW_004443989.1:11970914-12030844 GCF_000243295.1 Trichechus manatus latirostris
TAAAAGTAAAAAATTAAATTAATAAATTAAAATAAAATAAAATTAAATAATACAATAAGATAAAATTAATAAAACAATAAACTAAAATACTCCTTCCTTAGGCACACTAGTCTTCTTCCAAGTGTCCAGCAGCCACGAGTGGCCAAATGGCGCCACCCAGAGCCTTTCCACATTGTAGAACGACAGATGGACAGGTGTATCCTGGTTCTTAGTAACAGCCAACCGGGCACAGAACAGTGTAACAACATTGAATTTTACCTGAGTCCCTTGACGTTGGAAAAAAAAGCCAAGGTTAAGAAATCCCCCCATCCTTTGTGCTCTGGAAAATGGCTGACTGCAAAGAACCACCGTTCCCAACATGACCTTGATAAAACTCAAGATACTCCCGTTTACCTGCGCCAGACACAAACCAAAAACCAAACCCCTTGCCACTGAGTCAGTTCAGAGTAGAACTGCCCCGTAGGGTTTCCAGGGCTGAAATCTTTACGGAAGCAGACTGCTGTATCTTTATCGCTAGGAGCCGGTGTTCAAACCACCAATCCTTCTGTTAGCAGTCGACTGTTTTATCCACTGCACCACCTGTTAAAAAACCCGTTGCTGTCCAGTCGATTGCAACTCACAGCGACCCTATAGGACAGAGCAGAGCTGCCCCCATGGGGTTTCCAAGGCTGTAAATCTTCACAGAAGCAGACTGCCACATCTAGAGGGACAGCTGGTGGGTTCACACCTCCGACCTTTCGGTCAGCAGCTGAGCGCTTAACCACTGCGCCACCAGGCTTTGAACCCTCCAGATTCCCATTCTTCGCCTCATAAATAATTTGGTGAACTGCTTGTGTCTACTGACCAATTAGAACAAAATGCCTGCTAACCAAACTGTAATTGAGCTTCTCCCCTTCCCAGTGGGCGTGGGCCCACTCTCAGCCTGAGCCAGCACAGGGCCCTTCCTTCAGGGCCCTTCCTAGGAACAGACTGGCCTCCTGGTAGAACCTTCTCTGATCTACTATCTGATCACACCACCCTCTCATTGCACTTTGCTACACTCCTTCTTTCATCCCTGGGTGGTGTAAATGGTTTGCGCTTGACTAGTAGGTGAAAGGTTGGCCCTTCGAACTCAACCAGCTGCACCATAGAAGAAAGGCCTGGCGATCTACTTTGGTAAAGATCACAGCCATGAAAACCCTACGGAGCAGTTCTACTACGTAACACTTGTGTTGCAGTGAGTCTGAATCGGAACGGACTTGAAGGCAATGAATTTTTCACTCCTTTATAAAAGAAGCCTTTTCTTCTAACCCTCTAGACGCTTGCAGATTTTATGCTCAGAGCGTTCTTCCGATTGTAATACTCCCCCTTCCCCCTCCCGCCAATAATCCTTTTGAATAAAGTCTCTCCTTACTAAGTCCGAATTTGTTTTTCACAGTGTTTACTCTCTACAAATACTTTTCAGCCTCTCCGTGTCGGTCCGCGCCGGGCCCAGGACAGCGCCGCAGCCCTGAGCACTCGGGGGCCGGGGGACAGGAAGCCCGGAGAGTACCCTTCAGGCCTCCGACACCCCGCAGGCGCGACGGTCGCGGCGTTCAGGAACCCGCCCGGAACCCGCCGCCCCGGCGCCTCGCCCGAGTGGGGACACAGTTCTGCGCCGGACGCGCCGCCCTGGGGCCGCACTTCGGCGCCGGACTGGGGCTGCGCGCGCCGGTTCCGGTCCAATCCAGGCCTGAGCGACCCACAGAGTCCCGCGGAGGAGTGCGCAGTGGACGCCGGAGCGAAGGTGGTGCAGGAGAAGGAAGACGGACTCGCGCAGCCCGGCTGAGGTAGAGCCGCGCCGCCCTCTGCCTTACTTCGTGGCCTGGCGTCCCAGCCCTTGGCGGTCCCCTGAGCCGTGCTGGCCTTGAGTGGACAAGAGTACACTAACTAGTAGTCTTAAGTACGCTACGTAGACCCCGCGCGCCTCTCCAGCCGGCGCGGCCCTTGTTCGCGCGCTCCGCGTCCTTCCCACCCTAGCTGTCAAGACCATCCCAGCACACCTGCCCGCCGTTTGGTCGGTGCGGGGAATGTTCGCCCCCGCCCAAGGACACGAAGTGTCCACCCGCTAAGGTTGGGGCCGGATGAGGGCGAGCGTTGAGGAGGCACTCGCTGGGGCCTCCCCTTCAGCTCGCTCTGACCGCACGGGGGGTCACTGCCGGCTTCTCATCAACACCGACTGTCCTTACCGACTCTTGCATCCTGTTTTCCTTCCCTGCTCTCAAAGGCCTCCAGGTTCTGTGCGGGAAGCAGAGCACACAGTCTGGTCAGGCAAACTGCACTTGAATCTTCCCTGCCACTTACTGGCATGTGGCCTTGGGCGGGTTGTTCACCTTCATGGGCCTCAGTTGCCTCGTTTGTCCAGTGGAGAGGACAGCACCCACCTCGCAGGGACGTTGGGGGGGAAATGCATGTAAAGCGGGTAGCATAGACTGACTCATGGCAGCTGTTCAGGAAGTGACACTGAGGCCATTGAAGTTAGTGAGGTCCTCAGTCAGTCGTCATTAGAGGTAATTTTTTTCTCTTGTGTCTAAAATTTGTTTCCATTTCCTGTTGCTGTTGCCATGGAGTAGGCTCCAACTGGAGGCAGCATTATGTATAACAATGAAAAATGACCTTGTCCTGCACCATCGTCACAGTCACTGATATATTTGAGGCCATTGTTGCAGCCACTGTGTCAGTCCATCTCGCTGAGGTTTTCCCTGACCCTCTACCAACCACGATGTCCTTTCCTAGCAATTGATCTTTCTTGATGATGTGTCCAAAGTAAGCAAGACAAGAGGCCCACAGAAATCAGCCCTAAAGTACCTGGCCCCTCCCCCATTTTATTTGTTTAATGTCTACTCTGTACACCCTTTAGTGATTCGAAGCCAGTCTAGCTCCTTCAGGGAGGTAGATCTTTAAACAAACAATCTCAATATTCAAGTGTAGCAGAGAGACCTGGAAAGAGGGAAGACTTCAAAGAGAAGGTGATAATCTGAGCTGGGCTTTGACTGATGGTTAGGAATTTGCTACAAAGGGATGGGAAGTTCAGAGGTGGGAGCAGGAACTTCGAGTTTGGGGAGTCTAGGGAGAGGAAGGAGATGTGTGTGGTGGGAGCCGAGGCTGTGGCCAGGGCATTACCGGGGGCTGGAAGGGTTTTAAGCAAAGGTGTGACCTGATCACGGTGTGAAGTATCATTCCACGCGTCCTTACCGTGACTATTGTAAGCTGAGGATTTCCCTTCCCTCTTTTTCCCGCCGAACCTTCTCCTCAAGGTGGACTGAATTGGTGGACTAAACGGTGGCTTGAAACAGCAGAAGCTTCACTCTTCCAGATGGCAGTAAAAAAAAAAAAAAAAAAAAAGGCATTTTGCATCCTTGTATGGATATGGGTTTCAGGTCTGTGCTTTCCCTTTTGTTTTGTGTTTTTATTTGAATGAAGTCCTCCTGAGTGTACTGTGAATGTCTGTCACTTAAAAATATCATTTTGGAAACAACCCCGAAAACCCTAGGCATCACATTGAAATGACTGCCTTCCACTGCAGGAATAGGGCTGTCCACATCCTACCCCTCACCCTCATCAAGCATGCTGTCCTGGGGTCCGCTTAAAGAGGAGGTTGGAGGGGGGTGTTGGGTATGGTGTGAATAGATCAGGTGCCTTTTTAGTAATTTAGAAATCAGTCACCTTCATTTGAATGCAAGTATCGTTCTTATGGGGTAAATTTGCTGTGTGGTTGTGGTGAGCTCCCATTGGACAAGTCACCATGGAAGGAGAGTATGGACATGTGGTGCCCATCCATGTTCATTCTCACCTTCCTCTGTGAGGTAGGAGTAGAGGCTTGGACAGAAGGTAAGAGAACTAGTAAGACAGGAGTTGGCATTCAAGTCGAGGTCTAATTGGACTCTGGAAGCCATGCTCGTGACTAGAGTCCTCGTTAAGATATAAAAGGTGTGATCTGCCAGTGTTTGCCCTTCAGGTTGTTTTTTTTTTTACAACTATGGTTATACTTTGCTCCCACGGCAATACTGCAAGGAGCCTTTCCTGTCGGTCTGTGCTCACCCGCAGTCAGGCCAAGCAGCTACCTGATGCCCGCTCTGTGTGTGCCTCACCTTCCTGAGAATAGGGGTTTCTGTAACGCTGGTATGAGCATCTTGTATGTACACTTTTGTGTGCCTCTTGGTAGGTGTACAGAGGGTATACCTTAGGATAGACCTTAAACATACTACCATAGGAACAAAGGGGTTGCATTTCCTGTTTTCAGGGTTTTCACTGCATATTCCAGTTTTGACGTAACTGTGGAGTGTCCTTTCCAGATTGTGGACTCGATGCCCCTGCTCTGTGTGCAGTGGAGTTTAATTCACGTATGATGTCATCTCAGGACGGTTCCTCACGATGCAGCAGATCTTCACAAACGCCCTTCACTTGTCGTATGGCAGAGAGGGTCCGAGTGTGGGGCTGGCTGGACCAGGCAAGGGCCTCCGCTCCTCTTTTTTTTCTTTCTTAGTTGTGCTTTAGATGAAGGTTTACAGAGTAAATTAGTTTCTCGTTAAACAATTAATATGTATATTGTTTCGTGACATTGGTTGCCAACCCCATGACATGTCAACACTCTCCTCTTCTTGACCTTGGGTTCCCCATTACCAGCTTTCCTGTCCCTTCCTGCCTTCTCATCCTTGCCGCTGGGCTGGTGTGCCCATTTAGTCTCCTTTTGTTTTATGGCCCTGTCTAATCTTTGGCTGAAGGATGAACCTCAGGAGTGACTTCAGTACTAGGTGTCTGGGGGCCTACTCTTGGGGTTTATCTAGTCTCTGTCAGACCATTAAGTCTGGTCTTTTTTTTGTGAGTTAGAATTTTGTTCTACATTTTTCTCCAGCTCTGTCCAGGACCCTCTATTGTGATCCCCGTCAGAGCAGTCAGTGGTAGTAGCCGGGCACCATTTAGATGTGTTGGACTCAGTCTGGTGGAGGCTGTGGTAGTTGTGGTCCATTAGTCCTTTGGACTAGTCTTTCTCTTGTGTCTTTGGTTTTCTTCATTCTCCCTTGCTCCAGGTGGGTGAGACCAATGGAGTGTCTTAGACGGCTGCTCACAGGCTTGTAAGACCCCAGATGCTACTCACCAAAGTAGGATGTACATTTTCTTTTATAAACTGTATTATGCCATTTGAGTTATATGTCCCCCAGGACCATGGTCCCTAGCCCTTAGCCCAGTAATTCAGTCCCTCAGGGAGTTTGGATGTGTCTGTGAAGCTTCCATGACCTTGCCTTTGTCAAGTTGTGCTGACTTTCCCAGCATTGCGTACTGTCTTACCCTTCAGCAAAGTTACCAGTTAATCTATTGTCTAGTGTTTTTCGCTCCCCACCCCAACCTTCCCTAGTAACCTTCCAAGATTGTTTCTTTCTGTGTATAAACTGTTTCATGAGTTTTTGTAATAATGGTCTCATACAGTATTTGTCCTTTTGTGATTGACTTGTTTCACTCAGCATAATGCCCTCCAGATTTATCCATGTTCTGAGATGTTTCACAGATTCATCATTGTTCTTTATTGTTGCATAGTATTCCATTGTGTGTATGTATGTACTGTAGTTTGTTTATCCATTCATCTGTTGATGGGCACTTAAATTGTTTCCATCTTTTTGCTATTGTGAACAATGCTGCAATGAACATGGGTGTGCACATGTCTATTTGTGTGATGCTCTTATTTCTCTAGGACATATTCCTAGGAGTGGGATTGCTGGATCGTGTGGTATTTCTATTTCTAGCTTTCTAAGGAAGTGCCGTATCATTTTCCAAAATGTACCATTTTACATTCCCACCAGCAGCGCATTAGAGTTCCAAACTCCCTGCAGCCTCTCCAACCTTTGTTGTTTTCTCTTTTTTTTGATTTGTGTCAGTAATGGTGGGGTGAGGTGGTATCTCATTGTAGTTTTGATTTGCATTTCTCTAACGGCTAGTGATCGAGAGCATTTTCTCATGTGCCTGTTGGCTGCCTGAATGTCTTCCTTGGTGAATTGTCTGTTCATATTCTTTACCCACTTTTTAATTGGATTATTTGTCTTTTTGTTGTAGAGGTTAGATTTTCCTGTAGATTTTAGAGATTAGACGTTTGTCAGATTTGTCACAGCCAAATATTTTTTCCCAGTCTGTAGGCTGTCTTTTTATTCTTTTGGTGAAGTCTTTTGATGAGCGTAAGTGTTTAATTTTTAGAAGATCCCAGTTACCTAGCTTATCTTCTGTTGTTTGTGTATTGTTAGTTATGGTTTGCATCCTATTTATGCTGTGTATTAGGGCCTCTAGCATTGACCCTATTTTTCTTCTATGATCTTTATAGTTTTTGATTTTATATTTAGATCTTTGATCCATTTTGAATTAGTTTTTGTGTATGGGTTCTTTTCATTTTTTTACAGATGAACATGCAGTTTTGCCAGCACCATTCTTTAAAAAGACTCTTTTCCCCATTTAGCGGACTTCAGGCCTTTGTTGAAGATCCCTCGAGGGAGCCCACTGGTGTGGTGGCGTGGACCGGAGAAGTGGTTCCCCAGCCACGCAGCACTGTGCGGCCCATCTTGAAGGAGCAGAGATGGCACGTCGCCAGATGTTTAGGAGAAAAGAAGGGAACGATGGTAGAGAGAGACAAGAAACTGAGCAAAGAAAAAAGAAATCCTCAAGGGAGCCCACTGGCTTGGCGGCGTGGACCGGGGAAGTGGCTCCCAAGCTGCTAGGCACTGCGCAGCCTATCTAGAAGGGGCGGAGATGGCATACAGCGCCAGGTATTCAGGAGACAGAAGAAGAAGGTAAGTAGGGAGAGACAAGAAACTGAGAAATGAAGAAAAACAAAAGGGAAAAAAGAAAATGAAAAAGAAAAAAAAATTGGCCCCAGGGATCCCACCAGCATGGCACTGTGGACTGGGGAAGTGGTTCCATAGCCAAGCAGTGATTCACAGCCTGTCAAGAAGAAGCAGAGATGGCACGTGGAGCCAGGTGTTCCAGAGAAAGAAAAGGAAGGAGTTGAGAGAGAGGAAAGAAATCAAAAGAAGCTGAAAAAAGCAACAACAGCAATAAAGAATGGCACTGAAGGAGCTGGCTGGTGTGGGCGAAGCGAATCCAAGCTGCATGGAGCCAGCACCTCTCCAGGCGAGGGACCGCAGCCCACTGGGAAGCGGAGGAGGCTGAGCGGGGGAAGAAGGGTGGGGGGTGGGAAAGCGTGTATTGCTGGTTACTGGGTGCTCTGTCTCCTGCTGGGAGCTTTGTGAAGCTGCTTTCCTGTACTTCCTGTCTGCCGATCTCCGACAGGAGTCCAAGACGGCAAGTCTGTGCTGCGTTAGCTGATAGGGGACCTCCACTCTGTATCTCTCCTCGATCTCTGTACTCTGTCAGTTTCTTATTCCATTTGGTGCTTGGTTGAGTTATGTCTTCATGTGAGGCTTAGGGTTCCAGAATTGATGATTATCTCTGTTTTACTTAGTTTTTCAGGTCTTTGCTGTGGAGGGATGGTGTGATCCTTCTGTCTATAGCGCATGTTAGCTCCCGCCAGGTTCTGAGGTCAGGTAGTGCGAGTTCATTTTCTTCAATAGTGCTTTACTTATCTGGGGCCTCTTTCCTTTTCATATAAAGTTAACGATTAATTTTTCTGTCTTGTTAAAGAATGCTGTTGGTATTTGAATCAGAATTGCTTTGTATTTGAAGTTTGCTTTGGGTAGAATTGACATTTTCACAATGTTGAGTCTACCTATCCATGAGTATAATATGTTTTTCCATTTATGTAGGTCTCGTTTGGTTTCTTGCAGTTGTGTTTTGTAGTTTTCTTTGTGTGGGTCTTTTATATCCCTGGTTAGATTTACTCGTAAGTATTTTATGTTTTTAGGGGCTATTATAAATGGTATTGCTTTCCTGATTTCTTTTTCATAGTTCTCTTTATTGGTGTATAGGAATCCAGCTGATTTTTAATGTTGATCTTGTATCTTGCTACTCTGCTGAATCTTTCTGTTAGTTGCAGTAGTTCTCTCATGGAGTCCTTTGGGTTCTCTAGGTATAGTATCCTATCATTCACAAATAGGAGTAGTTTTACTTCTTCCTTACCAATTTGGATGCCCTTTATTTCTTTTTCTTGCCTTATTGCTCTAGGTAGGACTTCAGCACAATGTTAAATGGTAATAAGAGGCATCCTTGTCTTGTTCCTGTTCTCAGAGGGAATGTTTTCAGCCTCTCTCCATTAAGAAAGATGTTGGCTGTTGGTTTTGTATAGATGCCCTTTATTACATTGAGGAATTTCCCTTCCATTCCTATTTTATTGAGAGTTTTTATCACAAATTGGTGTTGGACTTTATCACACGCCTTTTCTGCATCAGTTGAGATGATCACATGATTCTTTTTTTTTTTTAATGTGGTGGATTACATTGATTGATTTTTTCATGTTGAACCATCCTTGCAAACCTGGTATGAATCCCACTTGGTCGTGGTGTATTATTTTTTTGATATGATGCTTAATTTCTATTGACTAGAATTTTGTTGAGAATTTTTGCATCTATATTCATGACAGATATTGGTCTGTAATTTTCTTTTTTTTTTTTTTGTGACGTCTTTGCCTGGTTTTGGTATTGGGGTTATGCTGGCTTCATAGAATGAATTCTGAAGTATCCCACCTTTTCTGTGTTCTGAAATAGTTTAAGTAGTACTGGTACAAGCTCTTCTAAGAATGATTGGTGGAATTCTCCAGGGAAGCCATCTGGGCCAGGGCGTTTTTTGTTGGGAGGTTTTTTTTATTATTACTTTTTCAATCTCTTCTCTTGTTACAGGTCTGTTCAGATTTTTGACCTCAGTTTGTGTTAGTTTAGGTAAGTAGTGTGTTTCTAGATATTTGTCCATTTCCTCTAGGTTTTCAAATTTCTTGGAGTATAGTTTTTCATAGTACTCAGGATCCTTTTTTTATTTCAGTTGGGTTGTTGTAATGTCCCCCATTTCATTTCTTATTTGGATTATTTGTGTCCTCTCCTGATTTTCTTTTTTCAATTTGGCCAATGGTTTGTTGATTTTATTGATCCTTTCAAAGAACCAACTTTTGGTATTGTTGATTCTTTCTATTGTTTTTCTGTTCTCTATGTTATTTATTTCTGCTCTGATCTTTATTATTTCCTTTCTTCTGGTGGCTGTGGGCTTCTTTTGCTGTTCTCTTTCTGTTCAAGTTGTATAGCTAATGTTTTGATTTTTTCCCTTTCTTCTTTTTTGATGTGTGCATCTGTTGCTATAAATTGACCTCTGAGCACTGCCTTTGCTCTGTCCCAAAGGTTTTGATATGATGTGTTTTCATTCTCATTTGATCCTAGGATTTTTTTTTAATTCCGTCTTTGATTTCTTCTGTTACCCAGTGGTTTTTAACCAAGGTGTTTCCATGTATTTGATTTTTTTCCCCTTGTTCTTCCTGTTATTAATTTCTACTTTTATGGTGGTGTGATCAGAGAAGATGGTTTGTATTATCTCAGTGTTTTGGATTTTATTGTGGGTTGCTTTGTGGCCTAAGATGTGGTCTATTCTGGAGAATGTTCCACGTGCATTAGAAAAGAATGTGTATTTTGCCACTGTGGCATGGAGTGTTCTATATATATCTATGAGGTCAGTTTGGTTGCTTGTGGCCTTTAGATCTTCTGTATCTTTGTTGAGTTTCTAGATGTTCCGTCCTTCACTGAGAGTGGTATGTTGAAGTCTCCTGCTATTATTGTGGAGCTGTCAATTTCTCTTTTCATGGCTGTTAGAGTTTGTTTTATGTATTTTGGAGCCCTGTCATTGGGTGCATAGATATTTATTATGGTTATGTCCTCATGGTGGATTGTCACTTTAATCATTATATAATGTCCTTCCTTGTCTTTTATGGTGGATTTTGTTTTAAAGTCTATTGTACCTGAGATTAGTATTGCCACTTCTGCTCTTTGTTGGTTGTTGTTTACTTGATATATTTTTTCCATCCTTTGATTTTTAATATATTTATGTCTTTCTTTCTAAGGTGTGTCTCTTATAGACAGCATATTGATGGGTTCTGTTTTTTTAATCCATTCTGTCACTCTCTGTCTCTTTATGAGTGCATTTAAGCTGTTTATGTTCAGTGTGATTATTGGTAGGTGTGTTTATTGCTGTCATTTTTTAGTACTTTTTTGTGGTGCTGACATTTTCTTTGTTCCTCTTACTCTTCTGTGCTGAATTTCTTTTGTTTATGGTTTTTTTGTTTGTTTACTTCGTTTTTATACATTTTGTGTTTACGGAGACTTTTTTTCTTTATTTTGATGAGTAAGTTGTTAACTTTCTTTGTGGTTACCTTGAAATTTACCCCTATCTTCCTAAGTTTAAACCAGTCTTTTGTTACTTGATATCACCTTGACATCCTCTCCATTTGAAAGTTCTATACCTACACCATTATTCCTTCTTTTAATGTTCTCACATTGTTGTCATTTACAGATTGACCTTTCTGGTTCCCTGTTGTAAATCTTTTAGTTTTGTTTTATCCTTGAGAGTTCATTACCTAGGTTGGTATCTGGCTGATGCTCTCCTGTGTGATAGATTCAGGTTGTTGTCTAATGTTGTTGGTTCTCTAACCAAAGGACTCCCTTTAATAATTCTTGTAAGTTTGGTTTGGTTTTCACATGTTCCCATAATTTCTGTTCATCTGGAAATGTCCTAATTTTGCCATCATATTTGAGTGAGAGTTTTGTGGGATATATCATTCTTCATTGACATTTTTTTTTTGTTTCAAGGTTTTATATATGTCATCCTGTTGTCTTCTGGCTTGCATGGTTTCTGCCGAGTAATCAGAGCTTAGTCTTATTGTTTCCCGTTTGTCACTTTTTGTTTTCTCGATCTGCTCTCAGGATTCTTTCTTTGTCTTTGGTTTTAGTGAGTGTGATTATGATATGTCTTGGTAATTTTCTTTTGTTGGGGGGGGGGTCTGTCCTTTAGGGGGTTCATTGAGCTTCTTGGATGGTCGGCTTTTCATCTTTCATGATATTAGGGAAGTTTTCTGACAACAAATCTTCAATGATCCTCTCTGTGTTTTCCATTTTCTCCCCCCATTCTGGAACTCTGATCACATGCAGATTTTTGCTTTTGATTGTATCCCACATCATCCTCAGGGTTTCTTCATTCTTTTGTCTGATTTTTCCTCAGACAAAGTGGTAGCCAAGGATTTGTCTTCAATTTCACTGATCTTGTCTTCCATAGTTTCAAATTTATTCCTAAACCTTCTATTGCACTGTCCATTTCTGAAATCTTTTTTATCTTTGCAATTTCTAATTGCTGTTTTTATATGATTTCTAGTTGTTTATTTTGACGTTTTGTTCCTGTATTGTTTTCTGAACTCTTCCATTGCTTTGTTTGTGTTTTCCCTGATTTTGTCTGTATTTTCCATGATTTTGTCTATTTTTTCCTTATTTATGTCTGCATTTTTCTTCATCTCTTGGAGAACCCTGAATATTAGAGTTTTGAATTCCATCTCAGGTAATACCAGTGCTTTTCTCCTACTGGAAGGGAATCTGGTGTTTTATTTTGGTTGCTTTCTGGAACCATCCTGTCCTGTTTTATTAATATGTTTTGATATTGTCTGCTGTCTCTTGGACATTCAGGAATTATTTTCTTCGTTTATTGATTGTAGATTTGTTTGTTTCATCCTGATTTTTTGTTTTATTTGGTTATTTCTGGGCAGGCAGGCTGGGCTTTGTTGCTTGCTTGCCTGTGGGCATGATACTTCTCACCACCTTGTCCAGGTGGGCAGGGCTGGTCACTCAGCTATGGTGCAGCAGGGCAGGTCCAGTGGGTGTGGAGGGGTGGGGATGGGTAGTTTGTGGCATCAACTGGGACTGTTGGGGCGGGGCCGGGGCAGTGCAGGGTGGGGTCCAGGGGACTGTGTCGGTATCACTCAGAGGCACGGCACTCGGCACACAGTGCAGATAGGCAGGAGGGAGGGGAGGGGAGAGAATGTGATGTGTGGAACTAAGTGGGTGAGTGAAAGAAGAGAGAGAAACAAAAGCAAAAAAAGGAAAAAAGAAAAAATATAAATAAAATGGCAGCACGGTAGAATTTAGCGGGTCATGACAGGATACACCTGGCAAGGCTATGTGCCGGTGGCTCTCTAGCCAAGTGGTGCAGCTCAGCCTGTCGAGAAAGGATGTGGGTGGTGCATGGGGCTAGGTGGGTGGGAGAAAGGAAAGGAAAGGGGGGAGAGAGAGAAGAACCCAACAAACAAAAAAAAATTAAATAGAAACAACAACAACAATAAAAATAAATATGGTGGGAGGGAGCCAGTCATTGGTGGCAGGGCAGAATTGGGGTGGCAGCGAGCTGATGTCTCTCTTGCTGGACAGCACGGCATGGCCCATCAGGAAGGGTCAGAGGCAGCGCAGGCCTAGGTGGGAGGGAGAAGGAGAAAAATTATATATATATATATGTGTGTGTGTATGGCACTGAGGGAGCTGGCCTGTGGGGGTGGCACAGACTCGGGGACGCCATGTGCCAGAGGCTTCCAGCTGAGCAGCACAGCACAGCCCGCCCAGAATGGGGGAGGGTGGTGCACAGGGCTAGGTGACTGGGAGAAAGGAAAGAAAGGAAGGGAGAAAGAGAGAAGAAACAACAACAAAAAAAGAAAAGAAAAGAAAAACAAACAAAAAAATAAATAAAATGGTGTTGAGGGAGCCTGGTGACGGCAGTGCAGACCCGGGGAGGCAAAGCACCAGAGTGATTCTCCAGCTGAGCGGTGTAGCATAGCCCACAAAGAAGGGGCAGGGGCGGTGCACGGGGCTAGGTGGGTGGGAGAAATGAAAAGAGAGAGAGAGAAGAAACAGAAAATAAAAAAACAAAGCAAGCAAACCAAAAAATATGGCACTGAGCCAGCTGATTGGTGGGGGTAGCACAAACCCGGGGAGGCCATGTGCCAGGGGCCCCCCAGCCAAGCAGTGCAGCAGGGTCTGTCGAGAAGGGGTGGGGATGGCACATGGTGTCAGGTGGACGGGAGAAAGGAAAGGAAGGAAGAGATGGAGAGAGCAGAAAAACAACAACAAAGAAAAAAATATGGCACCGATACAGCCAGATGTTGGGTGTGGCCCAGACCCAGGGAGGCCATGTGCCAGTGCCTTTTTAGCTGAGCTGTGCAACACTGCCTGTTGAGAAGGGGTAGGGGCAGCTAACGGGGCTAGGTAGGCTGAAGAAAGGAAAGGAGAGGGAAGCAACAAAAAAAAGCCAAAAACAAAAAAACCAAAAACAAAAATGGCGCCGAAGGGCTGGCCAGTGGGGGCAGGGTGGACCCAGGTGACAGTGAACTGGTATCTCTTCGGCCAAGTGACCTTGGCCTGTTCGAAAGTGGTGGAGACCAAGTAGAGGGAAGAAGGGTGGGGGGTGGGAAAGCATGTATCCCTGGTTACTAGGTGCTATGTGTGGAAGCTCTGTGAAGTTGCCTTCTCATACTCCCTGTCTGTGTTCCTTGATGGCTGTAGTCCAAGATGGCGAATCCATGCTGCCTTAGCTGGTAGGGGACCTCCACTCCGTAGCTCTCCTTGTTCTTTGTTCTCTGTCAGTTTCTTATTCCATTCAGTGCTTGATCGAGTTCTTTATTCCTTCATATGGTGCTTAGGGTTCCAGGATTGACGTTTGTATCTGCTTTACTTAGTTTTTTGGGTCTTTGCTGCAGAGGGACGACATGATGCTTCTGTCTGTGGTGCCATGTTCACTCTACCTCTTCTGCTCCTCTTCTTGTAACTCTGTGGCCTTGGGCAGTCACTCTGCCTCTCAGGTTCCGTTGGGAGTTGTTGCTGTGATTGCCTGCTCACTTGCCCACCCCCGGCCATAGTGGATTTATGGTGTTTGATGATATGCTCACTGTTTGGTTAAGAGATGCGAGGGAGGATCTGTCAGAATGTGCCATGTGTCCGCAAGGGAGATGGGACTTCAGAAGCCAGGGGGCCATGGGAGGCACCTCAGCTGTACACCACCCTCCGCCACCTGCAGCTCAGAAACAGAAGCCCCAGCAGGGAGGGCAGGTGCAAACAGCCCCTGCTTCTGTTTTCCACGGCAAGTCCCAACGCCAGCTTTCCCTGTTTCAAAGGCGGCCAGCCTCCTCTCTGAGATCCCTGAAGGTGCTGGGCTCCAGTTAGGGTTGTTGGAAACGGGTACTAAGGGAAGGGGATTTAGCCACTTTGGGGGTTGCAGTTGAGGCTTTGTGGGGACGTGCAGGCAGCAGCCCCTTCCTGTCACACGTACTGTGTTCCTTAGTACCCTGTAAACCGTCATCTCCAGTCAACACCCTGGAACATCTCTGGCTCTCTCAGCAGCAAAGATCTGGCCTTGGGGTGAGAGCCCAGAAATACCGTGCAGGAGGGTTTCTACTTGCAGATTCTCTTGTTTTCATTTCCCCCCTGCCTGCAAAGCAAATTGCGAAGAATTTGCTAGGAGTGAGAAAAGGAATCACGGTAAAACTGCCCTGGTTTGCTTCTCACTGGTTTACTTTCTTCCTGAAACTGGCATATTAGTATCTTATCACATTTCTTGTTTTCACTGGTCTGACCCAGCTGCTTTCTTATAATTCTTTATGGCAGCAGAGACCAAGGGCTTTGCAGACAGGATGAGGACCCCTCTCTGAGCTCCTTGCGGAGGGCAGGGCGCAGAGAAGCTGTGCAGCACACTTTTTGCTGCTTATCTGTTTCTCAGACCCAGAAGTAGTGTGGCCTTCCAGTGGGGCCATGTGTACTTGAGAGCTGACTATCTGGCGGAGCCTGATGAACAGTTAAGGAATATCCACGTATAACGGAGATAGAGGCTTTGAGGGGGCCTTGGTGCTCGCCCAGGTGGGCAAGAGGAGGGGGGTCTCTGAGGGTCCATGTTCTTCCCACCTCGGCAGGGAGGCAGGAGTGCTCCATCTGCTGGCCGGGGCAAGAAGCATTCCTCTAGGAGCCTAGTCCTGCCAACGCAAACAAACACACCAATACCATCGAGGACAACAAACATAATTCAGTTCTGGTAGTTTTTATTGTGTGGAGTTTGTTCTGTTAGGTAATTGTGAAGTGTTGTGTGTAATTTGTATTTTAAATGAAGATTAGAGAACATAACTGTTTAGTACATGTGACAAACAATAACACGTCAGTTTTCCCTTGTAGCAGGTTAATGAAAGAGGGAAAAGTGAGAATTTGTCAAAGAGCCCACATGTGCACTGTGGCGTGCGACATGGAGGGGTGTGAGACGGGTGAGAAAGTGAGAGAGGCAGGTGCCCAGTGCAGGCGAGAGGCAGGGCCTGTGGGACTGTGGCTCCCCTGCCCCCTCCCCCCACTTGGCATGGCAGAGACCCTTGCCAGGTGACTCCTTCAGGGTCCCTGGGCCTGTCAGAGCAGGGGATGGGATTTACAGCTTTTAGGTTGTGAATCTACCATGCAGGGTGTCTAGGGATGGAGGGAGTGGGTGTTTTAGGCTCAGGGCTTCGGCCCAGATGCCCTTGGCAGGCTCTCAGAAGTTCCTTTTGTCCAGGAGCACAGAGGACAGAGGGCTCTCCCCAGAGGAGAGGCAAACTGAAATGTTCTTGCTTCCAAAGGCCACACAGCAGGAATGGGCGGTTCCTGCAGGGACAGGTCAGGGGCTTTAGACCAGGGTCAGTGGTTGTCGTTCACCCCAACAACCGTGTTAGCTCTGGGGGCACCTGCTTATTACCCTGCACGGAGGTGGGTTCACAGAGGCCAACTGACCCTTGAGTTGAGTTGTAGACTTCACCTGTAAACAGCCGTTGGTCTGAAGCAATTTGGAAAGTGTTCTTGCCCTTTCTTGTGAAGTACCTGTGCCTGTAGGGGCCTTCGGGCTGGCGCCTGGGGCCTCTCTCTGTGTCTGTTCTCCTCTTTTATAGGACGTATAGGATTAGGATCCACCCTAGCCTGGTATGACCTCATGTTAACCTAACCGATAGCACCTTCTAAGACCCTATTCCCCAACAAGGTTGCACGCACGGGTACTAGGGTTAGGACCCGAGCATATCTTTTTAGGGCACACATTTCATTTGGTAATACGCTCCTTTCTTTGTTTCAGCACCAGCCCCAGAAGTTGAGTAGAAGCACTGTCGGTACAATGTGCCCCCTCGTGACCCTGCCACTCCGGCGCCTGGCATGGGCCTGGGCCTCCGGCTGGCCAGCTCCTCTGAAACACAGAGGGCGGGGCCTTCTGCATACGGCCTCAACCACCTGCCCTGACAGCAGCGCCCCAGTGTTCACCCGAGCCCTGGCCTTCGGGGACAGGACAGCCCTTGTGGACCAGCATGGCCACCACACGTACAAGGACCTGTACCAACGGAGCCTGCGCCTGTCCCAGGAGATCTGCAGGCTTCGGGCATGCACCAGCGGTGACCTGGGTGAGGAGCGGATCTCCTTCATGTGCTCCAACGACGCCTCCTACATCGTGGCGCAGTGGGCTTCATGGATGAGCGGTGGCGTTGCAGTCCCGCTGCACAGCAAGCATCCTGCAGCCCAGCTAGAGTACTTCATCCAGGACTCCCGGAGCTCCGTGGTCATGGCTGGCCCAGAGCACCTAGAGCTCCTGGGCACCGTGGCCAGCAAACTGGGGGTCCCACTGTTGCCGCTTCTCCCTGACATCTACTCTGGGGCAGCAGAGGGCCTGGTGGGAGGAGAGGCGCCAGCACCCAGCTGGAAGGAGTGGGGCTGGAAGGAGCGGGGCGCCATGATCATCTACACAAGCGGCACCACGGGCCTGCCTAAGGGCGTCCTGAGCACCCACTGCAATGTCAGCTCCATGGTGAGTCCGTACAGCACAGTGGGGGTGTGCTGTGTCTCTGAGGCCAATCATGGCATCCACTATAAGGTGGGCTTGGGGGATTGTTCGGCGCTGTCCCCACCCTACCGAGCCTAATTGAACACTTGGCGTAGCTGGTCATGATCAGCATGGCTAACAGTTTCATGGCCAGTACAGGCCGGCTACTGGAGCCAACTCTGCTTGTGGGACTGGGGGTCATGCAGAGGGGCCCAGGTGCCCGTGGAGTGACCCGCCCAGAGCTGACCACCACAGATGATTGTCAGATATTTCCCAAAGAGATCAGCCATGAAGTGAGTATTCAGGGTATGTGACCAGGACCTAAAATTTATATTTATGTGGGAAAACCCAGAAGAAAGAACCACTCTTACATACTCCTGTGTCATGTACATTATTTTTATGTTAATCACCATCTTTGTAAAACCCCCAGCCAGTTTATTTGTCTATAATCTATGCTCTGCTTACTTCCAAGTAGTGTTTATATGTACACAAAGAGACCCAGATACCGTAGAACCAGTGAAATAAAAATGAAAGCTCAAGACCACAAAGAGGAAAGCAGGAAATAGACTGCTTATAGTCTTAGCTGATGTGGCCACCACAAGTCAGTATTGAGCTTAGCTCTGGCTGCTGGCCTGACTGATGACATCACATTACCTTCTATAAGAGGTCATCCTTTTTATCTGTAGAGCTCATTTCTTACATCTCATCTCTAAGAGGAGCGTCCTGCACGTGTCCCCACACGGGCCCTGGAGTCCTGCCTCCCCCACCCCCTCCTTCGAGCTCCCCGTCTCTGACCATGGCAGGGCTGTGTGCTGGCCCCTGGCCCCTCTCACTGGCACCTGTGTCACCCTGCAGGTGACAGGGCTGGTGGATAAGTGGACGTGGACACCAGACGACGTCATCCTGCACGTGCTCCCGCTACACCACGTCCACGGTGTGGTCAACAAGCTGCTCTGCCCACTCTGGGTGGGTGCAGTTTGTGTGATGCTGCCCAAGTTCAGTGCCGAGCAGGTGAGTGGGGTGGCTCCAGGCAGGGGAGGCCCAGGTGGGCATGCTCTGGGTGTGGACTTTGAAGGCTGTGTATGTTCCTGTGGCTGCTATCACAGACAATACAGCTCAGTGTTTACACAATACACATTCACTCTTGAAAAATCCTAGAGGCCAAGGCCCTGAAGTTGAGGTGTGGTTGGGCTGGTCCTTGGGAGGCTGGGCGGAGGGCTGTTCCTCACCTTTTCCAGCTTCTCCAGCTGCCATATCCTTGGCTCGGGCCGTCCTCCACTTGCTGCTCTGTGGTCATGTGGCCACCTCTTCTGTGTCACATCCCCTCTGCCTGCCTTGTGAGAGCCCTGTGATCATATGGTGATCCAGGACACCCCCTCAGACCTTCTTCCTCCCCCTGCACAGACCCTTTGTCCCGTGAGGTCACATTCACAGGTCCTGGGATGAGGATACGGGCCTCTCTGGGTGTTGTTCTGCCAACCGCACCAGCTCTCAGTGATTCAGAGCGGGTAATGCAGCTGGAGGCTCCTTTCTTTATCTTTCTTTGCTCTTTCCCCGTTTTAGACATTTTATCCCTCCCCAGCCCTTGTCTATGAGGGTACAAAAGTCAGAAAGCCAGTTGCCATCGACTCTGACTCATAGCAACCCCATGTGTGTCAGAGTAGAACTGTGTTCCATAGGGTTTTCAAGGCTGTGACCTTTCAGAAGCAGATTGCCAGGACTTCTAAAACACATCTGGGTAGGTTTAAACTGCCAACCTTTTGGTTAGTAGC
Organism: Trichechus manatus latirostris; assembly: GCF_000243295.1. NCBI lineage: Eukaryota > Metazoa > Chordata > Mammalia > Sirenia > Trichechidae > Trichechus > Trichechus manatus. The sequence continues at coordinate 11,989,457 of NW_004443989.1, forward strand.
TGAGCACATTGACCATTTGTGCCACCCAGGGAGTGCTAATCAGACAATAAACATGACTTAATTTGCATAGTGCCTGGCATATATAACAAGTTCTTAATAAATGATAATTTTTCCTTCCTCCTGTTTCACCACTGGGGAAACTGAGGTTCAGAGAGGAGAGACTTCCCTGCGGACACAGACTTGTCCGCAAAGGAGGGAACACTTCCCTCTGTACCCCATGTCCCACCTCCTGCTGTGACCCCTGAGTGAAGGCCTGCTTGGCCAGCGTCTCTCTAAGCAGCTCTGAACCTCTGACCCTCTGAAGCTGAGGGTCCTGGTTTGCTGTGTTCCTCACTTACCAGAATGCTGCCTCTCTGTTCTTACCAGCAGGCAAGAGTCAAGTCTCCCAAGTCTCGTCCTCTTTCTTTGCCACCTGGTGTCTCAACCCACACACCGTGTCACGAGGCGCAGCAAGCACTGGCTTTATGGTCAGGCAGGCTTGAGTGTAAGCCCTTGCCTCTCTGACCCTTGGTCTCATCCTCTGAGAAAGAGCAACTTCATTTGTAACACCGGGCTCAGGACCCCATGGCACATTCTCTGGGGGAGGGCCCAGAATAAACATGACACACCTGTTTTTCTCCAAGATTTAGGGGGTGAAACGTGAGAAATTTAACTGGTGAGAAATACAAAACATTTTTATGTTAAAACAAGGAACAGTTATTATGGGGTAAGGTACAAAGTTCCCATCAAGTTTTTGGATGAAACAAAAGCTCTCATCCACTCACACTTGTTGGTGCCTGTCGGTGCCAGGCCCGGTACTGGCTGACAGGGACATACTGGCCTCCGGGATGGCCCCTCGGGCTACATGCCAGCTTCCTGGAGACGTGTCTACTGTGCACAGCTAGACATGTCTATGGAGTGGAAACCTGAGACCAGAACCTTCCTGCCCCGGGCTCTTTTCCTTGTTGCTCTTTCTCCACACAGTCACCTCTGTGGTCCAGACACAATTCAGCCCCCTTATAGGACGACTCCATGAGAACAGGCCAAGGGTTGTGCCTACAGAATCTCTAATGCTTAAAATAAGGACAGGCCTGTGTCCTGAAGGGCACCACAACTGGGATGGGGAAGTGCTCAGGGCTTGTCTGTGTGTGTCTCTGTTTTGAAATTTATATCTGTTTGCTTCCTTCGTTCCTTTGAGGTTTGGGAAAAGTTCTTGAGTTCTGAAACTCCACGGGTCAATGTATTCATGGCAGTGCCCACAATCTACTCCAAACTGATAGACTATTACGACAAGCATTTCACCCAGCCTCACGTCCAGGAGTATGTGCGTGCAGTTTGTAAGGAGAAAATCAGGTGAGACCTGTTTCTGGAAAATCAGCTCTGCTGTGTCAGGAAGCAGTTTTCCATCCCCCTTGGAACATCTGTACTTATGCATACATGTTTGTGGTAGAGTTTGAAACACAATTGCGAGTGGTGGCCACACCCTTCCTCCCCTGTCCTCAGACATACGTTGGCTGTAACTCTCGCCCCCACTGTGCTGTCTCTCTCCAACCTCAGACTGCCAGTCACTGAGGCATCCCTGGCTAGGCGTGTTCTGACCTTTTCCTGCCAACCCACCTGCTTCCTCCTCCTCCCCCCAACTTCTTTCCCCTCCTCCCTCTCCTTTCCCTTTCCTCCCTCCTCTCCTCTCCTCGTTTCCTCCTCCTCCTTTCTTCTCCTCCTCCCTTCTTCCCCTCCTCCCTTCTCCCCCTCCCTGCCTTCCCCTTTCCCTCCTCCCCCTCACTGCCTTCTACAAAGGCCCTTCCTCAGTGAGGAGCTGATCCTTTGGGTGGTCAGCTGTGTAGTGTCTGCTCAGCACTCACCATGAGCCTGTAGACTGGAGACCACACCTCTGGTTCCCAGTCCTTGGGGTGAGCACAGGAAGGGGAACTGTTTCCCAGGGTGAATTTTGGATTGTCCAGGAAAAGTATTTGGTATGGCTGCGTGTTGCTCCCATTTCCCTTTCCTTTGCTCCTTTTTCGTAAAGACATTTTGTTCCTGCTGTGGCCACACCTGACCCCCCATGTGTAGTGGGCACTTGTTGGAATGGGCGTCAGATGCTCTGGGCACGGATCTGATTGGGGTGAGGGGCAAGTTGTACCGACGCTAAAGAACAAATGTGAGAAGGAGATTGGCAGAGAGGTAGTCAGGGTGTTCTCCGTGGCAGGGCTGTGGTGCCATCCGTGTGTGTCCACGCTCCAACTCGAGCTGGGAAGAAGCAGTCCTCTTTGCCATAATGCATAAGAGAAAACGAAGTACGAGAATGCAGCGCAGGGGCTCCTGAACGTGGTGCAAGTGCTGCTGCATTTGTTTCTCCGCGTTATGAAGCCATTGAGCATGAGGGAGGTTCCCGCAGGTTCCAGCTCAGGGCACACATCTCAGCTGCACCCTCCTCCACTCAGAGTGGTGCTTTCTCCGAAAATTATATCTTATCATCATTCTCAGTATTATTATTTCTGTTATTTAGGACTATTCGTGAACAGCATCTTAATTATGTGCAAACGAGTGCCACCAAAGACCCTAAGAAAATGTTTTTCTTTTACCTTTGAAGACCTATTTATAATCCTAAAACATACGTACGGAAATCAAAGAGTAAAGTTAAATTTTAGCCCGAACTACAGCTTTTATCACGACTCTATAAAGAGTGATATGTGTTTTCTGGGCCCTGAGGTGGAGCTGTCCTCTATGTTGCAGCCGAGCTCCTTCAGAGCTGGCCACCTCTGCTCGTGTCGCGCAGGCTGATGGTCTCCGGCTCGGCTGCACTGCCCCTCCCGGTGCTGGAGAAGTGGAGGGACATCACAGGCCACACCCTGCTGGAGAGGTATGGCATGACAGAGATCGGCATGGCCCTGTCCAACCCCCTGACCGCGGCCCGCCTGCCAGGTAGGAGAGTTCCCTCGCCTGCCCCACCCCTACACACTCTGAGCCTCCGTGTGGGCCCATCTGCAGGGCAGCAGCATTCGGGCTAGAAGAGACAGTAGAGGGGATGACGGGATGCTGGAGGGGATGCTGAGGCAGCTGCCCTGTTGGACCAGGCCGTCAGACCAGGGGAGACTTCCCAGGCACTCACCAGCCAGCCTAGCCCCTCTGGGCTGCTTCCCCCCAAACAAATAATTTCTTTTATAAGGATCAGTACAAAGCTAGTTCCTATGAGGCAGAGGTTACAGATGTCCCAAATGTCTACCTTTTCCAAGCTGCTGTACCACTCCATCATGTCTAACATCAACTACTCCCTCTTGCCTCAGTACTCTCCCTCCTGTCTTTAGGTTCCCTAATTCTTTGCAACGTCTCACAGAATTCACAAACCACACAAAGGAAATGGCTCACGTGGTTGTGGAGGCTGGCAAGTCCCAACTTCATGGGTCAGGCGTAGACTTCTCCCTGGCCCTCAGACTCTGCTCAAAGGCACTCAGCTTTCTGACTCTGTGGGCTGGGAAGCCACTGCACTGTCTCCTGCAGGTCTCTGTTGCCAGTCCCTGCTGCAGGTTTCTCCTTCTTTGGGCTCTCCTCTTTGCTCTGGAATTGGCTCTCTTTTTAAGGCAAAACTGACCAGTCTCCTTGGTAGGCCACAATTACCCTATCACAAAATCACCTGGGTGGGAGTTACAAGACCATGGCTAGAAATGCCACACACAAAAGAAATTAATCCACCTCACCCTACTCTGGTACCCCTACACCCCTGCCTGGATCACCTGGGGAGACAGTGAAGGAAGTAGAGCCCAGCGCTCAGGTACTTGCCCTAGTCTGTGTAGAGCACCCTCTCGGGCCAGGGCTGCCTGCATTCTGACCAAGACCATCAGTTTCTGCTTCCTGCCACTGGCAGCAGCTTCACGTCTCACTCATTTCATTGGGGTCACAGTGCCCTGAGTACACAGTGCCGTGGGCAGCACAGGAAGTCCTGTGTCTGCCGAGTGACCTGCTCCTTCCCACCCCCAGACTTCCTACCCTTCGGTCCCCTCTGCTGGACTAGCCTTTTCTAAAACATTTCCATTTGACCCCAGACCTTAATAGAGTTTACGCACGTCAGGGACTGCCGAGCTCCAGGCCTGGGGTGTTGGATGTTGGCCTCTCCTGTACTCACTTAGGATGCATGGGAGTCCCTTCCAGGCATCTGTGTGGTCACTGGCTTCTTTTTATTGCTGAGTAGGATTCCTTGCTGTAGGTGGACCTTTGTTGTTCACCCGTTCACTGGGGGAGGGACATTTGGGGGGTTCCCAGTTTAGAGTGCTTACGAATAATGCCATTATAAACATTTGTATAAAGGATTTTGTGTGAACATTGGTTTTTATTTCACCTGAGTAAATACGTAGGAGTAGGATTGCTGGCTTGTATGTTTAAGTTACAAGAAACTGCCACTAGCACTTGGTATTGTGTGTATTTTCTTTTTAAGCCATTCTGATAGTTGTGTAGTGGAGTCTTGATGTGGTATAATGTGCATTTCCATAGTGACTGTTGATGTTGAGCATCTTTTCATGTGCTTACTTGACATCTGTATGTCCTCTTTGGTGAAATGTCTAGTCAGACTTTTTGACCACTTTTTAATTGAGAGATTTGTTTTCTTATTACTGAGTTGTGAGGGTTTTTTTTTTTTAACTCTGGATAGAAGTCCTTTATCAGATTTGTGTTTTTCAAATATATTCTCCCAGTTTGTGTCTTTTCTTTCCATTCTTGTAACAGTACTTTTTAAAGAGCGGTTCTTAATTCATTAATTTGTTCTTTTATGCATTATACTTTTGGTGTCATATCGAAGAAATCTTTGCTTAGCCCAAGGTCACAAAGATTTGCTGTAGTAAAACCTGTGAAAGCTGGAACCTGTGTAAGGTGGAAACCTGTCAGAGAAGGAAAAGTCAAATATTTTCCACTAATAGAGAGTGACAGAAAAGTGGTAAGACTATACCGTCAAAAGCAGAAAACTTGCAAGACCTGGAGAAACAAGGCAGTCCCGTCAAGTTCCAGCTCTCACAGGTTTCACTCTACTAGGTTTTATCTAGAAGTTTTATACTTTTAGGTTTATATTTATATCTGTGTGCAGAAAAAAGGTAACATAGCAAGTGTCATGGATTGAATTGTGTCCTCCAAAAATATGTCTCAACTTGGCTAGGCCATGATTCCTAGTGTTACGTAATTGTCCACCATTTTGTAATCTGATGATTAGCCTATGTGTTGTAAATCCTACCTCTGATGTTAATGAGGCAGGATTAGAGGCAGTTATGTTAATGAGGCAGCATTCAATCTACAAGATTAGGTTGTGTCTTAAGCCAGTCTCTTTTGAGATATAAAAGAGAAGCGAGCAGAGAGACCAGGGGGACCTCATACCACCAAGAAAGTAGTGCCAGGAGCAGAGCGTGTCCTTTGGACCCAGGGTCCCTGCATTGAGAAGCTCCTAGATCAGGGGAAGGTTGATGACAAGGACCTTCCTCCAGAGCCAGCAGAGAGAGAAAGACTTCCCCTGGAGTTGGCACCCTGAATTCAGACTTCTCGCCTCCTAAACTGTGAGAGAATAAGTTTCTCTTTGTTAAAGCTGTCCACTTGTGGTATTTCTGTTATAACAGCATTAGATAACTAAGACAGCAGACCTGTTATCCTTGGAAAGGCTACTTACAAGGCTGGCCTCACTTGCCATCTGGGAACTTGGATTTTAGGAGGGTCCCCACCATTCCCTAACTGATAAGGGTGGCTCCCTGTGCCTAGACTATTGGTACAAACACCTGCCTTCCTTCTGGGAGTCTGGAATTTGGATAGTGCCAGGCAGAGGGTGCCTACGTGACCAGCCCCCAGTAAAAATCCTAGGCACTGAGTCTTTAATGAACTTCCTGGTTGACAACACTTCACACGAGTTGTCACATTCGTTCCTGGGGGAATTGAGTGCTTCCTGTGTGACTCCGGAGCCCTGGCAGCACAGTGGTTAAGAGCTCGGCTGCTAACCAAAAGTTGGGCAGTTTGAATCCACCAGGTGCTCCTTGGAAACCCTATCAGGCAGTTCTGCTCTGTCCTGCAGGGTCACTATGAGTTGGAACCAACTCAATGGCAGTGGGTTTGGTTTTTGTTTTTTGTGTGACTGCTTGAGGAGAGGACTCTGGATGCTTGTGCCTCCCCCTGTTGCCAGGGTCTTCTGCCCAACCTGGGCAGCGCCTATGAGGTTCTTGCCTTCTACTGACCAAGAATGACCAGAAGAGGCTCAAGTTTTCTGCACGAACAAAGCTTTATTGAGCAAAAGTAGCTTGCGAGTGGAGACAAAGAGGGACAATGCAACGCTAGCCTTTGTCTCCCCAAATAAAGGATTGGCTAGGGCTTATAAAGGTTTTTAGGCGGGAAGAGGCATCATCTTTATTCATGAAAGGTGGGAGGTTATGAAGGTTAGGTACACGTGCAGGAGGCAGCCCAAGATGGAACCCATAACAAAGGTTCCTGGGACTGGATGGCAGGACTTATTATGGGGTACTGTGCCTGTGCAGTTCCCCCATGGTGCCAGCTTGATTCCTTTCGCAGGTCTGTGGGTCACCTTGCAGATGTCTGCGCATGCTCCAGGGGTCGGATTGGGCCGGTTATTCTGAAAAAACGTCTTACCAAGGAAGTACATTGAGAGCTGGGTGGGTTGTTCTTTTTTTATTGCATGTTCCAAGATAATGGGTTTTGTGTCATTAGTTAAGCACATGTTTTTAGTTCAGGGTTCTTTGCCTAGGGGCTCAGTCCCTTTTACCCTTCCCTGTCTCATTTCCCCGAGAGATTTCATACTCATGATTCTTTAGAAGGGTATAGGGGCGGAGATCTCTTCTTCTGTAACTTCTTCAAGCTGACACTGGGTTGTTGTCTGGTCTAAAGTTGTGTTGGGGCTATTGGACTTAGACCTGGGAATGCGCTGGAACCCTTGCATCATCATTAATTTGACATGAAACTGCTGGAGTCGGGAAGACATAAACTTAACCAGTGCTTTGAGCAAGCAGGGGCCAAATAAAAGTGGTAGATAGTTATTGCAGGTCCTAAAACGGGAAGAAACCAGGTTATGGAAGGTAAATATCTTTTGATTTGATTCCAGATATTGTTACCCATTTGCGTATAGGCTGTCGTTAGCCACTCAGCTTGTTTAAGGATCCTCTAAGCCTGAAGTTCTACTTCCCCGGAAACATTAATGTACATGCTGCAGGAAGTGTCTGCGACTGCACAGGCACCTCCCTGTTCAGCTAGGAGGTAGTCCAGTGTGATTCGGTGGTCCATGACTACATTGGCCAGTGAGTCCAAGGATCTCTGTAAGGCTAACAGACTTTGTCCTGAATTGGTACTGACTACTTGGACAACACTGGATAGATTTTGGACTTGAGCATTGGTGTGAACCTCACCCACCGTTAATCCAGCGAGGGCTCCCATCAAGGCCGTGACCCCTAAAGCTATGACAGTAATGGGTTCTCTTTTCCTTTAGCTGAGCGCTCCCTGGGAACTTGGGTTAGTGCTCCCCTGAAAGATTGAAACTGTGTTGTTATTGGGGATTACAAGCCAACAAAACAACTTGTGTTGACCAAGCTTAAATCAAGGCACCCTAATCCCCAAATCCTGTTGGCTTGGTCTAAGTATGCGAACCAATATCCTTTGGGGGCACACAGGACTGGGTTTCCCAGGTGTCCTTTAGTAATAGGCACCGAGGTATTTGTGCTTAACAACCATCCCATGAAATTGGATTGGTTTTGGGTTGCCCTAAAAATGGTCGGACCTTTACTAAGGGGTCCCCACACCCCAGGGTGTGTGAAGCTTCCTTCTAACCAAACATTTGTAGCATTTTTATGATTTTTGGAGAGAATTTCAAGGGGGGGTTGACCTGGAAAGATCCGTACAGTTAAAACGATAATAGGTACCTGTAGAGTCTAGTAGTTGAAACCTTTTGACAAAACCTGAGCATCAAGCAAAATTTCCTCCACTGGTGTTGAAGGGATATGGACTGGGAACATGTGGGTCCAGAAGATAGGACCTCTCTTTGCTAGCTTCTGCTCCACAGTCCAGGTCTCCTCAAAGTCGACTGGATTCGTAGCTTCAGAAATCCTTGATGGCTATGCCATTAACTTTTCACAGATTGGCTAGAAACTGTGATCCTACGTTTTGAATTGTCTTTCTTAACAATCATTGGTACAGGTTTCAGTAATGACAGTCAGGAGGGTCTTCATTGGTCCAATAAATTTCTATTTACTAAATGCTAATAGAAAAAGTTAAAAGAGTGAAAAGTCTTGTGTGTTCTGTTTGATTGTATTTATGTGAAAGGGTCCCTAAAAGATATTTTTCAAGATTATCTTAGCTATTGTCTTTATACCTCAGGGCCCAGTTGATGTGTCCTTGTGAGTCCTTGTGGGCCCAGCTCTAGCTGGGTCACATTCTGAATGCTCAAGGAGAGGGAATAATAACTCTAATATTGTTTTCTAAATAATTCTCTCCTTTTGATCGGAGATTGGAGGTAGCACATCGATGATCAATACCTGGACTTAGTCTAGCTCCTAGGTGGCAGCTATTGCAGGCTCTTTAAACTCACGGTGTTGGTTTTCCACCAGATACCATCTGGTTTTTCACCAGGTTATTAAGTAAAAGCGATGTTCTCAGCAATCGCATTGCTGGAGTGAGCGGACTCAATGTACATCAAAATTTTAGCCTGAGGCCTTTTGCCTTTTAGGTGTATAAAACAATAGACGATAAATTTTATTATGCTTAATACCATCAGGATGTAGACTAAGAATATTACTATTCCTTGTGATAGTGATCTATCCCATGTACGTATTCCTGATGGTAACCAACCAAACAAATCTAGTTTTTGTTTTAAGAGTGTTACAACATGTAATCAAGTAGCTTGTTGTCCAGTTCCATGTATATCTTGTCTACAGCACAGACTACACCTTCGTGGACTGATAAAAAAAATCTAAGGTTATTTTGTTATCTTATGTCACCTTGGTTTATGAGATTAGAGCTCACTGTTGTGCTTCCATCCCCTTAGCAACTTTGTCTGCTGTTTGTCCCATAGCGATTGACAAATTTCTTAAAGATTTCTCCACTTCAGATATACCATATACCATAAGTAGGAATTAGAGCTACCAATCATATCCTGAATGTTGGACCAATGAGTTTTCTTCTGACTTTCATTTTACATTATCTGACAATTTAACATTACCTTTCCAATATTTGCTAGCATCATTACTATGAATATCTAAAGGTAATCGTAAAGTTCTCAAAGTGCATTGCCCACACATTCATCAGGAATCTAAACAACTGATTGCCCACATAAATTCACTATCAGTTGGAAAGGGATCATCTAAATTAGTATAGTTGGATCTCCCACACAGAAACATATCCATAAGGAGCACACATAGTTTGTCTAGAGGAAACGGAAAATATAGAAAAATTTACATGTGACAACGAAGTTTCCATTAGAGAATTCATGATTAGCAAGATAATACAGGATGGACCTCTCCTGTTGGAGGTCTTTAGTTAGTCTGTTTAAAACATACTAAGTGTTCTTGCCAAGGGCAGGCTGCCCCTCCCTGGTTTACCTATTAACAGTCATGGGTCACTTTTTCAGAAGCAGAAGTAGAGTGTAAGACAAGATGGGAGTCTGAGCCATGAGGTCAGTCTCCTCTAAGAACCTGGTTTCTTTAAGATACATAATTTTCCGTAAAGTAAGAGGGTGACGGTTTGATTATAAACATTAAACAGGTATTTCATATGACACTGTGTTGAAGACTGATTAAACTGATTATTGATTTATCCTAAACATAACTCTCAGTCTGATCTTTGAAGTTAGTTTCTTAAAACAAGACTGAATTCTTCAAAAAAAAAAAGCACAATGCCCAGAGCAAAACGGTCTTAGACTCAAAGTAGCTTTAGGAACCAGTTTTTTCCTCACAGCTCGAGGTTCAAAAGGACACCCAAAGGCGATCACCTGTGTGGGTTGCCTCAACCTCCATGAAATCCAGAAATCTGGATTGTGGGAGAGTTACATACAACTCTTTCATGGTTCTCTCCTTTGGATCATGATCTTGCTATAGAATCTTTTATAAAAAATGCTCAACAAATGGTAACTGGGCATCATCTGATTTTTAAGATCCCAGCCACCATACAGCAAACTAGGAGGTAAAGTAGAAACACTAACAATAACATTAGGCCAATTGTCTGAAATAACCAGTGAAACCATGACCATAAGGTCTTTGAACCAAGGAAATAAATCTCATGAGGTATTTCTCTGTACATAAGCAACATTAGTAACTGTTTTTCATGTACCTCAACAGTGACTATATTCTCCAAAACCTCAGATTGTGTATTACAGGCACATTTATCTATTAAGGCACAAACTGTTTCTTGAGAGAACTAATAGGAAATCTAATGCTGTTCTGTTTTGTGAAGTCATAGCTCAAATTTCAGACACCTCTCTGGTTATGATATTTACAACTGTGCTGAGTTTACCAACAGGAACTTCTAATTCAAGATTTACAATATCTAAACCCATCAGTTAGATAATTTAGGAGAAAGGAAAATGATTTAAAGTAGGACCTTAAGACATCAGCTGTATTCCCAGATAAAACCCATAGTGTACTCAGTCTTATGTAGTTAATTTCTGTTCCACGTGATTCTGGATCAGCCACAGTCTGTGAATTCATCAGCTTCTGCATAAGAGTCCTGGAAATCTTGACTGAGTCTAGTCACAGTCTTTTTTGCGAGTCCAGTATAGTTCATCCCTTTTGTTGAGATATTTTGGTCAAACGTTTTTAGCAAATCAGCAAAATAAAAGCTTATCTGCAGATGACTAAACTTAATATGGCCATGATTAATTTATAAAAATAATATTCTTAATAGTGAAAGACCTGATATAAATTAATTGCAAGCCCAATGTAAAAAAAACTTTAGATAAAAATATTTCTAAATATAACTATTAACTGTATTCAAAGACTTCAGATATAATATGTAATAATTTTGATACAGAATACCATATAGTCAGGACATATTAAGAATATACCAAGCTTATCAAATCTCTAAATACCTGAATAGTAATAAAACAATTTCATAGGTAAATGATGTGAATTCCCCAAACCACTGGCTTTGATGATGCTAGATTCAAAAAAAATAAATTTGTGACCAAGTTAACAATAAATAAATAATTATAAAATTATGACATAATATTATGCATTTGTTGTCTAATACCAGGCAAAAATGTAAGAGGAAATACATATAAATTTTAACTCAGAGAAAATCAGGTACTTCTCTTGATTTTGGCAACACATCTACGTAATTTATGACAAAACTTTTTAGCACTTTTCCTTGATAGAATTTTTGTGGCTTTCCATGGAATTTCAGAGTTGTCAGGAGTTTATTGTAGGTCACTGTGAAACAATACTTAAGTTATTTAACCAAAGATCTTAGAGTAAAAATCTTAGCTTTCTTTTTTAAAAACCATTCGACTTGGTTTTCGGCTCAGGAATCTTATTCTAAAAAGAGGCCAAACCTGTGTCTTCCAGGCAGATTACACAAAGAATAGATTAAACCTTTAACTCAGAAATCAAAGAAAATGTTGTTATTTTAACAGCAAGAAACCTAATTCTTTGTTTTATATACTATTTAACATTAAAGCTCCTAAAAATCTCATAAATTAAACCATTAAACTTTAGTCAGACAGATAAAAATTTTGACCGACCAAATAAATTTCGTTTTCAATAAACCTCTTAGACATTGACCTTGTTGCATACCTCTTATAGTGCATCCCTTTAAATGGCAAAAACGAACACACTCATTAGCAGACTTAAAAATATTATATACTTCCTCTTGTGGCATAAAAAGCAAAAGTATATAAGCTTAAATTATGATAAATACATATGAACTCAATTTAACATCAATAAGTTACCTAAAATGTCTTTTGAATTATTTGAAGCCTGTATATCATAAAACGTAACTGTAATTGAAAGTCTGTTTAAACATTCCAAATTTTCATTCAACCTTTACTATTTCTCATATTTTTCCCAATCTAATTTTTGCCCTTAAAGATTTTATCACCTGCCTTTGGAAATCACAAAGTCCCTGGTCAACTGACCAATTCATTGATATGGATATAACCTTAAGTGTCTGGCTAGGAGTGCAAACATTTTTCCAGGCCACTTCAGGTGTGTCTCATTGTGATTTCTATTGTTTGACTTCTTAGAGTTCCCCTATAATAGAACTTGTTTACAGTTCTTTCATGACTGGGATCCACCCAACTTCTGATAACTATAGCAAAGTATCAATTTTTCTTACCTTTTGTCTTAAAAGGGTCTCCATCTAGTTGGAAAGGGTCATTCAAAAGCTTCCCTGGAGCTATACGACCTTGGAGACTGGGGTCTGGGGCTGAGGAGGCCTGATTTTGCCCTGCCCTCACTCTCTTGGCTCATGGAAGACATTTACATATGTTTCAAAATGCCAGGACTATCACCCACCAATCAGCACTAAATGAAAAGGGGAGTAAAGTAAGGAGGAAAGTGAAATGAGGAAGAAAAGAGAGAAAAGAGAGGGAAAGAGTAAAAGTGACAGAGGGAGTCGAAATACCGTTGGTCAGAAAAGTCAGGGGCAGCCAGGGTAAGACTAAGGAAATAGCTCTGAGTGCGGCTATAAAGGAAAATGGCGCTCAAGATGGCGTCCAAATAGAGGCAGGAAAGAGAAAGGAATGATGGGAAGAAGAAGGAAAAATGGCGCCCAAGATGGCATCCAAATAGAGAAAGTCAGTTACCAGGTCTTACAGGTCTTGGGGCCAAAGTCCCCTCAGTGCAGACGCCAGGTCTCATGGGTCTTGGGGCTGAGCCCCTCACCACAGACTACACCAGGTCTCAATCGAGGGGAGTCACTCCACTCGTGAGACTCCAGGCAGGCGGCTTTTCAACCCAGTCTGGGAAGGGTATCTATTGAACACGCCAGATTTAACTAGAAGCCAGAGGGACTTGTGTCCCTGTTTCAAAATAAAAGAGAGATCCTCTGTTCATGTGGAAGCCCAGACGAGAGAAGCATATGTGGAGATCTACTCACAGGAGGGAGGGACACAGGACGGAACAAAGGCTAGTGTTAACTTTAGTCGCGACCAGGTGGTGCCTAAGCTGAGGCCGGAAGAGAAAAGGAAAGATGGTGTCAAAGATGGCACCTAATGTGGGGCGGGAAGAGAAAAGAAGATGGCACCAGACAACAGCAATATATATGTTGGCTGAACCAAGAATAAAGAAAAAACCATTGCCTCTTTGTCAAAAATCAATTGACCGTATATATGTGGGTTTACGTCTGGACTGTATTCTGTTCCATTGATCTATTTGTCTATTCTTTTGCTAACTTCATACTGTTTTGATTGCTATAGCTCTGTAGTAAGTTTTGAAATCAGACAATCCTCCAGCTTTGTTCTTTTTCAAAATTGTTTTGGATGTTCTCTTCCTTTGCCTTTCCATATAAATGTTAGACTCCACTTGTCAATTTCTATTTTTAAAAAATCTTGATTGGAATTATGTTATCTATAGATCACTTGGGAAGAACTGACATCTTAACAATATTGACTCCTTCAATTAATTAATATATTTTTATTTATTTAGATCTTTCTGAATTTATTGTTTTATCATTTTCAGAATACAAATTTTGTGCATATTTTATTAGATTTATACCTAACTACTGGTGTTGGATGTTACTGTAAATGCTTCTTTAAAATTTTCCGTATCTGATTGTTGCTAGTAATATAATTGATTTTTGTATATTGACCTGGTAACCTATAACCTTGCTAAACTTGCTTATTAGTTCTAGTAGCTTTATATAGATTATTTTGAATTTTCTATGTAGATAATCATGTCAACTTCAAATAGAGAAAATTTTATTTCTTCTTTCCAATCTGTATGCCTTTTATTTCTTTTTCTTGCCTTAATGCCCTGGCAAGGACCTCCAGTGTGATGCCAAATAGGAGTGATGAAAGGGAACATCCTGGCCTTGTTCCCAGTCTTGAAGGGAAGCATTTGATCTCATACAGTTAAGCATGATGCTAGCTGTAGATTTTTTGGTAGGTGCCTTCATCAGGTTGAGGGATTTCTCATCTATTCCTGGCTTGCTGAGACTTTCTTTTTTTTTGGTCATGAATGGATGTTGAATTTGTCAAATCTAATTCTGTAGCAGTACATTGACAGGGAACTGCCAGAAATTCACGCCAGGTTCAGAAGAGGATGTGGAATGAAGGATATCGTTTCTGGTATCAGATGGATCTTGGCTGAAAGCAGAGAATACCAGAAAAATGTTTACCTGTGTTTTATTGACTATGCAAAGACATTCGACTGTGTGGATCATAACAAATTATAGATAACATTGCGAAGAGTGGGAATTCCAGAACACTTAATTATGCTCATGAGGAATTTGTACATAGACAAAGAGGCAGTCATTTAAACAGAACAAGGGGATACTGCATGGTTTAAAATCAGGAAACGTGTGCGTCAGGGTTGTATCCTTTCGCCATACTTATTCAGTCTGTATGCTTGTCAATCTCTTTTATTTTAGCCATTTTCGTGGATGTGAAGTGGTATTTCATTGTGGTTTTTAATTGCATTTCCCTGATAACTAATGATGTTGAGTGTTTTTTTGTGTGGAACCTTACTGGCCTTTTGTATATCTTCTTTTGTGAAGCGTTTGTTCAGCTCTTTTGCCGACTCTTTTATTTGGTTATTTTTTAATTTTTATTCTGTAGGAGTTATTTATATATTCTGGATACAAGTCCTTTGTTAGAAATATGTGTTATGAACTCTTTTCCCAGTCTGTGGCTTCTTGTTGTTTGTTTTGTTTTGTTTTTTTTGTTTGATAAAATCAAACTTTAATTTTTTTTAATAGTTTGTATTTTGTGTCTTAAGAAATTTTTGCTAATGCTGACGTTTTGAAAGTATTCTATATTCTAGAAGCTTTATGTTTCTCGATGTTACTTTATGTCTATGATCCATCTTGAATCATTTGTGTATGTGTGTGTATGTGTGTGTCTTCCAAGTGTGGAAGGGGTCACAGTTCATTTTTTTTCCATAAGAGTATTCAGTTGTGCCAGAAACATTTATTTAAAAGACTTCTCTTTCCTATTCAACTTACTTAATACCTTTGTTGAAATTTAATCTAATGTGTATGAGTCTGTTTCTAGAGTCTCTATTCTGTTCTCTTGATTTGTCTCTCCTTATGCCATTACCAGGAATCCCTGGTGGCACAACAGTTAAGTACTTGGCTGCTAACCAAAAGGTTGGTGCTTCAGACCCACTCAGCAGCTCCATGGGAGAAAGACCTGGTAATCTACTTCTGTAAAGATTACAGCCAAGAAAACCCTATGGGTCTGTTCTACTCTGTCACATGGGGTTGCTAAGGATCGGAACCATCTTGACAGTACCCAACAACATGCTGAGCAAATAATCCGAGAAGCTGGACTATGTGAAGAGGAACACGGCATCAGGATTGGAGGAAGACTCATTTAACAACCTGCTGTGTGCAGATGACACAACCTTGCTTGCTGAAAGTGAAGAGGACTTGAAACACTTACTAATGAAGATCAAAGACCGCAGCCTTCAGTATGGATTATGCCTCAAAGTAAAGAAAACAAAAAATCCTCACAACTGGACCAATAAGCAACATCATGATAAACTGAGAAAATAATGAAGTTGTCAATTATTTCATTTTACTTGGATCCACAATCAATGCCCATGGAAGCAGCAGTCAAGAAATCAAATGACATATTGCATTGGGCAAATCTGCTGCAAAAGACCTCTTTCAAGTGTTAAAAAGCAAAGATGTCATTTTGGGGACTAAGGTGCACCTGACCCAAGCCATGGTATTTTTGATCACCTCATATGCATGCGAAAGCTGGACAATGAACAAAGAAGAATTGATGCCTTTGAATTATGGTGTTGGTGAAGAATATTGAATATACCATGGACTGCCAGAAGAATGAACACATCTTTCTTGGAAGAAGTACAGCCAGCATGCTTCTTAGAAGCAAGGATGGCAACACTTTGTCTCATGTACTTTGGACATGTTGTCAGGAGAGACTAGCCCCTGGAGAAGAACATCATGCTTGGTAAAATACAGGGTCAGTGAAAAAGAGGAGGGCCCTCAATTAGATGAATTGACACAGTGGCTGCAACAGTGAGCTCAAACACACCAGTGATCGTGAGGATAGCACAGGACCGGGGCAGTGTTTCATTCTGTCGTACAAAGGGTCGCTATGAGTTGGAACAACTTGACAGCACCTAACAACAACAAAGCTTCCATAACAAAAGACTGGAAAAAAGCAAGCAAATTAAACTCCAAAGTAAGCAAAAGAAAGGAGGTTAAAGAAAAGAAAGAAATGAAATAGAAAAAAAAAAATTGAGAAAATAAATGAAACCAAAAGCTGATTCTTTGAGAATATCAATAAAACTGCTAAACCTCTAGCCAGACTGCCAACACCATTGATTTGAAGCTTTTTTTCTAATATGGGCACTTAGCGCTATAAATTTCCCTCCAAGTACTGCTTTAGCTATATCTCAAATGTTTGTGTTGTGATTTTATTTTTATTTAATTCAAAACACTTTCTAATATTTTACCCTTTCCACTTCTTTTTTGATCCATAGGTTATTTACAAGTATGCTACTTAGTTTCTAGATATTTGGGGATTTTCCAGATCTCTTACTGATTTTTAATTTAATTCCACACAGGACATACTTTGTATGATTTGAATAATTTTAAATTCACTGAGACTTGTTCTATAACCCAGAATATAGTCTGTTTTGGTAAATGTTCTGTGTGTGTTTTAAAGAATGTGTATTCTGATGTTATTGGACAAATGTTCTATAAATGTCCATTAGGTCAAGTTGTTTGATAGTGTGGCTCAAGTCTTCTATGCCCTTACTGACTTTCTGTCAACTTGTTTCATCGATTTTTGAGAGTTGTTGTTAGTTGCCATCGAGTTGATTCCAACTCACAGCGACCCTATAGGACAGGGTAGAACTGCCCCATAGGATTTCCTAGGCTGAATCTTCACAGGAGCAAATCACCAGGTATTTTCTTCTGCAGTAAGGGGTATTGCAACATCTGAATACAGTTGTGATTTGTTTGTTTTCTCCTTTTAGTTCTGTCAGTTTTGCTTCATAAATCTTGAAGCTTTGTTACTAGGTGTGTGAACATTTAGGATTGTATGTCTTCTGGATAAACTGACCCCCTTATCATTATGAAGTGACCCTCTTTACTCTTAACTCTGAAATCTACTTTGTCTGATAGTAATATAGCCACTCCAGATTTCTTTTGAGAGTGTTTGCTTTGTGTACTTTTTTATCCTTTCACTTTTTAACCTATTTGTGTTTTTATACTTTAAATGGTTTTTTGAAGGCAGCATATACTTGAGTCTTTCTTTTTCTTTTTTAAAAAACTGATATGACAATCTCTGCATTTTAATTGGAGTACTCAGACCATTTAAATTTAGTGTGATTATTATTATGGTTGGATTAAATCTAACATCTTGCTATTTGTTTTCTATTTGTTCGTTGTTCCCATTTTCTTCTTTTTCTACCTTCTTTGGGGGGGGTTGTTTATGGTTCCATCTTATCTCCTTTGTCGACTTACTAGTTATACTTTTTTTTTTTTTTGATAGTTGCTTTAGGGATTTAGTGTATGTCTTGAACTTAACACAACGTACCTTTAGGTAACATTACACTGCTTAACATATAGTGTCAGAACTCTCCCCCTCCCAGCCTTTCTGCTGTTTCTGTTACCCATTGGTGTGCATCACCCCGGCTCACCTACTTTCCAGGCTCCTTAACAGGTATGGATGCAAAAGTGTGTACGAATTCCTAAGCAGAGGCCACGCCTTGTGGACGTGACCACTCCTCCGGGGCTGGTTCAGAGCAAGACTGTGCTGTGATTTACACACATGCGCATGGCTCAGCAGGTGAGAACGGGGCTCTCAGGAGCCTCGGGGTGCTGGACCTCCCAGTGGTGGGATGGCCTTGGCTTTGTCCTCAAGACCAACCCCACAGAAAGGCATCCGCACTGAGGCTGAGCCTGGGAGGCTGCTCCATCGTGGGTGCAGGGGCGCAGAGGTGACATAAGAGGCCAGGCGTGATTATGGAAAGGAGTCGGTGTGAGGGACAAGTAGGTCAGCATCAGATCTCTGGAACCACCAGCCCAGGGCCTTCAGGGTATCCTGCCCCACCTGGGTCCTTGTTTCTGCTGTGACCAGCATGGCAGCCACATCAAAAGAGCAAGGAGGCCATTGTGTATTGGAGTGGGCCTCAGCTTCCAGCACTCACCCTTGTCCTAACTGGTTAGGGTGTGGTGGTCTTCCTGGACTCTGCCCTACCACCGAGCACCCACACAGCATGGACAAGCCACAGCCAGGACTGGATGCTCTCCTGGGCCCCGCCACCCAGCCCAGGGTCTCTTCTGGCCAACTGCCTGCCTCCTCCCCGGCACAGACAAGTCCGAGCCTCTTCTGTGGAAGACTCTGGCATGCACAGTTGTCTGGGAGGAGAGCAGAGGGCACAAGATGAACACCCACACTGCTGAGTGCCGTGAAGGCCATAAGTAATCCATGCCTAGCCCCTGCTGGCTGACGGCACGCTAATTGGTGCTGAGATCAGACGCTCCTCACAGCTGGGGCACAGGGCTCCGCAGAGCACTGACAGGGCCTGCAGGGCTCACCCCGACACCACTCCTGGGGGCCCGGCCTGCAGAGCACGCCACATCCCCAGATACCCACACGGGGCCAGTTAGCATCATCTGGGAAGAATGGACATCAGTTTAAAGAGGGGGGACTGTGGGAAGACTAGCAGTGCCACCTATCCCCAGCGCACCCGGCACCACTGTCCACACCAACGCTGAGCAGCCACCTGCCATCTACACCAGTGCTGGGGGGCCACCGGCCATCCATGCTGACACTGGGAGGGCCAGTGGCTGTCTGGTTAACACAGACCTACCAGGGACAGGTTAGGGACCCACCATGACTGCCCCACTCTCAGCTGCACCTCGTCACCATGTGGACCTCTCTGTGGCTCACCGTAGGTCTGGAAATGGAAGTCCTCCTCTCTGCCTGGAGGTTTTCATTCCCACATCACCTTGGTGGTGCTGTGGTTAATATACCATCAGCATCTTCATCATGGACCTCTTTAGTGGTTTTTAACTTGGATTTGAGAGGGAAAAGGCCTTATTGAACAAAGCCTTGATGTGCAGAAGCTTGGAAAGTTTCTTTTAAAAAATCCACATAAGAAATAAGTGGGCAAAGAGGTAAGGGAGGAGAGGTGGCTGGGCTGGCCTCCAGCCAGCAGGGCCCCCAGCAGACATAGACACCTGCCGCCTCACTGTCAGGCCTGTGGGCACCATGCCCCCTGCTTCTCACGATGGACAAGCACAACAGTGCCTCTGGACCCAGCCCCACTCTGCAGGCCAAGTCTGATTTTTGGCATCCCTAAGCAGGCTTCTGAGTGGGCAGGGCACACTACAAAGCCCTAAGTGCCTGGTGGTAGCCAGAGCGCCAGCTCAACGGGTTGACAGAGCCGGCCACTAAGAATGCTCAGGCTGCATCTTCTCCAGACAGAAGCAGCCTCTCGAGAAGCCACACTGTGCTCAGGGTGTGAGTCAGGGTACTAGTGTGCATGAGCTGGGACCACTCCCCTTCGGTATAGGCTGTGCCCTTCCATAGACGCCCTTCTGTTATGACACACTCCAAGCCTGATGCTCACAGAGCATGGATCGTGAGACGAGGCTAAGGGGTGGGGCCTATAGTGGACATGGAGATGCCACAGGACCTGCTCTCGGTGTCCCCCAGCGGACTGATGTCCCACAGTAAACTAGTGTTCTGAAGTAAACTGGTATTCCATAGCGGACATGATGTACCATAGTAGAGGGGTGTCCCGCAGCAGACGGGTGTCCTGCAGTGGTTGTGGTATTCCAAGGACATGTAGCGACTACAGGGTGTCTGGTGGAGGGTCAGGGCTTGTTCGCGTCAGCCTCAGGTGCCGTGGTCGCCATGACTGTCCATGCCGGTCTTGATGGGCCTGTGTCTGTCTCACTGGCTGCTCGGCATGTGGCTCGCACCCCCCACCCCCACCCCATGAACTGGAGCCCACACATCACGGTGCCCATGGGGGCCCCTCATCTCTCCTTCACCCCTCTAACCCTGTCTTCTCGTCTCTCATTGTTCCCCTTTCCTGCAGGTTCTGTGGGGACCCCACTGCCAGGAGTGGAGGTGCGTATTGTCTCAGAGAACCCACAGAGGGAGGCTTGCTCCTACACTGTGCACGCGGAGGGAAACGAGAGGGAGACCAAGGTACGCTGGCTCGGGGACTGTGCTCAGACTGCTGGAGAGCTGACTCCGGAACTGTGTGCAGACATGTGCCAGGGCAACCAACTCGGGGACCACGTGCAGACGTGTGCTGGGCCTGCTGGCTTGAGGACCATGTGCAGACGTGTGCTGGGGCCACTGGCTTGGGGACCATGCACAGACATGTGCTGGGGCCCCTGGCTCGGGGACTTGCACATATGTGCCAGGGAGCTGACTCGGGAGGATGCTCGGAGGTGCTACCCTCTCTGTCGCAGCCCTGCCCCATGCCCAGCTCCTTGGCTGTGCATGGTTCCTAAGTCCTGCAATGCCTGAAGTTGGCGACCCCTCCCTTCGCTCCTAGACGGGTTCTGAGTTTAATGGGGAGATGCTCCCCCTCCACAGCTCCCACCCAGCGTGCCCTGCTCTCAGGCTGAGCATTGTTGGGGGATTCTTGCTGCTCTGCCTGCTAGCTGGGGAGTGGTTCCCCCTTACCCCCCACCCACTTCATCACCCCCACCCTTCTCATCCCCTCATCCTGTATCCCTTATCTCCCCCCATCTCCTTATCTCCCCCCATCTCCTCATCTCCCCCTGATCTGTATCCTTCATCCCCCTTCATTCCCCCTGCCCCTTACCTCCCCCATTCCGCTTGTCTCCCCATACCTCTCATCTCCCCCTGTACCCCTCATCTCCTCCCTACCCCCTCATCTCCCCCTGTATCCCTCTTTCCCCACCCCCTTCCCAGTGCCACTGTGTGCCTTGTCCACCACAATGCATATTTCATGTCAGCTCCCCAGCTGTCTACTGCCTATAAGCATGCAAGCACAGTGGGCATTGTCTGGTTATTTTTCATTTTTCGAGTTGCTCACTTACACGAGCACCAACACCAGCCAGTGACAATGGGTCTCTGTCAGCAGATAAATGCTGCACAGCTGTACGTGATGCCACCCTGCCACTGGGCTGTCCCACAGAGCAGCTTCCTCTTGTAAGGAGGTGAAGGACTGCATGGGGGGCGTGGGGGCGAACTGGCAGCAGGAGGCGGCGGCAGCCTGCTTCTCTTTATTTTCCCCTAAAAAAATTAATTATCTTGTTGTTCATCCATATGCGAGCTGTCATTCTGGATGGCAGGCTACTCTGCTGCTGCTTGTCCCCACCCCTGGCCACCAGCATCTCCACTCCCCTCCCTCTGTTCCCCTTACTGACTCCTCACTGCCATCTGTCACGAGGCCACATAGGACCCACGGGCAGGGGACATAACACTGTACCCATAGACACTGACTGGCAGCAGGCTGCTTCTCCTTGTCTTTTTAGGCGTGGTGGGTACCCTAGTCTCTATTACAAGTCCGTCAGGGGTGGCACTGACCCCAAATGGAAAACAGACTTCAGATGCTCCTCTAGCCCCTCTGTCCAGCCACACATGCAGCCGCCACACAAGGTGTTCTCTGAAGGACATCGAGAGAACCCAGCATCTGAGCAGTTGTGCAGCTTTTCTCCCATGAGTGTCATCCGAGCCTGGTGACAGGCATGTGCCGGTGTCCTGCAATCTGGCCGGGGGGCAGTGCTGGGGTCTCAAAGGCTGCCCCAGCCCCCAGCATGGGCAGTTCCCTAGGGATCAGACTTCTGTGAGCCCCTGCCTCTCCCCCACACCCAGAACCATTCAGAAGGACATAGAGCAGCAGTGGGAGCCCGGGGTACTGATTAGGGACCCAAGCAGAGACAGGGCTTTGGTGGGGGGGCTGCATTCCCTGCCCAACCCCACCCTTCCACATGTGCTTCTCAGCCTTCATGCAGCCCCACTTCCACCTGGTGCATGGCCTGCCTATCTGGACCCCGATGTCTTCTCCCAGAAATGTCCTCCTGCAGAGCGACCAAGTTGGACTTTGGGTTAAAGTTGTTGGGATGGCCGTGTGTTGGAGTTTGGGAGTTATCATGTTCCCCTGGGGCTTCTCAGCAGATCTTTGCTGACAGCAAGCAGAAGGGAGTGGTAGGCTTGGCAGTGGCAGCTCTCAGACCACAAGCACGTTCCGGGGACAGTGATGCTAAGACACCCAGCCACAGTTGCTTTCAGGGGGTGGGGGGTATTGCAGTGAGGACATTCTGGGGATGGTGACACTCTTGACACTTGGCCACGGCTGCTCTTAGGGGGTGGGGGGTGTTGCCACAGGCACATTCTGGAGACAGTGACACTCTGACACCTGGCCACGGCCGCTCTCAGTGGGGAGTGTCACTGTGAGCACGTTCTGGGGACAGTGATGCTCTGCCACCCAGCCACGGCTGCTCTTGTTGGGGGAGGTGTCACTGTGAACTCATTCTGGGGATGGTGACACTCTGACATGTGGCCATGGCCACTCTTGGTGGGGAGTGTTGCTGCAAGCACATTCCAGGGGCAGTAACACTGTGACACCTGGCCATGGCCACTCTCAGGGGAGGAATTGTCTTCATGAGCACATTCTGGGGATGGTGACCCTCTGACACCAGCCACAGCTACTCTCGGGGGAGAACCAGCCATAGTGTTGGTGGCCCGGGTATGGCCAGGGATCATGAGGACTGGAGAAGAGGGTGCTGGCTGGGACTGCACATAAGGCACTGCCTCTGAGGCCATCCTCAACCTGCATGACCAGTTGACCACTACCATGTCCCCAACACACAGCACGTTACCCTAGCCTCGACCCCTAATTCCTGCGTAAGACAGGAGGCTTGGTGTCCGCACCTGCTCATAGTTGGAAAGTGGACTCAGTCGTGTCCCAGAAATGCATGTCCACCCAGAACTTCCTACTGGACCTTATTTAGGAATCGACTCTTGGCAGATGTGGTCCTTCCTGCCTCATCCTGCTGAACTGGCCCAGGACCTCCTTGGCCTGTGACCACATCACCCTAGTCTTTGCCTTCGTGGGCACATAGCCTCTCCCCTCTGCATGTCTGTCTGCTCTTCTGTTTCTTATAAGGACAGTTCCATTCCTTCCGTGTGCGGGCTCTCCAGGCACTGGCTGGGTTGGGGAAGCTGCTAGAATCCTTGTAGGATGGACATGTTCAGAACCCAAGTAAGGACAGTATTTCTGCTGTAAGATTCTTTCAGGAGCTCATGAAACTTAGCCTGAGAATGAGAAAAGGCGTTCTTGGTGATTTTTTAGGTACCAAAAGTCTTCCTGGCTGCCCTTTATCACCTCTCTTATACAACATTGTGCTGGAGGTCCTAGCCAGAGTAATTAGGCTAGAAAAAGAAATAAAGGGCATCCAAATTGGTAAGAAAGAAGTAAAAATATCTCTGTTTGCAGATGATATGATCTTATACACAGAAAACCCCAAAGAATCCACTAGAAAACTACTGGAACTAATAGAAGATTTCAGAAAAGTATCGGGGTACAAGATAAACATACAAAAATCAGTTGGATTCCTCTACACCGACCAAGAGAACTTTAAAGAGGAAATTACCTAACTCAAAATGGATCAAAGTCCTAAATATAAAATCTAAAATGATAAAGATCATGGAAGAAAAAATAGGGACAATGCTAGGAGCCCTAATACATGGTATAAACAGAATGCAAACCATAACTAACAATGCACAAACACCAGAAGAGAAACTAGATAACTGGGAGCTCCTAAAAATCAAACACTTAGCTCATCAAAAGATTTCACCAAAAGAGTAAAAGACAACCTGTGGACTGGGAAAAAATTTTTCACTACAACAAATCCGATCAGCATCTAATCTCTGAAATCTACAAGATATTGCAAAACCTCAACAACAAAAATACAAACAAACTGGTTTAAAAATGGGCAAAGGATATGAACAGACACTTTGCCAAAGAAGACATTCAGGTGGCTAACAGACACATGAGGAAATGCTCATGATCATTAGCCATTAGAGAAATGCAAATCAAAACTACAATGAGATACCATCTCACCCCAACGAGGTTAGCATTAATCCAAAAACCACAAAATAATAAATGCTGGAGAGGTTGTGGAGAGACTGGAACACTTATACACTGTTGGTGGGGAATGTAAAATGGTATAACCACTTTGGAAATTGATTTGGCACTTCCTTAAAAAGCTAGAAATAGAAGTACCATACAACCCAGCAATCCTGCTCCTTGGAATATATCCTAGAAAAATAAGAGCCGTCACACGAATAGATATATGCACACCCATGTTCATTGCAGCACTGTTCACAATAGCAAAAAGGTGGAAACAACCTAAGTGCCCATCAATGGAAGAGTGGATAAACGAATTAGGGTATATTCACACAATGGAATACTATGCAACGATAAAGAACAACGATGAATCCGTGAAACATCTAATAACATGGAGGAATCTGGGTGAATTTAGTCAGTCACAAAAGGACAAATATTGTATAAGACCACTATTATTAGAACTCAAGAAAAGGTTTAAACACAGAAGAAAACATTCTTTGATGGTTACGAGGATAGGGAGGGAGGGAGAGGGTTATTCACTAACTAGATAGTAGACAAGAATTATCTTAGGTGAAGGGAAGGACAACACACACTACAGGGGAAGTCAGCACAACTGGACTAAACCAAAGCTAAAAAGTTTGCTAAATACAACCAAACACTTCGAGGGACAGAGTAGCAGGGGCGGGGATCCGGGGACCATGGTTTCAGGGGACATCTAGGTCAACTGGCATAACAAAGTTTATTAAGAAGATGTTCTGCTTCCCACTGGGATGAGTGGCATCTGGGGTCTTAAAAGCTAGTGAGCAGCCATCTAAGATGCATTATTGGTCCCAACCTACCTGGAGTAAAGGAGAATGAAGAACACCAAAGACACAAGGAAAGTATTAGCCCAAGAGAAAGAAATGGCCACATAAACCAGAGACTTCATCAGCCTGACACCAGAAGAACTAGATGGTGACCAGCTACCACCAATGACCACCCTGACAGGGAACACAGAGAGTCCCTGATGGAGCAGGAGAAACGTGGGGTGCAGAACTCAAATTCTAGTAAAAAAGACCGCACTTAATGGTTTGATTGACACTGGAGGGACCCCGGAAGACATGGCCCCTGGATTCTCTGTTAGCCCAAAACTACAACCATTCCCGAGGGCAACTCTTCAGACAAAGATTAGACTGGACTATTGGGACATAAAATAATACTCATGAAGAGTGTGCTTCTTAGCTCAAGTAGATACATGAAACTAAAGGGGCAGCTCCTGTCCAGAGGTGAGATGAGAAGGCAGAGAGGGTTAGGAGCTGGTTGAATGGACATGGGAAATCCTGGGTGGAAAGGAGGAGTGTGCTGTCACAGTATAGGAAGAGCAACTAGGGTCACATAACAATGTACATATAAATTTTTGTATGAGAGACTAACTTGAATTGTAAACTTTCACTTAAAGCACAATTTAAAAAAAAAAAAAAAAGTCTTCCTGGCCCTAAAAAGAAAATGATGGTAGCCCCACCTGATCTCCTATCCAAAGTGGTTTGGGTCCCGGGGGGAGGCATGATGGACAGACCTGGATGGTTGCCAGCCTGCTCGGCTCCACCGGTCAGTCCTCCCGCACTCATGTTCAGACAGAAAGCATAGGAAGGTCCAGTCCACCTGCACCGCATCCTGGGAGGCACCTGTGGATTAACGTGGTCTGAGAGCCCTCTACACACTGTTTTAATGTTCACCATTTCAAGTAGCATGAGATGCTGGCACTAAACCGTCCTCGTCTGACACAAGAGAAGGGACTGTATGCTGAGGTCCACCAGCAGAGTCTGGCCCAGATGGCCTGCAGCCACACTCCCTGCTCACCTTTGGGTGCAGTTAGTGAGGAGTCCTGCTTGAGACACTGCCGAGGTGGAGCCCAGCCTAGATCTGAGGGGCAGCACCCCACTGTGCCTGTGGTCCTGAGGGGGCAGCATGCGTGATGCTAAGCATGCCTATCCAGTCCTCTGTGCTAGGCACTGGAGGAAATCAGGCAGGGTCTCTGTCCATGAGGGAGACATCTAGCTGAGTGCAGCTCAGTTCCCCTCTGGTTGCTCACCTCAGGCTTGGCACTTGGCAAAAACACTCCTGCCTTCAGCTCTGACCCCAGGACTGAAGCTGTGGCCCCATGCTCATGAGAGCTTAAATACAAGTCAGTCTAGGAGAGGCTGGTTCACGTTGCAGGGATACCCTCTGAGGCAGGAGGGTCTGGGGTGTCCACTCCCTCACGTCTGCTCAACCCCATCGGAAGAGTGGACAAGCCCCCCTGCCCCATTGACCAGGCACTTCTTTGGAGCACTAGCGGTGGACATGGGGGCCAATCAACAGCATGCGGTGTTCATGGGGGCCCAGCCAACAGCATGTGGTGGATGTGGGGGCCGGCCAGTGGCATGCAGTGAACACGGGGGACAGCTGATGGTGTGTGGTGGATGTGGGGCCAACCGATGACATAGAGTGGATGTGGGGGATACAGGGCCTGCAGTGAGCTCATGGGGACCCTGACCAAGAGGTGTGTGCTCTAATGCACATTCTCTCCCACCTTCTGCAGGTAACCCCAGGCTTTGAGGAGAAGGAAGGGGAGCTCCTGGTCAGGGGGCCCTCTGTGTTTCGAGAGTACTGGGACAAGCCAGAAGAAACGAAAAACGCGTTCACTCCAGATGGCTGGTTTAAAACAGGTGGGACCCATGGGTGGGGCCCCCAGCAGGAGTGGGATTGAGGTCACGACGCCGGTGTCTCTAGGGCCTGTGGGTGAGGGGCATGGGCACCTCAAGGGCAGACCATCTGTTGACGGAAGTGACCACAGGGGAAGCACCTCTGGTGATAGCCAGGGTGCGCAGACACTGTCCTCAGGTGCCCCCAGCGTATCCCCACTGTACCCAGAGACAGGTCCCTAAAAAGGTGCAGGGGCAGAATCCTGCCCTAAAAGTCAGGCGAGGCGGTGGGGCGAGGTCAGCACCACATGGCCATGGTTCCCAGCACCAATGCCCCGAGCACCACAGGGCCCGCAGCTCTAGGAGGCCCCTTCCTGGTATTCCACTGCCCCTGATGGGGTTGCCCAGCCCTTGGTTTGGACTCCCAGCTTTGTGTTCAGGGCTACGTCTTCTCAATGGAACAGAGGATGTGACCTGAGCCAGGCCTCTGTGCAGGGATTATCGAGGCTCTGTATGTGTGTGCACACCTGTGCACGTACACACGCATGCACACTCATGCTCAAGCGTTTCCATGATTAGCAGGCGCTCTGTGTCACTCATGCTCTGAAGCTGTGTTACTCATGGCTTGGTTTAAGCAGTGGTCATGGGAGCTGACAGTAACCTCAGAATGACTCGGAAGCGACCCCTTTCTGAGCTCTGTGAGGAGAGCTGCCTCTGCCCTCCGAGTGCCTTGGCCACATCACAGCCACCCAGACAGTGCCCTGGGAGCCCCCAAACTGTGCCAGTCAGCCTGTCGTCCTCCTGCCCCACCACCTGCCACCACCTCACACAGCCAGAAGAACATGCAGAGCCACCAGGGGAGGGAGAAGCCTGGGCACCTGCACCTTCAGGCACCTGTCACAGGTGTGATATTCTGTGATCTGGTAATGCCACACAGAGAAGTGATGCCCCAGGTTCCAGAAATTTTAGGTGGAAATGGATTCTGTGAGCTTCTCTCCCCTACCCCTGCCTAGCTCCTCTGCAGCCGAGACCCCCTGGTCAGCACCCCCATTTCCTCCCCTCCATCACAGGGCTCTTCCTGTCCTCCTCCCTTCTCCCCCTCTGTACCCTGAGGCAGATGGGAACAGGATGCTGCACACATCTGAGAGGGAGACCAGGGAGTGTTGGGGAAAGAGACAGGCGTTCTGGGATCGGGGCGGGGTGGGGGCGGCACCTACTGCCCCAGACCCCTGTGTGTTGTCTGTTTCATCGGCTTGGAGCGGTGTGGATGGAGGGGGGCCAGCCACATTGCTCAGCCAGTCTTCACCTAGAAACTGCTGCCATCTGTGCCCAAGGTCACAGAGCAGGGGAGCCAGGTGGGCAGGCGGAAACCCCAGTAGTGTCGGAGTGCCCTGGGACCCAGCCACCCCATAAGTTTGCAAGCCCATCAAGTGGGGACCTCCAGGGTAGGGGCAGACAGTGTGTTCTCTTCTGAGGACTGGGGACACTGAGTGGCTCCTGCTTCCAAGGGAGCAGCACTTAGGGCCGACAGGTTGGTCAGGGCGGTTCCAACGCCACCCTACAATCCCAGGGCCATCTGCAATGGGATTTTTCACTCGATCACCCTCAGCAACACTTCCTTCTGCTGCTTCTCCACTTCCCAACAGCTGCGGTCAGGGGTATCTAAACCACATAGAAAGGGGTGGTCACAGAGCAAAGCCATGGACATCGGCCCTCTCCAGGTCTCTACGCCAGCTGAGGGGCACCGGGTCGGCTGAGGGCATGAGGCCAGCTGAGCGTCTCCAGGTGCTCTGGCTGTGGACCCCTGGGCTGGCCAGAAGGGGGCATGTAGAGTCACAAGGTTCAAAGAGTGGACGTCACATCAGCCTTGAGGGCAGGCCGGTGCCTGGGAGCTCACACACTCACAGGTGTGGAGCCAGATCCTAGTGGCCGTCGGGGCTGCCTGTCACCAGGCCCATGGTTTGACCGGAAAGCCATGGTGACACCATGTGCCCCCTGAGCCTCTGTCAGTGACAGGGTGCTGTGGCATGTTAGCACCATCCTCACCACACCCTCTGCAGATCCTGTCAAATAGGCTAATCTTCCCCATCCCGGTGTGGAGATGCTGCTCTGCACCAGCTCTGCCTGCCTTGCACTCCTGCTGCCTGAGCCCGTTTATTCTTAACTTCAGATAAAAGCCACAGGGGTTTCTGTACCAGCACAGGACCTAGCCCATGGCTTGGCCCTAGCAAGGCTCGGCACTGAGGGAGGCCATGGTGCAGTGGGCCAGTGGGGCTAAAATCCCTGGGTCCCCGCCTGATGAGCGTCCCAGTCCAGAGGAATAGCATGCATTAATTATTGTAAAGAGATGTCTTCAGGAGAAAATGATTTTGAAATTCTGTTTAATTTCATTGTGATGCGCTGCAAACAGGAAGGGAGTGTGTGCTTCTAATTGGCTCTCGGGGGTGCAGCCTGGGAGCCTGCGCTTTTGTCACAGGCCATTAGCAACACAGGCTGCATAATGAGAGCCACAATAAGCGCACAGCTGCTGCCTGCGGGAGAGCATGATGTTAAATAGAAATCAGAGGAATCGAGCTTAACCCTTTGCTCACGGGAGGCCTGGCACAAGCTGGGGAGCCACTGTCGGCTGGGGCGGGCCGAGTCCCCAGTCTGCCTGGCCGCAACCCCCAATGTGCAGAGAGCAGAGCCAAGTCCCTGGTTTACCCAGCTGCAGCCCCTACCCCATGCAGAGAGAAGGCTGAGTCTCTGGTTTACCTGGCCACAGGCCCCCATGTGCAGAGAACAGGGCTGAGTCCCCAGTTTAGCCAGCCACAGCACCACCGTCCCCTGCCATGTGCAGAGAGAGGGCCGTGTCCCTAGTCCACCCAGCTATGGGCCACTACCCCCCTGCATCCAGAGAGCAGGGCCAAGTCCTGGTTCACCCAGCCACTGCCCCAACGCATGCAGAGAGAAGGCCAAGTCCCCAGTCCACCCAGCTATGGCCCCCCACATGCAGAGAAGAGCAGGGAGGCTGACTCCTCCAACTCCAGCCCTGCCCGACATTAATTTGCCAACCTCAGGAGAAGCATGGGGGGACATTTGCCAGGGCCTCGGGGGCCTGCTTGGGCATGAGATCAGTGGTTTCCCTCAAGAAACTATTCCAGCAGCCAAAATGATCTCCATGGACCCTCAGATTTCCATTCCAAACATTGCTAAGTCTGGAGAGAGCCTATTTAAAAATCATACGAGCTCAACTGCAGGTCCCAGGGCAGGTGGGCAGTGGTTCTAGAAAGCCGAGCCTCCTGGGGGCTTCAGATTGAACTTGCTGCTCCAAGCTCTGATAGCAGCAGCCCTTTGGGGAGCTTGTTTGAGGGTGGCCGGGAATCGGGAAGGGTTAGCGGATGGGCTTGGAGTTCTGGTACTGGGGAGGATAGGGGTTCTTAGAAACCAGCAGGTGAGGAAGCCGGGCAACCGAGCACTCTGAGGAAACAGCCCCCAGATTGTTGGAAGGTGGAGACAGGAAGGGGTCCCGCCCAAGTGAGAGATTCACGGGAGGGAGAATGGTCGCAGGTGCAGCCACACCTGGACCCTCAGCAGCCTGGACTGTTGGCTTGTGCAGGGGCCCAGCTACAGGGCGCAGGACTATGCCACGGGTTGGCTAGTGGGTAGAGGAGGGGGCCGTGCTGTTCCTGTGGCCGCCCCCATTACCAAGAAAGCAAGAGCATCCTCAGGACCCGTCAGCAGCTCCTGCCCTTGTGCCCTTGGCCTGCAAGCACCTCTGCTGTGCGGGGGCCCTGGGCAGGTGTGACATCACACCTCCACGGGGAGGGGGCACGCATGGGGGCATGGTACCCACAGCCCTGCAGACGCCGCAGGCAGGTGCCTAGTGGTCCCTCCTAGACCCCTGACAGGTCCAGCTCATGGCCGGCTTCAGGGATGCAGGTCCAGCTGATGAGGGCCAGCTTAGGCTGTTCTCAGAGATTAGTGGCCTGCAGAAGTGGAGCAAGAGTTCTACTCCTACCCCAAGGGCCCCTCCACCAAGGGCAGGCAAGCACGTATGGGGGGCTTTCAGGCTGCTGGAGTTACCAGTGCGCTGCAGGGTCAGTGTGTGTCCCTGATGTAGAGAGGGGTCAGTACGGTGTCCCTGTCACACGGTGTGAGGCTCAGAGCATGGTGTCCCCATCACAGCAGGCCACGGTCTTCGTGTCACGCTGATTGCTGTTTTTGAGGCCTCCCTCTCCCCTCTCAGAAGTGTTGCCTGACAGCTCTTGAATCAGAAAAGTGGCTTCATTTCCCGTCTGCAGGTACCATGCTGGTTTGACATGGCCCTGCTGCTATTGAAAGACAGCCTCAGCTCTGCAGGCCAAGACCCTCTGTGTCAGCACAGCCCCAGGCTGACCCAGAACCAGAACCAGACATGGGGGTACCCTTACTGGGTGCATGGGGTCCCTGAGGCCCCAGTGGAGTTCCCTCTGTGACACAGAGCCGCAATGTCCCTGTGTTCCTTTCCTAGGGTGTACCAAGCAGTGGGCGCCACCCTGAGATCAGGGTGGGCCGTGGGGAGGTCTGGGACTGGGAGAGGGAACAGTCACAAGCAGGCGGACCAACGCTGCCGTGGACACGTGCAGCCCCCACAGTCCAGCGCTGACTGGGAGCACATGACACCCGGACTCATCTCAGGGGTATTGATTATATAGCATCTTAAATAATACATACTAACGACAAGTGAGTTGGAATCGACTCGACAGTGGTGGGTTTGGATTTTTTTAATGACAAGTAAATGTATTTGTAAGATATACTCAGATAATCAGAAAAAAAAAAGACTAAGAAAAGCCACCCATATGAACAAGGACTATCTGTGAGGAGGGGATTCTTTCTTCTGTTTTCTATGTCTTAGCATATGTGATTGTTAAGGTTGTGTGTCAGCTTGGCTGGGCCATGATTCTCAGCAGTTTGGCAGTTATGATGTAGTTTGGCAGTCGTATGATGATGAGATCACTTCCATGATGAGATTTGGTATAATATGATCACCTCCATGATGGGATCTGCTGTACGTAGCCAAGCAGTTGAAAGGGAGTTTCCTTGGGGGTGTGGCCTGCATCCAATATAGATGGACATTCTAGCAAGGCTCACGGGCTTTTGCTTGCTCTGGACCCTGCAGCTGGCTCCTGTTCGTCTGTCCTTCAGTTCTTGGGACTTGAGTTAGCAGCTTACATGCCATCTTACCTGCCAATCTTCGGATTCATCGGTCTTCACAGCCTGTGAGCAAGAGCCCTGCTGTCTGACCTGCCAATCTTGGGTTCGCCAGCCACTGTGGCTACATAAATCAGGAGAAGCCTCCAGCCTGACCCACAGACTTGGGACGTTCCAGCCTTGACAACCGCGTGAGGCATTTCCTTAATATAAGTATGTGTGTATATATATATATATATGTATGCATATATATATATATATGCTTTACTGGCTTTGCTTCTCTAAAGAACTCAGCCTAAGACAGCATATAATAAATACTATAATAATGAGAGGAAACTTTAAAAAACATTTATTTTTTAAAAATTACTGACAGAACAACAGAAAACAGAAGCCTTCATGGGAATCAGTGTGCACATGGAGGGGGACAAGTCTCCCCCAGTTTTGCAGCCTCATGAGAGCTGTGGACGTTACTGTGTGTGGAAGTGAGGGCTGGGTTTGCACACACCAAAGAATCATTTCTGTAACCTACTAAACCCCCTAGAAAAAACAGGCAAAGGCAAAACATCACAAAAGAGAAGTGCAATTGGCAAAAAAAAAATACTGAAAATGTTTCACTTCCCTTGTGATGAAAGGGGTGCAAATGGAAACAAATTGGAAACTTCTTTTTAACAGATTGGCAAAGATTCTTAAGAAGTTGAGGCTCTGAGACCAGAAGAACTAGATGGTGCCTGGCTACCACCAATGACCGCCCTGACAGGGAACACAACAGAGAGTCCCTGATGGAGCAGGAGAAAGGTGGGGTGCAGAAGAACTCAAATTCTAGTAAAAAGACAAGACTTAATGGTCCGACTGAGACTGGAGGAACCCCAGAAAGCATGGCCCCCAGACTCTCTATCAGCCCAGAACTAAAACAATTTCCAAGACTAACTCTTCAGACAAAGATTGCACTGGACTGTGGGACATAAAATGATACTTGTGAAGAGTGTGCTTTTAGCTCAAGTAGATACATGAGACTAAATGGGCAGCTTCTGTCTGGAGGTGAGATGAGAAGGCAGAGAGGGTTAGGACCTGGTTGAATGGACATGGAAAATCAGTGGTGGAAAGGAGGAGTGTGCTGTCACAGTATAGGGAGAGCAACTAGGGTCATGTAACGATGTATGTATAAATTTTTGTATAAGAGACTGACTTGAAATGTAAACTTTCGCTTAAACTACAGCAATGAACAAAAAAGAAGTTGAGGCTCAATGCAGCAAAACAGATATGTCTCTACACTGTGGATGGAATTGTATTTCAAGAATTTTGCTAGGAATATAGCCAAAGAAAACAATCAAACATTGAATCATGAAGATGTTCGTTGCAGTATTATTTATAAAAATGAGACATTGGAAACGGTTGTTCAACAGTGCGGGATGGTAAATACAATTACCCATGCAGCGGAATATTGTGAGGCCTCTAACTCACGTCTTGAAGAATATTTAATGACATGAGGGGAACCCCTGCTGGTGTGTGTGTGTGTGTGTGTGTGTGCATATGTGCATGTGTTGTGGGTGTTTTACGTGTTTGTGCCATGTTTGTATGTCACACAAGCGTGTATCCATGTTTAGACTTATATGTGCAAAGCATGGAAACACTGACTGCTGCCTCTGGGGGAGGCTTTGTATGACTTTTATTTCTTCCTTTGTTTTTCTCCTCATTTTTCGTCAGTAAGCTTTGTTAACTCTTATAAACAATTCTACATTGAAGTTCACACCTTCTGGTGTGAAGCAAGCCTTGTAATAACACTTTGCAAGATGGCAAACTTGCCGATACACGGGCATAAGGTTTACTCCATTCACTTCTCAGCCAGGTGTCTCATTCATGGCTGTCGCGATAAGTTTCTCTTTCAAGGAGCACTTTTATTTTGACCGATCAATCATACTGAGAAAATAAGGGAGCCAATGTGGCGTGTCAGTGAAGGCCACAGGCACCATCAATCCAGTGCAGTGGGAATGAATGACTTCGCATCATTTGACCTCCGTGTCTCCTCAGAGGGAGTCCTGTGTCTGCTTCTCAGGGCTTTGGGAGTTTGTGGCAGATGCCATGGTGGAGAAGCTCCATCAGCGTGAAGTGGGGCCATGTGACCTGTCTTCCAGAGCTGGCACAGAATGCCAGCAGGGTCAGAATGCTGCCCGTTCTTGCGGCGGCCAGCAGGAGCAGAGGTGGTCAGGATGGACACGTGGGTATCTGCAGCCTCTGAGCTCTGCGAGTATGTGGGCGAGAGCCAGTCCAGGTGTGTCCCCTTCTCAGAATTGGGCGGGGTGGGTAGTCTGTCACATCAGCATGCAGAGAGAGAACTGCCCC
Organism: Trichechus manatus latirostris; assembly: GCF_000243295.1. Lineage (NCBI taxonomy): Eukaryota > Metazoa > Chordata > Mammalia > Sirenia > Trichechidae > Trichechus > Trichechus manatus. Next base: position 12,023,823 of record NW_004443989.1, read on the forward strand.
TTCTAGAACTTCTCTTGGGCTTTCCCAAGATGGGGTGCCAGGAGCTGTTTCTCACCACTCCTCCAGAAATGAAGGTCCGAGCAGGAGGAGATGTATTTTCAATTACAGATTCAAGCCGAAAAGAGAGGGCCCTGAATTTGAACATGGCGCATGAATCCTGCTTCAATCTGCATATCCAAGCTCGATGTAATGAGATTTCACTGATTGCTGTATTATATCTGTCAGACTAAGCCTCCCTGAGTGCACGGCAGATTGGAAGAGACAGGAATCTCAGTGGTGGAGATTCCAACTCTGGTACGAGGCATTTTGGTCACTGCGTTGTGAAAAAAGTAAAAGTCACTTAACTGCTTGATGTGTGTTTTTGAGTAGCACTGTGTCTTGGAAGTGTCCCTTTCTGGAGGGACGAGGCTGTGTGGTGCTGGTGTATTAAAGCCCTTGTTTGTGCCTCTGTGAGACTTCCCCAGAGGGCTGTTAGAAGTCAGCTCTGAGGCCGTTGGCCCTGTGATGGACGGGGGCCAGGAGAAGCAGACCACAGATCCCTTGTTCAGATGGACACGGGCCCTCTGCTGGGCATGTGCAGCCCCCAGAATGCTTCATGAGGCAGCCGAGAAGACCTGCTCAGAGGCCTGAGATGAGAGCAGGAGCCCACCAGAAAGTGACCAGTTACAGACCACTGCAGCATGTAGGGAGTGTGGGATCAGGCTGGGACAAGACACCTGATGTTGGGTCGGGAACCTCACGGCATCCCTGCTGCTGCTGGCCTTCCTGCTGGAGGAGTATGTAGGCAGCCAGCAGGGCATACTTGGCTCTTCCCGGCCGTGGGCTTAGGAAACTACAGGGAGAGAGGACAGCTCAGTTCCCCGAGACTGAATTTGGGGACAACTCTGCAGGTGGGGATGGGCCAGCCCCGCCCCTGGCAAGGTGACAGGTCTGGGTGAGCCCTGGCCACTGGCACTGGCGCCAGTGTGGCCTGTGAGCCCACCCCCAGCAGCTGAGTCAGGATGGGTGAAGACAGTTGCCCAGGCCACGCCCACCTCTCCACCGCCCCCAATTCCAGGGCCTCTGGAGGGGCCTGTGTGGCACTCACAACCGCAGCCGCACACAAAGAGTTGAGGGCTGGGAGGAGACCCCCGCGCAGATGTCTCCAGCAGCACAGGTGCTTCCTGGGCGCAAGGGTGTCTGCACGTGAGGTGGAGCCGAGCAATGGGACATGCAAGCGGAATGGCAATGATTCCCATTCTAATGCGCAATTTCTCCATGTTTGTCTGCGACGTTTGTTTCTCTTCATCATAAATTTGGTTAATACAAATTCTTTCTTTAAAAAATTATTGCTTAATTATAATCTGTTGCAGATGTTGTGATGACTTACGTGTGGTAAGCCTACGCCTGGGGAGGGCCAGCGCTCCAGGAGCCTGGGAAAGGAAAGCACTCCATAAAACTTCCTGTTTTGGAGTGACGATGGAGTCACAGGAAGTTGCAGAGATAATATAGGGAGGTCCCATGTACCCTTTACCCCCAGTCCCCCAGTGTTAGTGTCTCACAGAACTACAGTGCCATGTTACTCCAGGGAGCGGACATCATGCAGTCCACAGTGCCTGCTCAGATGCCACCAGTTCTGCATACGCTTGTGTGTGTACGGTGTGTATATGTGTGTATGTACATGTGGGGGGTTATCTGTGCATATGTGTATGTGTGGGAATGTCTGCATGTGTGTGTGGGGTGTGTCTACTATGTGTCAGTGTGTGTGTGCAGATGTGAGTGTGCAGGTGTGTGTATATATGTGCATGTACATGTGGGGGGTTATGTGTGTATGTGTGTGCATGTGTGGAAATGTCTGCACATGTGTGCATCTGCATATGGGGGTGTGTCTACTGTGTGTCAGTTTGTGCAGATGTGAGTGTGTAGGTGTGTGTGTATGTGTGCATGTGCATGTGGGATGTATCTGTGATGTATGTGTCTGTGTATGCATGTGCATGAGAGTAGTCTGTGTGTTGGTGTGTATACATGTGTGCGTGTGTGCATGTGGGGTGTATCTTTGTGTTGTGTGCATGTAGGAGTGTCTGTGTGCATGTGCGTGAGGGTGTGTGTGTGGTGTGTGTGCGCATGGGGTATCTGTGTGTGCGTGTACGTATGTGTCTGTGCTGTGTCAGTGTGAGTGTATCTGTGTGCATGTGAATGTGCATGTGTGTAGCTCTCTGCCATATTGCCTCACATACAGATCCCTGTGGCCACCACCACAGTCTCGATTCAGAACCACAAGGCTCCCTTGTGCTATCCCTTTCTACCTAGACCACCCCCTCCTGCCCCACCCCTAGCCCGTGACAACCACTTCTTTGTTCTGTGTCTCTCTGATTTGTCATCTCAAGAGTGTTATGTAATTGGAATCATACAATATGTCACCTTTGAGGCTTGGCTTTTTTCACCCAGCATAACTCCCTGGAGATAGTTCTCTCCTTTTCATTGCTGAGTAGTGTTCCATGCTGTGGACACAACATAGTTTGTCCATTCACCGTTGAAGGATATCTGGGTTGTTTTCAGGTTTTGGCAGTTATGAATAAAGCTGCTGTGAACATCTGTGTACAGGTTTTTGAATGAATGTTTTCATTTCTCTGAGATAAATGCCCAGGAGTGCAATTGCTAGTGGTATAATAGTTGCATGTTTTTTAAAGAAACTGCCAAACTCTCTTCCAGGGTGGCTGTACCATTTTATACACTAGCAATGTACAAAAGGTCCCACTTCTCTGCATCCTCACCAGCATTTGGTGTTCTCACTGCTTTTTATTTTAACCCTTCTGATAGGTGTGTGGTGATATTTCATTGTAGTTTTTTACCTTGCATTTCCCTAATGGCTACTGATGTTGAACTCTTTCTGTGTGCTTAGTGTATATTCTCTTCAGTGAAATGTCTCTTCATATCTTTCGCCCATGTTCTGATTGGATTGTGTGTTTTCTTTTTTTTTTTTCACTGTTGTGTTTTGAGAGTTCTTCATACATTCTAGATACTAGTCCTTTGTCAGATGTGTGGTTTGCGAATATTTCTCCCAGTCTGTGGCTTGTCTTGTCATCCTCTTCCCAGAGTCTTTCAGACAGCAAAAGTTCTTAATTTTGATGAGGTCTGGCTTAACCGTTTTCCCTTTTATGGATCATGCTTTTGGTGTCAAGTCTAAGAACTTTCTGCCTAGCCTTAGGTTCTAAAGATCTTTCTCCTATGTTCCTATGTCTTCTAAAAGTCTGTAGTTTTGCATTTTACATTGAAGTCCATGTCTATGTTGAGGTGTAGAATTGTTTACAAACGTGGGGCCAGGACACCCCAGATCAAGGGGGCACGTGGCCACTCCTCTCAGGACCCTGATTTCCGCTACAACTAGAGAAAATTATGTGCTGAGGGCTCTGAGGGAGGGCCTCTGCCCCATCCCTGCACTGCTTGTGGGGTTTAGGATGACTGTGCAGCTGGTTGCAGGCAGTGACCTCTCGGTGCCTGGCATGCTGAGCCAGCATTGCGGCACATTGGTGCATGTTTGCCACCCACCAGGGCTGCTGTGGCTGGAGCAGCTTCTCCGACCCCTGTCTTGGCCCAGGTGGAGAGGTGCATAGGGGCCTCCGTGCATCCCCTCACTCTCCAGAGAAAGGGGGAGCTCAGACCCCACCACCCTCTGTGGCATCTAGGCCCCTCTTGCCTTCCTGAGCTACACGCCCAGCATCAATCTTGTTTAACACGCTGGAAAGCATGGGGCCATGGCTGGTCCCAGGGAGTGCCATGATGGATGGTGCCTTCCCCAGTTGGCCATGATGGGTGATGAAATATTTATGATTTATTTCAGCTGATAACCTGGGATGACTGTGGGCAGACAGTTGAAGCATTGACGTTGCTCCCCAAGTGCTGAGGGGTGTATAGCCCACATCCACCCACCCATGCCCACATGCTCACACGTGCTCATGTGCTCACACTCATGCCCACACTTGCCTACACACACTTGCACGTATGCCCACATGTGCCCACATACACTCGCATGTGCCCACATATGTGGTCACACACACACACACGCTTACACATGCTCATAGCACACTTACATGCTCACGTGCCCGCATGTGCTTACACACTCACACACACCCTCATACCATGAAGCAGCCTCCTGCACTGGGAATGCAGGTCCCATATTCATAGCTCCCTTTGCCTCCCTGCATTTTTTATTGTTGTAAAAAGTATAGATAACACAGCATTTGCCAGTTCATTTTTTACATGTACAGTGCAGTGACACCTATTACATTAATTATGTTGTGCAACCATCACCATTATCTGTTGCCGAGTTTTCCATCACCATTAACAAAAACTCAGTGCTTCCTAAACAATGACACCTCCCCCCGTAACCACTAATAAACTTTGATCTCTATGCATTTGCCTATTCTAAATATTTTATATAAGTGGAGTCATACAACGTTTGTCCTTTTGTGACTAATTGTTTCACTCAGCATAATGTCAAGATTCATCCGTGTGTTAGCATGTGTCAGGACTTCATTTCTATTTATGGCTGAGTAATATTCCTCTGTACGTATATATCAAGTTTTGTTTATCCACTCATCTGGTGATGGACACTGGGTTGTTTCCACCTTTTGACTATTGTTGCTCGCACTTTTGGTGTTGTATCTAGGAATCCATTGGAAAAACTAGGTCCCGAAGTACTACCCTTGTATTTTCTTCTAAGAGTTTTATGGTTTTAGTTCCTACATTTAGGTGCTTAATCCATTTTGAGGTAATTTTCAGGTATGGTATGAGGTAGAGGGGTCCCACTTCATTCCTTTGCATGTGAAGATCTAGTTGTCACAGTACCATTTGTTGAAAGACTGTTCTTTCCCAATTGTGTGAACTAGTACCCTAGTTGGAAATCAGCTGACCGTAGATGTGTGGGTTTATTTCCCTCCCATTTTTAAATGGTTGATGATGTTTTTGTTGAGCATAATGTTACCCAAAGCTGCTTGAGAAAGAATCAATGTAAGTGTGTCTGGAGAGGCTGCACCCACAGAGAGGTGGTGTGAAGGGCCACAGTGTACAGCATGTGGACCAGAGGCGAGAAGTCGGCCCACTTAGGCCTAGCACTCTCAGCTCTGGCCATGAGTCAGAATGAACCGGGAGCTTTAGGAGAAATCCACCTTACCTGGAATTCCTGGTCGTGCTTTCCAGATGTGCCACCTTGTGGCAATCTGGTGCACTCAGGGCAGGGTGCACACCCAGGACCTCCCCGACCATCTCCAAGTCCATCTTTATACACCATCGGGTCTGCACACAACCATGCCACTGATGACCACCAGCCTGTTCCCCGCTCTAGGCAATGTTCACCTTGCCAGTCAGACAGGAAGCTGGGTCTGCAGATCCTATAAAACATGACGATTCTGTTTACTTTGCTGATGAAGTACTATGGAGAAATAGACTTCTTCCCACTATGTGGGCTGAGACCTGTCTGTGGACCTGAGGTGAATGCATGGAAGGGGGCAGCACAGAGGCAGACCAGCTGTCATTGTCCCCAAAGCCCCCTCATTGCTGAGGGTGGATTCCTGCTTCCTGTCCTTCCTTTTAGGGTTTCTTTTACACTGCTGCTCACTTTCAGGGACATGCCTAGGAAGAACCCGTGTGTGGTATCACAGGTCACCGGGCATTGAGTTCAGAGCCCTTGCACTGTGTGTTCGCTGTCGTGTTGTAAAAACATCACACACACACACGTACTGCATTACATTGATGGGGATACTCAGTGAGCACATCATTGATGTTGGTGAGGACACTCACTGAGCATGTCACTGAGAACACTAGCCAAGAACATCGCTGAGGACCTCACTGAGGACCACAGAAAACGTCACCAGACTATCTAGCAAGAGGTCATGGTATTGAACAGTTCCTGGTTCCTGCTAACCAGACCACCGTGGTCAGGGAGTCAAGGGCCACAGGACCCCCACCCACACGTGACCCCAGAGCGGAAACACTGCTGCCCAGGAGTTGGGAAGACACTATGCCCCCCATGGTGCCTGTCCCCTCAGGGCTGCCAGGACCCCACACAGCCCAGAACAGAGCCAGCATCAGACTCTTGTGGGTGACTACAGGAGCCAAATGCTCGGGAACGAGGCCTCCCTGTTCATCTACTCTGTAGTGTTAGAGTTGTCATGGAGGAGTGTCAACAGCGGCTCCCTTTTCTCCAGGCGATACGGTCATGTTCAAGGATGGTAGGTACTGGATCCGAGGGCGGACGTCGGTAGACATCATCAAGAGCGGTGGCTACAAGCTCAGTGCCCTGGAGATCGAGCAGCACCTGTTGGCCCACCCCAGCATCACAGGTGAGTGGCCTGCCCAGCATCTAGGGAAGCCGGGAAAGGTAGGAGGGCCTGTGGGTGCTGCCTGGGAGTTCAGCTCACTCCCGTGGCAGATGAGGGAGAGGCCAGAGCAAGGTAGCGCCCAGCAGAAGCAGCGCTGCCCAGCCCCATGCCCTTGGCCTTCCCTCAGCTACTCCCATCACATTCACGTCTGTGTGTGTCAGAGGTCTCCAGTGGGAGCCCACAGGCCTGGGCTGGGCATCTGGCAGCCCTGGTGTGGTCAGCCACTGCAGGCTATGCCCAAGTCCTCACACCCTGTACCCTGCATTGCAAAGGTGCTACCCACACATGCTGTCCTCCAAGGAGCTTCCTACAGCCTCACCTGTGGTTCTGCCCACAGATGTGGCTGTGATTGGAGTTCCCGACATGACATGGGGCCAGCGGGTCACTGCCGTGGTGACCCTCCGTGATGGACACTCACTGTCCCAGCAGGAACTCCGAGAGTGGGCGAGGTGAGGACAGGGCAGGGGACAGGCAAGGGGTGAACAGTCCAGGTCTGGGTGAGGACAGGCAAGGGGTGGACGGAATGGGAGATGGGAGTGGTGTGGACGGTCCCATAGTCTGTGTGAAAGACAGGTGAGGGGTGGGCTGATCTCGCCTGTGGGTGAGGACAAGGACGGGGAAGGGGTGGGCTGACCTTGGCTGTGGGTGAGGACGGGGGATGGG
>NW_004443989.1:12030963-12047048 GCF_000243295.1 Trichechus manatus latirostris
GGACTGACCTTGGCTGTGGGTGAGGACAGAGGAAGGGTGGGCTAACCTTTGCTGTGGGTGTACTCTCTCAGACATGTGAGGTGAGGGGCTGGAAGGGCTGGGCAAGGTAGGTGCCTTGAAGGACATGGTCTCTCCCCCACTGCAAAAGGCTCGAGTGAAACACTGGTAACCCAAGTGCCGAGCCAGAAGCCCCTTCCCATTCCACCACTAAATGGCATAACCACATACAGTTATGTATGTGAGGATCACCTGCCCTCCCATCTCCCAATCTTGGTGTGAGATCTGGAGGCAGCACCCTGAGGTCACAGGAACACATGTTCACAGATAAGCTTTTCAGGTCAGCCAGTGAGTCTGTTGGTTTTAGAAATCCCAAAGAGGCGTGAGGCTAGTCGCTGCTAGACCAGCGGGGCTGTGACTCCGAGTAGATCCAAACTGGCTGGCAGACCGTGGAGCACGTGCAGGGCTCCCACATGACCCGACACCCTCCTCTTCCCCTCTGCCGGGCTGGCCAGCAGAGGCTTGTTCATCCCTCTACTCCAGAGACCTGACCCAGGGAGGCAGAACCTGGGGCCCCATCAGCAACTGCTCCCCTGCACCCTCCCACCAGAGCCACCTCCCTTCCCTGTCACACACCTCCTTTGAGGCTCCACAAAGACCCCTGACCATCCCTCACCTGTTTCCCCCATTGATGACCTGAAAATTCTTGTCCCTCCAGGAAAAGGCCAAGAACCTCTTCCCCACACTGGGCCTGGGCCTGTCTGTCCTCCTCTCACCAACTGCTGTCTGTCCTGTCCGTCCTCACCCTGCCTTCTGTTTGTCTCCTTCACCTCATCCCAACCTTCCCCCCAGTGCCTTTTCTCCCACCCTGTCTTGTCCCCAGAGGTTTCTGATGCATCTGAGGGGTACACAGTAGCCTCCTCCCTGAGCCAGGTACCTGAGGGTCACTCCAGGACCAACCTGACCGTCTTGTCCTCGTCAATGCTGACAGGACAAACAGCCCCAGAGAGAGGAATCCACTGGAAGCATCAAAGCCATGGTGCCGAGCTTGGCGAGGAAGCTTGTAGCTTTTCTTATGACAAATATCCCCTCAAATTCTTTTTTTTTTTTTAACCCAAGACATCTTCTCCTTGCTCCCCCTCACCCTGTGCCATTCCTCCACCCCAGCTTGCCTCCCTCTCCTTAGTGCTTGAGATATTTTTGGCTCATCCAACATGATTTCACAAACAGTAGGGATCTGTGTTTCATCAGGGGCAGCACAGCTGGGCAATTAAAGATTCACCCGGACTTGCAAAATCACAGTTGGAAGACGACAGTTTAACAAAGGCAAGGAAGATTCTAGTTGGCCAGTTGCTGCTTTGATTAAACAGTTATTTTGTTTTTTAAAAAAGAAAGAAAGACGTGTATCCTGTGCTGAGAGCGCTTCTCTCGAGAGTCCCTCAGAGCCCAGGTCTCTGGGTGGTCAGGTCCAGGTCCTGCTCATCCTCAGACAGCTCATCTCCCACAGGGACCTGGATTCTGGTTTTCAGTGCTATGCTCAAGGTACTGCCCTCTGCCTCTCAGAGAAGAGTTGGGGCCTGGCCTTACCTGGCAGGGCCTGTGTGGGTGCTTCTAGCTTAGGATATAGGTGTGAGATGACCCCTAGATGGAGCACTATGAGCAGAGGACTTAACGGGCACTTAACTGTAAGGATGCGGGGTCACAGCTGTGGGCAGGGGAAGCTGGCTGGCAGTGTGGCCACCACTGGGGCCTGAGATGGCCGTGTGGGTCTCAGGGCCGCAGCAGCCCTCCGTGCCATCCCAGGTTGTGATGGGCCAGTCCTGCACGCTCAGGGCTGGTGGCCCTCCACACCATCCGAGGTTGTGACACGCTAGGACTTCATGCCCCCTAGCCACTCACTGCCATGGGCCACCCCCAGGAAGGCATAACCTGAGGCCAGGGCTGTGCCAGGAAGGGGCATTCCTGTGCCTGGGAGGGCAGGGGGCCCTGGCAGGGGTCTGGACGCAGCACCACATACCCACTCTCTCTCCACTAGCATCTTCAGACCCACTGCCCACCTGGGAACTGCTCCTCTGGGGTTCTGGTTGGCTGTGTCCCCTAGGAAACTAACAAGAAGATTAGCCCCCACGGCTACAGTTGATCTCCAGGCCTTAAATAATCCTATCACCCCACTTCTCCACCAGCTGTCCCAAATCCCCTCACTATTGAGTCATTCCTTGCTTAACCAGGCTGCTTGCTAGGGAGTTATCAGACCTTTATCCCCAAGGGCCTGAGCCCCTGCCTGTTCTGCCCCTCTCAGGACAAGGCTGCTGTGCTTGTACATCTGCCTGAAAATGGGCCTGTGGACTGATCAGGAAAAGAGGAGAGAAAACACAGACTGCAGGTGTCAGAGATGAAAAAAGGGGCATCACAATAGATCCTATGCTCAGTAGCAAACAGTATGGGGTATTATGAGCTACTTCATCCAATAAATTCAGCAATTTAGATGAAATGGACAAATTCCTTAAAAGACACAAATTACCAAAACTAGAAAACCTAAACAGCTCTATATCTATTAAAACAAATTGAATTCACATTAAAAAACATTTTCATGAAGAAAATATCAGGCCCAAAAGACCTCCCTGGTAAATTCTGTCAAACATTTAAAGAAGAAATGAAACCAAACCTACACAAAGTCTTTAATAAATAGAGGAGGAGGGGATATTTCCTAACATACTCTATGAGGCCAGCATTACGCTGATACCAAAACCTGACAAGGATATCGCAAAATACTGGATGTGGACCAATATCCCTTTTGAACATAGACACAAAAGTCCTTAACAAAATACTAGCAAATTAAATCAGTTAATGAAAAAGACAAGGCATCATGACCCAGTGGTGCTTGAGCCAGGAATCCAAGGTTAATTGAACATTCAAAAGTCTGTCAGTGTAATTCAACGTATTTATAGAAGAAGAAAAACCATATAATCATCTCAATAGATACAGAGAAGGTTTTGCAAAATTTGCCCATTTATAACAAAGATTCTCAGCAGATTTCAAAAAGAAGGATAATTCCTCAATCTGATAAAAAGAATCTAGTCAAACAAACACCAAGTGACCTCATACTTAATGGTGCATGGTTGAGCACTGTCCTGTGACCAGGAAAAAGACCAAGCATCCACCCCACCACATCTTTTCAGTATCACACAGGCAGAGCTAATTCATGATCTTAAAAGTCAAGAGCCCCGGTTCCACTAAGGCTTGGGCAGTGACTAGGAGGGCCCAGGGGTATTTCTGGGATACCAGTGAAGTTGTGTTCTTGCTCTGGGTGCTGGTTACCTGAGAGGATTCACTTCAATAAAAGGGTTTTTTGTTTGTTTGTTTTTAATTCACACATACACCCACACCCCTCATCAAACTGTACACTTACAATCCGTGTGTAAATTATGCCTCATTAAAAAGATAAAATATATAACAGCCAAAATAAACCTAATAGGAAGATTAGAAAAAAAGTCAAGGAAATATCCCAGAAAGTAGAACACAGGAGAAAGGACCCACCAGGACACCCGATACCTATCTCATAGGGCTCTATGCTGTTTTGAAACCTGCTGGACGTTTTCCCATGTAATTGAATGTGTTTCTGTGACAAGATTTTCAGTGGAGCCTGAGGACTCTGAGAAGTTAGCCCTTCCTCCCCACATCAGCCTCCTTGGCGGTGTGGGCCAGTGTTGTCATTGCCCTTGTGAGCCAGCGTGCCTGCTGCTGGCCCAGCAGAGACAGGGCTCCTGGCCTGCAGCTGGCTTGCAGACGCTTTGTTGCATGGAAGCGTTTGGAAAACCACTTTGTTGGTTATGAGATACATCACTGTTGCGTTATTAATCTCTCCATCTTCTCATCACCCATTGGCAATAGCCTCCAGCGTGACAACCTTTCCCTCCCTGGGCATGGAGAGAGGCCGAGTTGAAAGAGAAGGTGGGCAGAGTGCTGGGGGGTGGCCAGGTGTACCAGGGTCTCATCTCACCATCCCCAAGTGCCAGTCCAGCGGCTTCTCCTCCCCAATCTGTCCCCCTCTCCCTATCATGCTCATTAAAGTCACTCACACTGGCCTTCACCATGTCAGAAACAGCCAGGCAGGGGACACGTGGCCCTCAGCACGGGCATCTACCTCTCCCTCCTTCACGGTGACGGCACGGGCTGGGTTAGAGGACGTGGGGGGCAGGAGGGAGCTGGGGGCACAGTGGTCGGGGTGCAGGGCCCTGGCACAGAGCATGGGAACCAGTGCTATGGATGCCACCTGCCAGAGCAGGCAGCGGCTCCAGGCAGGTGGCACGGTGGCTGCACACACTCAGTGGGTGGGGGGGGGTGCACGTGGAGCAGAGGTGACAGAGTCCCTGTCAAGGTCCGCAGGTGGTGTGCCCCCTGGCTGCATGGCTCCCTGCCATGTTCCTGGATGCTGGCTTCTTAGTGGCATTTCTTTCCATGCTGTTTTCACTGCCCTTTGGGGTCTTTTTTTTTTTTTTTTCCTTTTTTTAAAAATGGTTTTTAAATTATTTTTTTTCCCTTTGACTGCCTTTTTTTTTTTTAAAAAAAAAAAATGTGCAGTAGCATTTATAGTCTGTCTCCTCTCCTAAGTAAAGGTCTTCACCCCTGTGCCTCATGCTCAGTGGAGTTGAGGGGAAGGTGCCCACTCCTTGCTTAGGCACTGCACCCTATGAGGGAAACTTAACTTTTAGAAACAACTCGATTCTGTTGGGTTCCTGTCCAGCCTCACTCTGCCCTGGGTTGTCCCCAGTCTTGCCGAGCTCCCGTGTCAGTTCTAGTACATTTCTGTGGGTTCTATCTGATTTTCTACCGAGAGGTCACATTATCCAAAAATACAGATTGTCCTGAGTCTTCCTTTCCAACCTGGTTGCTGGGCTCATTGCAGCAGCCAGAACCTGTAGTACGTGGGTCCCTGTCGGTACAGCTCTGGGTCACTGAGGAGGATACTGCCTGGGACCTGCCCGTGTGCAAGGGCATCCCAACCTCACCACGTCTCTGGGATGGTAGCTCGAAGGTGGGTGAGTGGGCGGCTCTTGGACATAGGCATGTTCCTGAACCTGACCATGACTCTCCCTCGGTCCCACCACCAGTCTGACTGTGCTGTCCTTGCAGGGGTGTGCTGGCCCCGTATGCCATGCCCTCAGAGCTGCTGGTGGTGGAGGAGATTCCGCGGAACCTGATGGGGAAGATCAACAAGAAGGAATTGCTCTGCCAGTTCTACCCGCGGGACCCGGGGCCACCTGCTGGTGTGCAGATATCTGGCCGGGCAGGGTGAGCAGGCACCCTGCCACCCTGAGCACACCCCTCATGCTGGGAGCCCCCCAAACCCAACACCCCCTCCATGCCGAGCACCCCCCTCACACTGAGCGTCCCTCCCATGCACACCAAGTGCTGCTTCGTGCCCCCCATGGCTTCCAAGTGGCCCCCCTTAAATTCGATGCCCCAAATCAGAACAGAATGGAGACCTGGGGCTGGAATGGGATCTGTCAACAGTGAAGGCAGGGGCAGCTTCCTGAGTCACCATGCCGGGTGCTGTGTGAGCTGGTCTTTACCAGTGGAGAAAGGCGTGGCCTGTCTGTAGAGACAGGACTTGCCCGGAGGCCCGAAGAGAGATGAATAAAGACCTCTGGAGAAGGGAGTGATCATTCCTGCTGCTATGCATCGCCTGTGTGGGGGCAGCGCAGGCATGTACACATTAGCGCATGTGTATGCACACCCCCATGCACAGCTGTGTGTTGCCACACTCCTCCCAGAAGCCTGCATTCGCTGGCCATCTAGGACCACTATGCATCCTGAGAGTGGCCTTCATCCTCCCTTTGCCCACTATGCCCCAGCACCAATGCCTCAGTTCCCCCAAAGGGAGGCCTCAGGGGTGTGCTTTGGGTTTAGGTGACCAGAGGACATGGTGGGGTCACGTAGTGACAACATGGCTTCCTGCTGGTCCCTGCCGTCTGCTGTGAGCCCCAGGGTCCCTCCCACCATACAGCCAGAGAGAGTTTTCCAGAGCCGGGCTGGCAAACTTCTTCCTAAAGGGTTAGGTGGTCAGTACTTTGGGCCTTGCTGGCGCAGGGTCTCTGGCAGCTGCTCACCTGTACCGTCATCCCGGGAAGCAGCCACACACAGCAAAGGAACACATCCTGTAAAGCATGAGCGTGAAGCGGTTGTGTGCACTTTTCCTGCCTCCCTCCCCAGGATATGGTCAGTGACCTTGCTGGCAGCCTAACTCCTCATCTGTGTCATGAAGGAGGGCAGTCTAAGGGGCTCAGCAAGACCGCTGGGCGTCCTCCAGCCAAAGTCAGCCTCCAGGATGCTCAGACTCCGGCAGCCAGGATGGCACGGAGGCAGAATGATTTCAGAGTGCAGCGGTGGGACCTTGGTGCCTCATCCCTACAACTGAAAGCTGCAACGACGAAGCCATGGGGCCCATTGCCCACAGAACAGACAACTTCTTTGTGCCATGTAGCACCCAGCTCTGTCACCCCACTGCCGATGCTGTGTGGGTCAGGGTCCCAGAGTGTCACACCTTGGTCTCCTTGCTGTCTCCTTTCCATCTAGAGCAGCTCTTGGCCAATGCTGTCAGCCTTGTGGAGAAGCAGACCTCCCCCTGCAGACCCCACAACTGGGGAGAGTTGGCTTGCCCCAGCTGTGGCTCAGACCCCCCCCACCGAAAGTCCCATGCACTAAGCGCACAGTGGGGCCGGTGCTCCCCTTGCACGCGAGGGCAGGGTCTGTGAGTGAGAACGCGTTCAGGCTGCCCCTCTGTTCGTCCGTTGGCTCTTCATCGGTGCTCGCCACGTGGCCCTGGACAGCCACTGCCAGGGCAGCTCCTTCCTTAGGGACTCCAAGATAGGGGCTTAGTGCCGTCATTCCTCCCAGTTATTAGTAGAATTCAGAAAGATGAACACTCACCCTGGAAATCGCTCGTGCTGAATGAGCACTTCAGTGAGCCTCTAACGGCCAGTTTTCAGTGAGGCATCATGCCCTGGTCACTCCCACTCAGCTGGGATTCCTGTGTTGTCGGTTATCACATGGAATTGTGTTGCTCGAACCACCTTGTCTTGGGCCAGCAGGAGCCCTTCACACTGGCCCCTGCATACTTTGATACCACCCCATCTTGATCTCTTCCTCCTCAGTAGCAGACCCATACGCCCAACCCTTGCTAAGAAGGAAAAAGCAATAGCACAGCGCCGTCTCTGCCCTTGTGTGGCAGAGGGCAGGATCCTGGGGCCAGAGGTGGCCAGAGGTGAGATGGACAGGACCCCAGTGTTGGGTATGTGCCTGAGGGAGGGAAGGATGCGAGGCAAGCGTAGGCATGCATGCGACTACCTTTCTTGGTCAGCGTTGGACTTGGGCACAGTCACCCTCAACCTCTGATCTGTGTGTCCTGTCATGGCTGCAGCTGGGGGCCCTTCTGGCACCTCCCTAGGCCAGAGCAGGCTCTTGCTCACTGGGTGGAGCTCTCTGGGCGGACTCCCCCCTCTGGCCGGTGGTGTAGCAGGAGACTGGGCAGCACTTCCTTGCTGTAGGAGGGGTGAGTGTAGTCTTTGTTACGGCATCAACGATGCAGTAAATTCCTAACTCACCAGATAGATCAATATCACATTATCATGTCCCACACCCATGACTCCTAAGCAAGCAACACCAGGGACAGGGTCACTGGATGGATGGCAGTGAGGGCACTTCCCCATCCATCACACCCGGCCCTGGCGGGAGGTGCTGACATGGCCATTAATAAGGCGCGGTGGGAGCGCTGGAGCACATCATGGATGGCCCAGGTGGGAGTGGGTAAACTGCTGTCGCAGGGGGCGAGGAGAACTGCGCCTGAGGTTGCAGAGCAGGTCCTGTTTGCAAGATGGACAGGGTTCGTCCTGGGACCATTAGCCCCTACTGCTGGAATGTAGAGGTCTTCTGTTCCGTGAGCAGGGTGTCCGCAAACACTGATGGCAGTGCCTATGCGGCTGGCCAGACCCCCAGTGCCTGCCCACACCTGCTTCTCAGCACATCCCACTTCTTGCCTGGGGAAACTGAGGGTTGTGAGGTAAGTGATATCCAGGATGACAGCAAGGAAGCAGGAGGGATAGGGTGGGAACCAACTCTGTTTGAGTCCAGGCCCTTAGTCTTCACGCCGGGGTCAGCATTAGGTGGGGGCGGGGGGAGGGGGGCAGACCCCCTCCACAGAGAAACTCTGGGGGAATAGGTGTTTGATCCAGGCCTGCTGATGGGCTGGGCCCCTGAAGGGGTGGGACAGGTGCCAGGGAAGGCAGGCCCCCAGCGAGCCCACTGGGATTAGAGGGGAACTGGTACCTGGGAGCTGAGCTGGGAAGCCTGTCAGGGCCTGGGGGGACGCCTAGGGGAGGGGGCTGTGTGCTGCAGTGGTGCCCTGGGTGGTGATGGGCTGAGTCAGCCCACCTGTCTCAAGGAGAAGGGAGGTCCCCAGGCCATGGCTGGCTGACACATTCTGAAGTGGCCTGTCTCACATCCCAAGGGGCCTGGCCCAGCCCGTCAGCACTTGCTGTCAGGAAGTGAGGGGGTCCGCAGAAGCTGAGGAAGCTACGAACCAGGACACCTGGTCACCGGGACACAGGCAGCCCAGGCATCCCTGGAGTTCTGAGGGTCACCAGTGCTCTGGGTGTTGGAGCCCCCGTGAGCCTGGCCGTCAGGGAGATGCTGCTCACAGTGGAAGGATGCCCCAACAATGGCCACATCCTAGAAGCCCGTGAAGCCCTCCCTCGCATAGCAAAGGGGCCCTGTAGACATGGTTATGGTATGGATCTCCGGGGAGGAAATGATCCTGGACCATCCAGGTAGGCCCACTGTGAACACAAAGGTACTTAAATGTGGAGCAGGTTCTTAAATGAGGGGGGCAGAGGTGTCAGGAGATGAGAGAACAGAGAGAGGCCAGGGAGACACAGCGTGAGGACTCATCCCATCACTGTTGGCCTCGAAGCCTTGGGGACACCAGATGCAGGACAAGGCCAGGAATGGATTCTCCCTGAAGCCCCAAAGAGCCAGCCCTGCAACACCTGGACGTTAGGTCAGTGAGACCCCTGCCGGACTTCCAACATCCAGAGCTATAGGAGATTAAATTTGCGTTGTTCTAATCTGCTCAATTTGTGGTAATCCATTACAGCAGCCACAGGAAACACCACCTTCCGTACTTCCCTGTGTCCTCACGTTAGTCGGCCAATGTTGAGAGGATCCCTTAGGGGACAGTGAGTTGAAGTTAATGGTGATGGAATAATTTAGAAAAGGATAGTGAGAATAGCAGCACAACTGGAAGAATGTAATCGATGTCACTGAATTCTATGTGTAGAAACTTTCAAAATGGTATAACTTTGGCTATGTATATTTTCACCAAAAAAAAAGATCCTCAAGGTCGAGAAGGGAGAGTGTTGACATGTCGTGGGGTTG
The DNA here is from genome assembly GCF_000243295.1 of Trichechus manatus latirostris. Classification (NCBI taxonomy): domain Eukaryota; kingdom Metazoa; phylum Chordata; class Mammalia; order Sirenia; family Trichechidae; genus Trichechus; species Trichechus manatus. Next base: position 12,040,393 of record NW_004443989.1, read on the forward strand.
TTAACCAATGTAATAAAACAATATGTGTACTGACTGTTTGATGAGAAACTATTCTGTAAACCTTCATCTAAAGTACAATTAAAAAATCTAAACAACAAAAAAAAGAAGGATCCCTGGCAGCCCCACATCCCATGGGCGGAGGGTCTGGTGGTGTCTCCATGTCTGGCTCCCATGTCCACTCTCCCACCCTGCCTCCGTAGGGTCTCAGGATCTCGCCGCCACCCACACTCCAGTCTGCACATGACCAGGAGGCTCTTCTACTCAGTGTCCCCTGGTCATTGGTGTCACTGCATGTGCCTCCATGCTCTCGGTGACTTTCCATCCAGAGGAGGATGTGGCCCAGGCTGGCACACGGGGCAGTCAGCAGAGGGGGTGAGGACAGCATGTAGGGAGGGGCCCTCAGGAGGCATGGAAAGGCCCTGGAGGGAGCACACTGACCTCCATCCTCAGTGTCCCCTTGTAAGCGCCTCCCATCTAGGGGCCCATCCCCCTCTGTGTCTAGAGTTGGTGACGACCCTGGAAGCAAGTGCAGAAGGGGGTGCTAAGGCTGCAGGTCAGGCTGGCTAGTCAGGCACCTGGAACACATTACTTTGCCTCTTGGGGCCTTAAGGTTCTCCTCAGAGTCCTCCCCTTTGAGGGCAGGCAGGGCCAGATTACCCAATAAGCAAGGTACAAACAGGCTTAATTGTGGTCACTTACTAATCTGTAGTGCACAATTTCATCTGGGTTTCACATCAGCCGTGGCAAAACCCAGCTGAAATTGTGCGCCACAGATTAGTAAATAAACACAAGCCCGTGCATACCTTGCTTACTGGAAGCCGGTGCATATCATGCTTACTGGTTAATCTGCCCCTGAGCACAGGGACCACAGGGCTGGTGTGGGAAGCCTCATCCGTGACAGTCCAGGCTTGGGTCACAGCTCAGCAAAGGTGCTCCGTTCTCACCCACATCTCTGGGACAGCAGATTCTCCATGCCATGCTGCCTTCTCTCAGTGTGGGACTGGGAAGTGGCCAGGCAGCCCTCTGCCCGACTTTAACCTGCCCCAGGCCACGTGGGCCCTCAGCCTGCACAGCTATCATCTCCCCTAGGGCTTCACCCCTCCTGGGGTCCCCCCCGCACCTGGCTCAGGCATGTGGACGTGTGTATGAGTGTGTGCTGCTGTGCATAAGGGCTCCATACTGTCAAGTGTATAAAGTGTGTACATGTGGGGGAGTGTGGTGCACTGGTGACTGCTGTGGCACCTGAGCGTGTTGCAGGCCTGAGCATGTACAGACATGAATGTGTGCACACCCACAAGTGCACATACCTGTGTGTGTCAGGGCCCACAGTGGAAGGAGCAAAATGCCCTGGGGTGGGCATCCATCTGCACGTGTGGACCATGCACGTGTGTGCAGCCACGTGTGTGGTCTGCATGTACACTCTGGGTGTGAAGCTCCCTGTGGGGATATGCATGTGTCCATGTGGGGCACTGTAGGGTGGCAGCATATGTGGCAGGTCAGTTGTGCTGGGTCCTCTGGGAGCCTGAACTGCACCCCTCCCCCCATCCCACGGCCATATCTGTCGGCTGCAACACATTCCCCATTGGCAGTCTGGTCATACACACACAGTTCAATTGCTCTGTAATGGCCTCGGGCCATTAAGTCATCAGTCCACTTCATTACAGCCTGCCAGCCCTGTCCCCACCACCGTGCAGTAAAAGCCATTAGAACAGCAACAAGCAGCGCATCTTCGGCGCCCCCTCGGCATTCCCATTAGGGCTTGCCTTACTAGGGGAGAGCACCTCTTGTTAAAAAAGAAAACACCCCACGCCAGCTGGGTTGGCTGCCGCCTTTACACACACACGTGCACACATACATGTGCACATGTAGATGTGCATAATGCACACATGGACACATGCACGCACAAATACACGGACATGCACACACATGGATACATAAATGCCCATAAATGATGCCAGTCAGGGCTCAGAAGCCCCCTACCACACATCAGCTCCCCCCAGTGCTGGCCAGAGCAGGGTCAGGGGGTGCTGGGGATGTGCCGGGACCAGGCAGCCACTGCCACCAGCACTGGGCTCAAGCCTGGGACCCTTCACTTCCTACCAGGTAGATGGGGCCCCCCAGAACCCCTGCCTGCAGATCAGCCTGTGTGTCATCCACCCGCTACTCCCTCCCGAGAACAGTGGACTCTACAGTGGTGCTTGAAAGAACATTTTAAATCCAGAGGACGGAAGAGGGCAGAGTGCCCAGCCTGTGTCTCCCACCCAAGCCTTTCAAGCCTTAACCTCATACCATATTTACTTCCGATCTTCTAAGACGTAAACATGGCAGAGTTGAGGTTCCCTGCCCGTCTTCAGGCCCACCCAGGGCTCCCTTGGGAGGGGACCACAGCCAGGGATTCCGTGTTCTTCCATCACTGACAGGTAGTATTGTTGTATGTCATTTAAACTGAGGTCATTTGCATCACGGAGTTCAAATTATTCTACAGCTTTGGGCTCCACGTCACGCTTCGACGTCTAGCTTCAACGTCTAATGTGTGGATAGAGAAACTCTAGTTGTCTTCTTACCTGCTGGTTAAGTTCAACACCCTCCCTCCCACTGCTGGGCATCCAGGTGGTCCATGTTTCCCCCTCTGAGCAAAGCTGCAGGAGCCTCTGTGCTCGCTGCCTCTGGGGCACGTGTGCAGGAATTTGTCCAGAAAACGTTCCATCCCAGGAGTGGAATTGTGGGTTGCAGGCAAGGGTACCTTTGATGGACCAGATGTTGCCCAGTTCCTTCCAAAAAGGCAGGACCCAGGTACCCTCCCTCTGCAGGTGTGAGAACGCCACAGTGCACCTCTGTGCCAGCATCAGCATGAACAAACTTCATTGTTGTATTTCCTAGATTGCTACCTCGTGGAATATTTTCCATACGTTTACTGGCTGTTTGGGCTTCTTCTTCTGTGAATTACCTGAGCGTGTCTTTGCCCACTTTTTGATTAGGTTGTTGATATTTTTCTAGATCATGCATTGGTTATGTGCTTGTCTTTCTACTTTGTTTATGCTGTCTATTGATGCACAGATGTTTTTAATTTTAATGTACTTAAATGCCTTACTCTTTACTTCCTATGGTTTGAGTTTTTGGTGTCTTGTCTAAAAATCCTTTCCTACTCCAAGGTCTTAAATATATTTTCCCATATGTTCTTCTAAAAAGTCACAAAGCTTTCCTTTCCACATTTAAGTCCTTCCTTAATTCACTGGGAATTTATTTTTGGTGTGGCATGAAGTAGAGCGCTGGTTTCTCCCATACAGAACAACTGATTTTCCCAGTGTGGCTTATGGAATGGTCCACCAGTCCCCACTGAATTACCTGTGGCTTCTGTCCAGGTATGTCCAGGTGTGTCCAGGTGTGTCCAGGTGTGACCTGGGCCTCGGTCCTGCTCCACTTACCTATTTTTCTAGGCTGCACCAATACTCCCATCTAATTTCCTGTAGCCTATGGCATCTGAGGCCATTAGCACCGTATCTCTCCCACCCCCAGCGGGCCAATCCCCTCCCCTTGGGACAAGTGGGAGGGCAGGGTTCAGGCCCCTGTGTGGTCCCAGCCATCAGAGAAACCACCAGAGAAATGCAGATGCAGGAGGTGACCAACAGGCCCTTTCCCCAGCACCAGGGGCTGTGGGGAGAGATCAAACGCAGCACAGAGGGCCTGGCCAAACGTGGGTTCTGTGACAGCGACTGACAGCATCCGAGTGGTTATTAGTGTGATTTATACAGCTGTTTGGGATCTGTGCTCCCCACTCGTCACCAGTCCACCTGATGTTGATTGAGAGGCAAGGGCACCAGAGTGGACAGGTGGGGCCAGAGCCTGCGCTGGCTGGGACTGACACAGGGCCCCCATGGCACCCAAACAGGGGAGCGCAGCAGGCTCTCAGGGGCACATCCAGACTACCCCCCACTGGCCGATGCACCTTCCAGAAGGAGCCCTCCCCTCCCAGAACCCCCTAGTTCCCCCACCATGTGTGCACCCTTTACGAGGGAGCCTGGCGCTCCCTCTGAGCCTCACCCCTGCTCCTGCAGCAGCCAGCTCCCTGTGGGAAGCTAGACGCAGTGTGGATCTTGGGTGCATGGGCTGCCTGGCCCCATGGCATCCTGTCCATGGGAGAATGATCATGGAGGAGAGTCCCCTCAAAGCTGAGCCTGGGGATGGTGTTAAAATGCATAAACAGGGTTGGAAACCAGACCCATTTGGATCTGCAGTGGCCACCTCTGCCTGGCCACCCTCCTTCTCACAGCCTTGCACCCATGTCCCTTGGCACTGGTGAGCCTATTCCGAGGGACTGAGGGACCCCTCATAGTAACTGGCCAGTACCTGGGCAACTGGGCTGGGCCGAGGACAGCGTTGTCTGATAGACACTGTGATGGGACCCCAGACCTCCACCCCTCTGGAGCCCCAGCACATTCGGGTCAACCCTGGGGGTAGGGGCTGGCTGCAGGGCGCTCTGGGCCAGGGGAACAGGAGGGGGTCTGGCTGTCCAAGGCCACCTCTGCCCTGACCACAGATTCAGCAGACCTACCCCCTGCTCCTGGCCATCCCCCTGCCTGGCTTGAGGCAGCCCCTTCTCAATGACCCCTGCCCTACCATGGCGGCTTTGAGGGAAGGAGACCAAGGAGAACTGAGGGGCCCCGCTGAATGTCTGCTGGGGTCACTCCCCTCTGGGAGGGGCGTGGGGGGTCCAGGGTGATGATGTTGGGCAGCCACGAAGCAGGCGTTGGCCCCATTTCTGGAGGGGTACATGGGGTGGCAGCAGAAAGGGACCCCCCCACCTGAGCCCAGCTCAGCCTGGTGCGGAAAGCTGGGGAGGATGGGGAGGCAACAGGAGGAGGGACGGCACCCGGCTCAGCCCACCCTCCCCAGCCCTGCTCAACTGTCTTCCCTGGAGCCACACTGCCCCCTGCTGGTGCTGGCAGGCCACAGCGGAGCCGCCAGATGAAAGAGCCACCCAGGTCCGCAGCCTGAACATCCTTTGCTGAACCCCTGCCCCTACCTCAGCACTCAGCAAGCCTAGCTGGGGCTGGTTATCACCTAAGGGACTTGGCCCTGGCTGGACCCAGCTTGGGGCACACAGGAAACAGGGGGCTCCCAGGACTTGATGTTCTGTCCCCGTGGGGGCCGGGGGGAGGTGCAAGGCCAGGGTCAGAGCTGCTGGGCAGGAGGCCAAGGCCACACCTGGGTAGGATGGGGCTCCCCACTACCAGCAGTGCTGATGCTTGGGCTTCAGGGGCAGCCTAGGAGAGAGGCCAGGACAGCACCTGCCACGCGCAGGAGCCTCTTTGCCCAGTGTCCCTGTAAGATGATGACCGAAGGCTGCCCTCCATCCGCCACCTCCAGAATCATCGGGCTGGGAGGGCCAGGATGGGGGGGACAGTAAGTATCCCCAGCCCCAGCCCAGCCACTGCTCTTTTATCTGCTGTCAACGTCTACCTGTCTATGTATATTTTTTAAGGACCTCAATGACTTTTTAAAAATAGTAGAAAAAGACTGCACCCTTTGACGGCACGTTGGACTTCTGAATAAAGAGCAGGGCCCAAACCAGCTGGGTACTGTCCTGGGGTCCTGGACCACACTCTGAGACCTCGCCCGCACTGCACCCCCCACTGCCACCAGACAGCGCTGGCGCCTTGACCGCATGCTGTGTGACCTTGCACTGTCCAGGCCCCAGCCTAGGCCACTGCCATGCACACGAGATGTAGGCGGCACCACCTCGGTCTCTCTGGCCTGGATGCCGTGCCCAGTGCCCCCTCCTTTGTTGTCCCCGGGAGGCATTTAATGGACAGGAAGCTCTGCTGGACCCCACTGCACCAACCTGGCTACGGGGCCAGGCCCAGGGCTTAAGGAACCAAAGGTGTCGATGGTGCCAGATCCCACCCCCACCCCTCCACCTCATCTGTCCCCCAAACACACACAATCCGACCACCACATTGGCCTTCCTGCTGCCATCCGTCTGCTCACCCTTCAGCCCACTGGGGGACCCCCACCTTATTCTCTTCTCACTCCTACGGGCTGGCATCTCCCCCAGCCACCAACTCTCCTTGGGACGAAAGCTTCACTCAGGAAGTCGAGGAATATTTGCTGAACGAATGGATGAGTGTCCGCTCCGTCCCAGCCTCTCCGACTCTGAGACCAGATAGAATATGGGAAGGGCATGGACCCTGCCTCCAGACCTCCAGGGTTCCTGCCAGGCCCTGCCTTTGTCAGCATGAGGCTGAGCCTCCTTATTTATTTATTTATTTTTATTTTTTCCTATACAAAAATTTATACATAGATTGTTATGTGACTCTAATTGCTCTCCCCATACTGTGACAGCACACTCCTGCTTTCCACCCGATTCCCCAAGTCCGTTCAGCCAGCTCCTAACCTCTCTACCTTCCCATTTCACCTCCGGACAGAAGCTGTCTCTCGTATCTACTTGAGCTAAGAGGCACAGTCCTCCTGAGTGTCACTTTATGTCCCACAGTCCAGTCCAATCCCTGTCTGAAGAGTTGGCCTTGGAAATTGTTTTAGTTCTAAGCTGATAGAGAATCCAGGGGCCATGCTTTCCAGGGTTCCTCCAGTCTCAGTCAGACCATTAAGTCTGGTCTTCTTACTAGAATTTGAGTTCTGCACCCCACCTTTCTCCT
>NW_004443989.1:12056048-12068496 GCF_000243295.1 Trichechus manatus latirostris
AATTCCACTGATCCTGTCTTCCACCATTCCAAATCTGCTCCTCAGCCCTTCTATGACACTGTCCATTTCTGAAATCTTGTTTATCTTTTGGATTTATAATTGTTGTTTTTGTATAATTTCTAGTTGTGAATTTATTTTGACATTTTGTTCCTGCATTATTTTCCTGAATTCTTCCATTTTTTTGTCTGTATTTTCTATGAATTTGCCCACCTTTTCCATGAATTTGTCTATTTTTTCCTTATTTTTGTCTGCTTTTTGTTTCAAATCTTGGATAATTCTGAGTATTACAGATTTGAATTCCCTATCAGGTAGTTCTAGTGCCTTTTCTTCTACTGGAAAGTCATCTTGTGTTTTATTTTGGATGCCTCCTGGAACCATCCTGTCCTGTTTTTGTAAATGTTTTGATATTGTCTGCTGTTTCAGGGCATTCAGTAGTTATTTTTCTCATTTACTGATTGTAGATTTGTTTGTTTTGTCTTTTTTTTTTATTTGGCTATGTCTGAGCAGACAGGCTCTGTGTTCTTTGTTTGCTCATCTGTGGGCATGATACTTTTTGCCTCCTTCTCCAATTGGCAGGGTCAGTCACTCAGATATGGTACAGCAGGGCAGGTCTAGCTGAAGAGGCGTTGCTGGGATGGGTTGTTTGTGGCACTTACTACAGCCACCAGGGCAGGTCCATAATCAGTGCAGGGCAGGTTCTGGTAGCTGTGTCTGTGCTGTTTGGTGGTGTGATGTTAAGCGCACTGTGCAGGTAGGCAGGATGGAGGGGGGAGATTGTTATGTGTGGAGCTAAGATGGGTATGGGAGAGAGGAGAGAGGTACAGAAGCCAAAAACATACAAACAAAAAAGAGTACTAGGGGAGATTGCCGTTGGAGTGGAGAGATGAGAGACTATGAAATGTAGAAAAACAAAAAGGAGAAGAAGAAGAAAAAAAGAAAACAAAAGAATGAATAAATAAATAAAAATCAGAAAGAAAAAAGAACAGCAAAGCTCCTAGGGGAAGTTGTTCCCAAGTGTTGAAGTACATCCTGGCTAGGAGACGTAGAGCTATTCAGCGCCAGGTATTCAGTGGATAGGAAGAGAAGGAAGGTATAGAGAGATGAGAAACTGAGTAATGAAGAAAGACAAAAAAGGAAAAAGAGACAAAAGAAAACAAAACAAATTTTAAAAAAAGAACAAGAACCCCCCCCAAAAAAAACCAAAAAACTGAAAGAAAAAAAAACAAGAAAAAAGAAATGTGCTCAGGGATCCCTCTGTGCGTCTGCACAAGCTGAGGGGATAGGTCCCAAGCTGTGCAGCACTGCCCGGCCAAAACGAGCTCCCAACTCGAGAAAAGAAAAAAGAAAACAAACAATTCAAAACAAACAAACAAACAAACAAAAAAGCCCCAGGATCCCACCAGCGTGGCAGCATGGACCGGGAAGCAGCTCCACAGCCCCTCAAGAAGAAGCAAAGATGGTGCACGGAGCCAGGTATTTGAGTGGAAGGAGGGGGAGGTGGTGAGAGGTAAGGAATAAATCAAAAGAATTGGAAAAAAGCAACAGCAGCAGGCAACAAATGGCATTCAGGGAGTCAGCCAGTGCGGGCGGGTGGAATCCAAGCAGCCAGTGCTTCCTAGCCAAGAGACTGTGGCCACAGGAAGCAGAGGAGGCTGAGCAGGGGTGAAGAAGGGTGGGGGGTGGGAAAGCATATATCTCCAGTTACCAGTTGTTCTGTCTCCTGTCTCCATGAAGCTGCTTTCTTGTACCCCCTATTTGCTGGTCTCTGATAGGAGTTCAAGATGGCAGATCCGTGCTGCATTAGCTGATAGGGGACCTCTCCATGTATGTCTCCTTGCTCTCTGTTCTCTGTCAGTTTCTTATTCCATTTGGTACATCGCACCTCCCACACCTTTATCTCTTCATTTGATGTTTAGGTTGTCAGGATTGCTGTCTTCTCTGTTTGGCTTGGTTTTTCAGATCTTTGCTGTGGAGGGATGGTGTGGTGCTTCTGTCTAGAATGCCATGTTGCCGGAAGTCCTCCTGAATTATTTTTTTGATATGTTGCTGAATTCTATTGGCTAGAATTTTGTTGAGGATTTTTGCGTCAATGTTTAGGAGGGATTTGGTCTGTAATTTTCTCTTTTTTTGTGGTGTCTTTACCTGGTTTTGGTATCAGGGTTATGCTAGCTTCATAGAATGAGTTTTGGAGTATTCCATCTTTTTCTATGCTCTGAAATATCTTTAGTAGTAGTGGTGTAAGCTCTTCTCTGAAAGTTTGGCAGAATTCTCCAGTGAAGCCATCTGGGCCAGGGCTTTTTTATGTTGGGAGTTTTTTAATTACCTTTTCAATCTCTTGTTATGGGTTTATTTAGTTGTTCTACCTCTGTGTTGGTTTAGGTAGGTAGTGAGTTTCAGAAATTTGTCCATTTCCTCTAGGTTTTCGGCCTCCTTGTCTTAAAATGGGGGTCATCGGGGAGCCTGGGACTTGAGGAGCTTTCAGAACAGGCTAACTTTTACCATTGTTGTTGTATGCAACTGCCCCCAACCCCAGATTCACATCCAGAACTAGCGTGCCCTCATCTCTCCATCCCCTCTGCCCCCATCCTCGGCCTAGGTTCTGTCCTCTGCGCATTCCCCCATAAGCAGCCTGAACCCCCAGAGCTGCCTTCACACCTGGCCACACACCTGGCCACTGGTGAGTTCACCTGCCTTGGTGACCTCTTCTTAAAATGGATCTCGGTTGTGGGAGGGGTAGTGTGCACTGGTTCTTCTGCACCAGCTCTCATGAGGCAGAAGTCAGGGTGACCGGTGGGCAGGCTTTCACCTGGAGGCTCAGGGAGACTCTGTCCAGGTCATTCCTGTCATAGAGGAGTCTCGTTCCTTGTGTAGGACTGAGGTCCCCACCTCCCTGGTGGCCAGGGCTGCCCTCAGCTCATGGAGGCCTCTCCCAGTCCCTGCATGGGGCCCCTCCATCTCAGCCTTCTCATGCTCCCAGTTTGTGTACTTTAATGGGCTCATGTGAATAGACTGTCCAGAATGGTCTCCTATTTCACATCCCATCGTAACCTTTATCACATCTGCAGAGACCCTTTGCCCATGTCCACAGGTCCTGGGCTGGCCGTGGACACTTTGGGGACCATCGTACCTCCCACACCTTGCTAATCTGCCACACCTGAATCTGTGCAGTGGACAGAGTCACTGCCAGGACCCAGTGCTGGCCCTTAGTTGGAGGGGGTGTGAACATGTTTGTGTATAGGTCTATATAGAAGTACACGGTTTTATACACAATAATCCTTATTTCACTGTATAATGACAGCATTACTATAAAGCATGGTAGTGTCACTCTTTGCAAAGAGCTGTCTGTGGCCCCTGGTTTTATCAAGTTGTTAGTTGTCATTGAGTCCATTCTTACTCATGGTGACCGATAAGTGCAGAGTGGAACTGCTCCATAGGGTTTTCTAGGCAATGACCTTTCAGAAACAGATTGCTGTCTTCCAAGGATTCTCTGGGTGGGTTTGAACCACCAACCTTTCGGCTAGTAGTCAAGCACGGCTAGTAGTAGATTGCTTCACCATTTGCACCATCCAATGATCATATTAAACAGAACTCAGGCAATGCCCAGGTCAGGCCAGGTGGATGGGCTCTGCTGCCCTCTGGGCCTCCCAGGTTTCTGTTCCCTGCCCAGAATGGCTGCCCTTCTCCCCAGCCCCCTCTCCCCTTCACAGGAGCACCCCAGCTTGCTCTGCCTGCTCCTGGAGGAGTGAGAAGGCACCCCATTGCTCCCCAAATGTGCGACAGTCTCTGCACTGACTTCTAAGGCCCAAGTGGCAGGGCGGGATCATCCATCCACCCCTGTTGCCACCCGTGACCAGCATGGCCTGGTACCAAGGTGGCAGCAGCCAGACCCTGGAAGAAGGGGGTCACCCAGGCAAATGAGGGGCCGTGACCTTCAATAGGGCCAGAGTGGGCATGCAGACACACGGGATATGAGGAGCCCGTCTCAGCTCTGGCCTGAGCTCCTAGGCACAGATGCCCAGGAGGCTCGGCTTCGCTGAGCCCAGGACGGGATGCGGCTGGGGACCGGGGTACCCTGGGCCGAGACGGAGTGGGAACCCCACCCCCAATGCGGCCTCCCTTCATGGGCCCGCCCTAGCAATCCTTTCCACCCACGCCCTGCGCACGTACAGGTGTCTACCGCACCATGCCACTCCCTGCCACGCAGGACACACGCCACGCACGCCTGACCCCAGGCAAGCCTGCTCAGCTCCAGGAGAGGAGGGAGAAGAGTGTGGCCGGCCCTTTGTGGAGGATCATGGAGGGTTCTGAGCGGTGGCGAAGCGCTGCCTGGAATGTTCAAAGCTGCAGAGTAGGGAAAAGGGAGGAATTGCGGGGGAGTGGGGGGGTCAGAGCTGGAGTCATGGAGTGGGGAAGGTGAGGAGCTCCGGAGGGTCAGGGGTTGCAGAGTCCCCAGGAAAGGGCAGGCCCTTCCAGAGGTGAGGGTCTCCTTGTTAAGTTGAACTCCAAACCACCCCTTTTTGGCCTGGAATGGGCGAAGCTGGCAGCACTACGGGCACATCTACCCATCCCCCTTTTTTACAGATGAGGAGACTGAGGCCAGAGAAGAGACCGACTTGGCCAGGGCTCCGCCTCCCAGCCTCCAGGGCTGCCCTGGGTAAAAGCAGGATCTCTCACTGGGGCATCAGCCCCTGCGGGCTGGGGTACCAGCCTGGGACCCCTCTCCATTGGCCCCTCTCTGCACTTGGAGGGTCACCATAAGCTGACCCAGTTTACCCACACACACAGAGTCCCCCAGGCCCTGCAGGAGAAGGGGTTTGGCCTCAGTTTTCCTCCCCAATAGGGATGGAAAGGCAGAGGGAGAAGAGGGGTCTCTCAGTGGTCAGCCCCCAGCCCCGGTTCAGGGCACCTGGAGTTGATCCTGCAGAAACTGCAGCCCCTCTGGGTGGGGAGGGGAGCTTCGGACCCTGCTTCCTACACCTTAGCCGTGAAGCCAGCACCGTGAAAGGGTCAGAGGGCTACTCCACCCCAGCTTTGGGGTCCCTGCCTCAGAGAGAGACGGTGACCTCAGGGACTATGCCCCAGCAGCAGAGGCCTCAGTTTGGAGAGGAAGTATCTCCCCCTCCCTCTGCACCTGGGGGAAGTGAGTGGAGGCCCCCCCGCCCCCGGCAGCCTAGCCTCCTTCCAAGCGCACCACAGGGACAGATACTACCAGCACCTGCACCACCACACAGCCATCTGGAGAGAGGCGAGGCCCTGCCTGTGCATGCCTCAGGAAGGGGAGGGGGCAGGACTGGTCAGAACCCCCCACCTGCTCAAAAGAAAGCAACACTGGTCCACAGGGCCTTCCTCCCACCTCACCCCTCCGCCCTTCCTCCAGCCTGGCCATCCCACCACCAGTACTATGAGCTGGGCCTGTCCTGGGCGTTGAGGGAGCAGGTGTGTGCTCCCCAGAACAGATAGGTAACCCAGTAACTGCGTACGAAACAGGAGGGGTTCAGGAGTTCAGAGGAGGGAAGGACTGTTTTGGCTGGGGTAGGGAGTGGGTTCCATAAGAAGGGGCAGCGTGGAACCTGAGGGTTGAGGGATGAGTAGAAGTTCTGTAGGCAACAGTGAGAAGAAAGGTGTTGCTGGCTTCACAGGTAGAAAGTGCCAGGTGCAGGGTGTGAGTCAGGTGGTCCAGTCAGGCATGTAAGGCCTGGAAAACAGGGTGGGACATCGTGGATGTGGGGCTCAAGACCCTGAGCTTTGCCCTGAGGCATTGGGGAGCATTGGTGGAATCAAGAGGCAGGGCCCAATGAATTCAGGGCCTGCGGCACCCCCGCAGTGAGGCCTTGTATCTCCCCAGCTCACAGTCTCTGTGCCACTCCCCAGCTTTCTTTTGGTTCGAGTGCTAAATGGTTGTATCGTTCCCAACTGCTTGCGCCTCTCACTGGACGAAGTGTGACCCCCATGTGTCGCCACGTGGTTTGTGTGAGGCTCTGGGGACAAGAACTCCCCAGGCCATGGTCAACTGCGGGCCATGTGTGCCTCGACTGTGCAAAGACCATAAGAGCCACTGCAACAGGTTTCATCCACGCTGCCCCAGAAGGGCTTGCCCCAGGTCAGGGTTGTGCTGTCAGCTGGTGGCAGGATGAGGAGATGGAAGCTGAGCCAGGGCCAGTCTGCCTGTGAGGCAAGCAGAAAGGGACTGTGCTACTGGGAGGCTGGGGGCTGTTTGTTCCTGAAGCACCATCTGGCAGAGCCCCACTGCTGCTCCTGGTTAGGGCATATCCATGTGTTATGGATTTAATTGTGTCCCCCCAAAATGTGTGTCTACCTGGCTAGGCCATGATTCGTAGTATTATGTGGTTGTCCACCATTTTGTGATCTGATGTGATTATCCTATGTGTTGTAAATCCTAACCTCTATGATGTTAATGAGGCTAGATTAGAGGCAGTTATATTAATGAGGCAGGACATGATCTATAGGATTAGCTTGTATTTTGAGTCAGTCTCTTGAGATATAAAAAAGAGAAGCAAGCAGAGAGGAGAGGGACCTCGTTCCACTAAGAAAGAAGAGCCAGGAGCGGAGCATGTCCTTTGGACCTGGCATCTCTGCACTGAGAAACTCCTAGATCAAGGGATGATTAATAACAACGACCTTCTCCGAGAGCCGACAGAGAGAAAGCCTTCCGCTGGAACTGGCACCCTAAATTCGGACTTCTAGCCTCCTAAACTGTGAATGACTTTCTTAAAGCCATCCACTTGTGGTATTTCTGTATAGCAGCACTAGATAACTAAGACACCATGTTTGCAAATAAACTAGAATAGCCAGGTGAGCATTGCAGGAACAGACTGGCCAGTGCCAGGCTCAGGCTACTCTGTTACCTGCTGGGCCACCATCTGCTCAGTCAGCCACACTACTCTGGCCCCAGATTGGAGGGTCTGCTCTGGCTTCCCTGAGCTCATCCCAGGATGGATGCATGTGCACTCACACATGCAGCCTTACAAATGAATACATATGCATGCAGTCTTAAACATAAACACAGTCTTAAGCAATGCAAGCATGCAGTCTTACACATGCACATGCAGTCTTACCCACATGCAATCTTAAACACATGAATGCAGTCTTACACACACTCACATGCACACACCTGCGCAGGTGCCTGGATGCAGGCTTTGCTCTGGCCCTCTCTCCGTAGCCGGGCCCCACCCTCTCCTGGGCCTTTCCAGTCTTAAGCCTGTAGTGGGAGGTGTGGGATTCCTTGGAAGCGCCTCTGGGCTTGGGAGGGCCTGGCAGGGTCAGGCGGGGGACTGTTAGGTGGAGGGGAAAGTGGAAAGAGTCTTAGACTGTCATCGAACCCCAGTCGGCCACTTTCTATACCAGTCGCCCCAGATCGGGAGCTTTAGCCCCTCTTATGTAAGATGGAGTACAACCAGAATGCTCCTTAGAAGCAAGGATGGCGAGACTACATCTCACATACCTTGGACATGTTATCAGGGGGGATCAGTCCCTGAAGAAGGACATCATGCGTGGTAAAGTAGAGGGCCAGCGAAAAAGAGGAAGACCCTCGACAAGATGGATTGATACAGTGGCTGCAGCAATGGGCTCAAGCATAACAAGGTTGTGAGGATGGCGCAGGACGGGGCAGTGTTTCGTTCTGTCGTACATAGGGTTGCTATGAGTGGGAACCAACTCGATGGCACCTAACAAGTGTAAGACGGGGACTGTGATTTCTTCTGTCCTCAATCGGGGCACTGAGAAGATGCAGAGATGTGATCACCCTTGTCCCCCAGCGCACCACACTACAGGGATGACATTACTTTAAGCCTTGCCCTCCAGGGGCTAGAGCTGGGGAGGCTGGGGACCCGCACCGACCGGAGGGGCAGCACCCTCCGCGCAGTCCTGGCGTGCAGAGAAGCCGCAGCCAAGAGGAGATAACATGCTCTGGGCTGCGGAGAGACGCAGCTGGAGAGGGCCTAACAGGCAGGGCCTCCGGAGTGGAGGCGGACCAGCTCGGGCTGCGTACCAGCAAGCGCTTGACCCTGGGTCTGACCCTGCCTGAGCCCCTCCTGGCTTCAGACCCCGTCCTGAGCCCGCTCCAGCCCACTCCACCAAGCCTGGAGTGCGCCTCTGCCTGGAAGCGGTAAGCCTGCCCCCTCCTCTCCTGACCCCTGGAAGCCCCAAGTCCCAAGGCAGCTGCCGCCCCGCCCCGCCAGCACACATGTTGTCACTTGGCCCCGCCCCTCCCGCACACGTGCTGTCACCCGGCCCCGCCCCCAGCCCGGCCACCTCGCCCGCCTGCCTACGTGTTGTCATTCCGCCCCGCCCCGCCCGCATATTTGTGCCACTCGCCCAGTCAGCCCCCTTGTCACTCGGCCCCACCCACGTCCTGGCCACCCCTCCTCCGGCTCCGCCCCGCCCGTCTGCACACGTGCTGTCACTCATCCTTCACCCCTTACCGGCCCCGCCCCGCCCGCCCACGTGCTGTCAGAGGCCCCCAGCCCGGCGCGCACTTGCGCTGTCACTCATCCCTGGCCAAAGCTCTTCTTGGGTCGCGAGCAGGAGGCGCCCGGACACTCGCCTTATGGACGCCGCACTGCTCCTCGCCTTTGGGCTGCTCGCCCAGGTAAGCCTTCAGCGCCTCGCTGGAGAACCTGCCTCCCCTGTTCTGCCGGGACAGGTCAGCCCTAAAGTGGGCCCTGGAGTCTCCCAGGGGGCTGCTGGGGTGGGGCAGCGCCGACCGGGGCGCTCTGAGGGGCTTCATGGGGCTGCCTGGCACCTAGGTGGGTCCTAGAGGGAAGAAGGGCTAGGATGCAGGCAAGTTTGGTGAAGCCACCCCAGAACTGGGGAGTCACGCTGGAGCATGGGGGTCCACAAGCAGGCAGGAGACCTCGGGGTGGGCTTTCCCTTCCCTTTGGAAATGCAGGGCCAGACAACCCTGCTGGGCTCGGGGAGGAGGGAGCAGACAGGACCCCCCTACTCTGGCTGGAGGAACTGGGTCCAGATTTCCCAACAGGATTCTCTCCTGTGGTCCAGGTTGGCACATAACCCTCCTTGGTCTTGGGTTGTGTCCAAGAGACCCCCCCCCATGTGCCCTTGGGCGGGGGGCGGGGGGGTGTGCTCAGGCAGCTGTAGGCTCTGCCCTCCAGGAACTCGAGTTCCAGAGATGGCTGCTGTGTCGGGAATTCCCTGTGCACACGGAGCCCAGGTCCCAGCACACTCAGCGGCCCCCAGCCCCTGCCCACAGCCCCAGATGGTTGGCCACACTTTTGTGCCCGCCTGGAGCCACAGCCCCCAGAACTCCTGGGACTCTGCCCACAACTTTCCTCTCAACCCAGGCACTCTGGCACCTCACGTGAGACGAGGTGTGGTGGGAGGGGGCCCAGACCTCAGGTCCCTCCTCCCCACCAAGGGCACTCCCTGGACAAGGCCATGTCGCCTCCTTACACCCAGGCCAGCTGCTGGGCAGATGCTGAGCTGAGGGCGCAGGGTGAAGCGTGGGGTCTTGGTGGCTGCTTGCCCTCAGGGGATGTGGCTGAGCCAGGGACCAAGCTGTGTGGGTTCAGAGCTCAACTCGGCTTCCTCCTGGCCCGAAGACCTCTGGCGCCTTCTCTCTGGCCCTCAGCCTTCTGACCTGCAACCCCAGGATAAGGGCAGGATTGCCCTCGGGATTTGTAGATTTCATGAGCAGAAAGGGCTCTGCGAGGCTTCATGGGTCATTGATTACCATATGGTCATGAGCAAGGCAGGTAGCCAGTGCTGGGCATTGGTGAGGGGAGCTGGTCCCTTGCCCAGCGCCCACCTATGGGGGCTTCCTCAACCCCCTCTAATTCCTGAAGACAGCCCAGCTCCCATGGCCCTTCTCGGGTTTCAGCCCTGGCTGCTAACCAGGTGCCCAGCCAGCTGCCCTTCCACAGGCGGCCCCACAGGCCGCCTGGCCCCACACTACAGACGCCTGCACCCACAGGCCGGATACATCACACCCTGGGACTCATGTCTGGAAGGCCCCAGGCCTCCAGCATTGCTCCCACCCATCCCCATGGCCCAGTGGCCGCCACTGTTAAAACACTCCTGGAGGCCCCGCAGCTGTGCGTCTGAGAGTGTCTGCCTTTCAGCAGGCCCAGGTGGATTCTGCTGGGGAGCTGGAGCCCTCTTAGCTTTCTTTTCGCCTCCCAGGGATCCAAGGGCCACCCCCTCTTTGCCCCTTCCCTCCCTCTCAGGGCTATTACAGACCGCCTCCCCCCCTCCTCCCCCCAGACCGCTGGAGGTAGGCTCCTGGCAGTCAAGTGGGGATGGGGACCCTGGTAGGGGCCTGGCCCCTGAGTTCCCTTCGCTCCAGTGTGACTCAAATTACCTCTGGTGTGAGGGGGGCTCTCCTGCCCTGCTGAAATACGTCAGTAAGGATCCTGGCCCCCTCCCCCACCCAGCTCGGCTTTCAGACTTTTGTCCTTCTTTGTCCAGCTATCCAGCCCCTGGGCTGCCTCCTGGATCCCCCTTCTTCTATCTCCGGGTGCCCCAAAGGCAAGCGGCCCAAGGCCAGCAGGGCACTGGGTGGGAGGTGGGCTCGGAGCAGCTCCGTTATCCATCTTGTGGCCTCGGACAAGTCACTCACCTTCCATGGTCTCTTTCCTCCTCCAAATCTCAGCTCATGAGCCCAGGGGGACCTCAGTGGGCCCCAGCCCCTGTCTCCTCTCCTCTCCCAGCCTACACCTGGAACCCCACCCTAGCCAAGGGATGGGGGGTGGGGAGCAGGGATGAATCCCACAGACCCCTGCCGCACCAGGAAAAGTGGAGCCGTGTCCCAGCTGGTGAACAGGGAAGAGAGACCCAGGCCTTGGGGCACTCCTGGGACTTTGCAGCATGTGTGCCTTGACCAGGACCTAGTGGACACCCAGTGCCAGGCAGACGAAACAGTGGGCAGTCCAACTGTCACTGTGGCAGTGGAGGGCAGAAGACTCCTGCTCCAGTGCTCCCTCCAGGAGTCAGGACAGCCCCTGCTGCGCCCCAAGGTCTACAGTTTCTCCCTGTGGTAGGGGCCAGGCAGGATGCCTGCCAAGGAGGTGGTCTGCTGCCATCTAAGTGGGAGGGGACACTGCCCTCCCCCACCCCATTTCTTGCTCTGAAGCTGCAGCAGCTGGAGGGGGTGGGCCACAAGGAGGCATTTGGAGGTCTCCGCTGGGCCAGGCTGACAGCTGGCCCATTCCTGGCGTGCCTGCCCCCGACCCAGGCGTCCAGGAGTTGGGGGCCCCAACCGGATTCCAGGGGCGGGGGTGGGGGGGACTTTGTGAAGATGCCAAGCTCGGCGGGGCTTCCTGCAGTGACATCTCAGGGCCTCTGCCAAATCCTGGGGGCAGGGTACCGCCCTGGCCTGTGCCAGGGCAAACCCCATCACTGTCTCACCAGGAGCACCGGGCCCCACACCCATTCCTAGAATCTGAGAAATTCCAGGCTTGGAAGCAGCATCAGGGTGGGCCTCCTTCCTTTGGAAGTCCACAGTCCACCTGTGTAAGGTGAGCCCATTGCCCCCGACACTGCATCGGCTGGCCTGACCCCATGGCCCTGCCCCTTTTATTCAAGAAAGCAAAATAGTGCCTATAGCAAGCACTGAATTTGCACCCCTGCAGGCCCTTAGCGAGGGTAAACGAACGCGAACGCGCAGGGGCAATCTCTAAGTTGCACCGCCTCCCATTTCAAGTTGAATAGACGTTGATAGTGGTGACATGTCAGCAGAAACACCTTCCCCCACCCCAACCCCGCCCTCCGGCTGCTTCAGTCTTTCATATTCGTGGCGCCTCAGAATGTCATTCCACGCCTCATCTGGCACCCCCTTGAACTTGCGCCCAGGGGCAAGTGTCTCCCTCTTCCCTCCCTCCCTATGTCTCTGTGTCTGCTGTGCTTGAGAAAGGACCCTGGGCCATACTAGGTTAATAGGAAGTACTCACTGGCACATTCCCACCCACCAAGTGGCACCCAGGGCATGTGCCATAGCTGCCATACCTTAGATACGCCTCTGCAACCAGGACACCCAGTGCCTTCAGGGCCCAGGAGCTGCAGGCCAAGGCCCGGTCTTTCCCTGCTTCCCCCTCAGCCTGGAGTCCTGAGAGCAGCTTTAAGAACTCCTGAGGGGTTGCCGACCCTGGAAGGGCAGGGCCGGGTATGAGCAACAGGCCTGGGGTCGCCCAGCAAGTGTGTTTTGGCCAGATGAGTGTTCTTGGTTCAGGGCAGGGTCCAAAAATGGACTTGAGGGTATCATTTGGTGTCAGGGAAGGAGCCTGTAAGCTCCATTGGCCGTGGCTTGGTGGGAGACAGAAGGGGCTGCCCCGGGGCATGACTCTGTTTCCACTCAGCTCTGTTTTCAAGGTCACTTTTGTCCCTGGGTCCAGGGTGCTGGGGGTCTGGGAGCTGGCTTTGCTGATGTGGCTTTGGCCCAGGCACCAGATGTCCCTTGTTCCCCACGGTGGGCCCC
>NW_004443989.1:12068620-12107924 GCF_000243295.1 Trichechus manatus latirostris
AAGAGCAGGTTCCACAAAGGCCCCTGAGAGCCGGAAGTTGCAATGGCCCCACCAGCCCACCCTCACTGGCCACAGCCTCTGATCAGGGAGGGGCCTGGCCAAGGCGCTGTGGCTTCCACTGACCTCATGAACTTGGGCTGCAGACAGGCCAGGAACCCCAGGTTCCCAGGCTCTGCCTTGGCTGCACCTGGGCCCCGTGCCAAGCTGGGGAGGCAGCCAGCACCAGCCAAGCAGCTGGCAGGGAGGGGGCGGATGGGGAGGGGTGTGGCTGCAGGAGAGGGTAGGAACTTCTGTCAGAGGATAGTGCCCTGAGGTCTTGCCAGCCCCATAGTGATCCCCAGGACAAGGACCCAAGACCTCATCACTTAGAGCTTCCTGGAGAGCATGTTGCTCTGTGTGATGAAGCCCAGTCCCCTCTGGTGGGATTTAGACCTAGCACCAACTCGCCTCTGTGACATTCTTGTGTGTGGCCTGGTTACACGGCCTGGCCTTCTTGGACCTCACTTTCCAGAGCTGTGAAGAGAGGGTGTTGCCTCCCCCCCACCCCGATTCCCGGTGGGGCTGTGAGGACTGAGAGGGACAGAGACAGGAGGGCGGTGGGGGCAGGGGAATAGAGTGACAGAGACAGACAGACAGAGGGTAGGGGAATAGAGAGACAGAATGGGGGAGATAGAGAATGCAGTCACAGTGCTGAGCAAAGGACCTGCCCCAGGAAGTGCTCAAGAGCCAGCCCTGTCACTGCTGATGGTGACAAAAGGCTCCTACCTGGGCAGGCATGTCCTGGCCTGGCAGAAGCGCCACTTGACCTGGAACGGCCCTGGTTCTGGCTGGAAGCTGCTGCTGGGGGTCTCAGGGGCCCACTGGAGGCAGTGGTTGTATTTGGATGCTGTTGCTGTTCCTCATTCTGCCAATAGAGTCAAGGTCCAACTCTGAGCGAGGACAGGGTGCTGCAAAGGGTGAGGTGCCCTCCCACCCTCCCTCCAGCAGTAAGTGTAGGCCTGGGCAGTGACTTAGCCTGGCCATGGGGCAGGGCCTGGGGTGTGTGTCTCCCCCAGGGAGTAGGGTGTGGGGGCACACAGCTGTCCTTCCTGTCTCCCACATTCTTAGCCACAAAGGGCTCTAGGAGGGGCTGCTGCAGCCCCAGCCCAGCCATTTCTCCCAACAGCTGCATTTGCCATCACTCTGACCTCTGTCCCTCCACAGCTTCCCCCCAGCCCTCTGCCTCCACTGAGCCTTCTCCCCTCCCACTTCTGCACCCAGCTGGCCAGGCAGGGCAAGGCCTTCAGCCGGCTGCTTGGCAGCTGAGCTTCCTCAACCCTTCAGGACACCAGTGGGACCCAGTACCCAGGCAGGGGCAGCCTGGCACTGCAGGTCTCCCAAGAAAGGGCATAGAATCTGGCATGTCCCTCCTCATTCAGGTGCTCAATAGACAGACAGGGCCTGAGAACGATCCAGTGATGGATCCTGGGCTCTGTGGCTCCTGGTAAGGGGAGGGGACAGATGCAGGGCAGTCATGTCAGGGAGTGGGCTGCACAGGCTCTGAGGGGTGGGCCTACTTGGTCTTGGCCCCAAGGAGGCAGTGGGGCCCTGTAATTAGCTCATGGGTCTGGTCTCCCAGCCCAGCCTCTCCCTGGCCCGAGGCTGACTGTACTACCTCCTCTAGGCCCACTGGTAGAGCCCTCAGCAGGCCTAGCCAGGAGGGTGCAGGGTACTGGTCATGTGACTGCTGTCTGTTTCTACTGCAGGGCCTCAGCCTATCTAGAGGGATCCCTGGGCCATGGAGGCCCAGCACCCTGTTCCCCTGGCGCCGGACACCCGGGCTGGGCCGTGTGCGGAGAGCCTGGGTCATCCCTCCCATCAGCGTGTCCGAGAACCACAAGCGCATCCCCTTCCCCCTGGTGCAGGTGAGGGCAGGCAGGGCTGTCCCTGGTGTCCCAAAGGCTGCGCACTGAGGGCCTCCCCACACCCACATGGCTGTTTAGGAGTTCCGGGCCCCTCCACCTCCTGTTGGAGCTGTGCCAGAGGGCACAGCCTACTGCAGGAGGCCCCCCACTCAGGGTTCTGGTCTGAGTCTGAGCCTAAGAGGGGGTCGAGACTCACCCTGCATCACCCTTGGGGCCCCACACCCTGGGTGGGTGGTACCTGCCTCCCACTGGGGATGTGATCCCAGGTAGGCATTCTCCAGGTAGGTGCTCCCCAGGTGGACACTCCCCGGGAGGACACACTTTTTGGGTAGACACTTCCTGGGTAAACACACCTGGGTGGACACATGCTCCCTGGGTGGACACATCCCCTGGTTGGACATGCCCCTAGTATACACCCTTCCCAGCAGGGCAGGAGCTCTCTGTGGGAAGGATTTTTGTCTGTTTACCAGACACTGATATATGTTAGCTGAACCTGTAACGTGTGTGCCTCTACCTTCAAGCACACACCCAAAATCTATCCCTAGAGAACAGGGTCCAGGGACCCCAGGTGTGGTACCCTGGGAGAAAGGCCTTAGGATGGGACATGCTTGGGACACAGCTCCCATGGGGTTCTGGGGCATCCCCACCCCTGGCCCTCGAGGCACCTTGGACCTTCACTGCTCTTTGCTGGGGAAGGGGCCTGGGGGCTGCAGACATCACCCTGATGTCTGTACCTGCCCCCCCCCACAGATCAAGTCAGACAAGCAGCCACTGGGCGGTGTCATCTACAGCATCCAAGGCCCTGGCGTGGACAAGGAGCCTCGGGGCGTCTTCTCCATTGACAAGTTCACTGGGAAGGTGTTCCTGAACGCCATGCTGGACCGTGAAAAGACTGACCGCTTCAGGGTGGGCTCCAGCCCTAGAGTCCTGCCTCTGCCACCTCCCAGGATCCAAACTGCTTAATGGGGAGAGGGAGGAGGGTTGGGACCTAGGACACAAGGAAGCAGGTGTTCCAGACTGCTGTCCCCATTGAACAGATGAGCAAACTGAGGCCCCAGGGAGGACTGGTTCTGGGAAGACTGCAGCAGGGCAGGCCGCCTTGGATGCCAAGGTGTGCCCTAAGCAGCCCAAGCCTTCCCAGGAAACCACCATCAGTCCGGTTGTAGCCCCCTTAACCTACAGCCAACTTCCCATTAATCCTGGTTGTGTTTGGTGGGGATGGGGCTGCCATGAAGAATCCTAAACATTGTCTAATCACAGTGACACCTCCCTTGATTCTCATGGTGGGACAGCCAGGGGAGGATCACAGAACCTGCCCCCTGAAGGGCTTGGGGTTCTAGGGTCTGAGAGGAAGGGCAGTGGGGTGGGGGACTGAGAGCCAAACTCCAAGTGGGTGTGAAGCCAAGGAGGCGAGACCTCGTGGAGCCTAGAACTGCATCCTAGCTCCCTCCCAACCCCAGCCTGCACTCTCGAAATGTCATTCTGTGCCTGGCCTGGGACAAGGAGGCTTCCCACTTTTGCTTTTTCAGAAAGTTAAATTTCCTTCTATGTATCCTAAATCTTCCTCCAAACTTTTAAGGGCAAGCTCTTGGTTTACCTACACAAAAAGGTATTAAACCCATCGCTGTCAAGTTGATTCTGACTCATAGCGACCCTATAGGACAGAGTAGAACTGTCCCATAGGGTTTCTAAGGAGTGGCTGGTGGATTCGAGCTGCTGACCTTTTGGTTAGCAGCCTGAGCTCTTAACCACTGCATCACCATGGCTCCAGAAATCTATTTGTATCTTTTTTACTTGGAAATTATGTCATGCCTGTTCTCTACTAAGATAGGAGGCAATATAATTTAAGTTAAATTTTACATGCACAGGGGAATTAAACTTCAAAAGGAGCCAAACATTACAGAGAAAGTAAGTGTAGTTATGAGCTCTCTGGCAGCCAAGGCAAGAGGGGAAGCATGCTGGCCACCTTGCTGCTAAGAGAAAGCAGACTCTTCTTCAGAGGAAGTTCTCATGTGCCATAACACCTGCCCTGGCCCCAGTGCCAGTTCACACCTATATAGGTTGGTGGTTTTTAGCTGAGGCTAAGCCTCGTTTGCATGACCCTGTGAGAGCTACCAACACTGGGACCACAGTGCCAGCCCTTGCGTTCTGCTTGACCAGCTAAGGGCCTTTGCCCTGGACCTGGGTGGATCCACCCTGGAGGATCCCACGGACCTGGAGATCGTGGTTGTGGATCAGAACGACAACCGGCCCGTCTTCCAGCAGGAGGTGTTCACCGGCCGTGTGCTGGAGGGCACTGCCCCAGGTGAGGCGGGAAGCCTGGCCACCTGGCTGCCCACTGCCTCCCAGCTCAGGGAGGGAAGCTTCGGCAGGGGCTGTGGGCAGGTCGGAAGTCCAGAAATTCCCATAAGCAAGAATTTGGAGGTCGTTCAAAGGGTCTACATGTAAGAGTCTTCAGGACTTAGGGAGTTTCCACAAGCCAACACAAGCCACTTCCCATTTCATCATAAATTTCAAACCCCAGAAACCTCCGAAATACAGACAGGAGTAGTAGATGGCAAAACTTTGCTTATTTCTTTTCTTTTTCTTAATTGAAGTGAAATTCATGTAACAAAATTAGCCATTTTTAAGTGTATGATTTTGTGGCATCTAGTACATTCACAATGTTGTACAACCACGATTTCTAGTTACAAAACACTTCCATCGTCCCAAAATAACCCTCCATGCCCATGAAGCAGTCACTCCCTCTAGTTGCTTCTTGAGTTCACGTTTTGACTGCAGATGGAACACACCCCTCTGTCCTTCATAAGCCTGTGCAGGCAGGAAGCCAGTGCACACCCAGCTGGTCCCAGCGTGTTAGAGTGGCAGTTGGCCTGGTTCTGTTCCCAGGGCAGTATAGACCTCACTTGTACCCTGGCCCCAGGTGTTTAGCTCACATCCCAGGAAAGTCCTGTGCTTCCACAGGTTAGGAAGCACTGGATTAATGGCAAAAGCTGGGGCCCTCCTTGGCTGCTGATGTTTAGTTTATGGCATCCTATTTTTTGTTTTTCAAGGCTTAAAATGACTATTTTTTCTTTTAACTTTTTATTTTGACGTAATTTCAAACTTGCAAAAAGTTGCAAAAAAAATCCCCATGCATGTGTCACAGAGACTCCCTAAACGTTTTTCACATTTGCTTTACCCTTTTTCTTCGTTTTTCTTTCCCTCTTTCTTGCCTTCTATCCTCCTTCCCTTCCTTCTTTCCCTCCTCTCTCCCTCCCGAAAACCTGTGTTCCATGCACTTGGGTGGGCCAGGTCAGAACCCACAAAAGGAACAGGAATGAAAGATGGGCAGGATTCCTGCCTCCATGGCTCCCCTGGGGTGGACCAGGCTGAGAAGCCTGTCATCCCTGGGGGCCCTCCCTCTGATACAGGTCCAGCTCTGGCTGCTGTCACTGTGGGTGAGTGCTTGCCTCAGTGTAGGTGGGCCGGGCAGTGTCACAAGGGCACCCTGTGGCTGGCACCCTCTGTCTTCCTGGGGGTCAGGGCTCCCACCTCTCAGGGATCAGGGCCAGCTGGGTTCTCCAGCCTGTGGGGAGGCAGGTTCCAGGTACCCCAGCACACTTAGCCCTGCTCCAGGCTGTTTCCATGGTCTGGTCGAAGACAGTGGTGTCAGCTCTTGCGTGTCTGTGTGTCAGACCCTCCGCCCCACCTCCCCAGACAAAAGAGTCAGGCTAAGTCTCCAATGTCACATCTACTAGGCCAGAGGTGGGCCCTGGGCGTGGGTGGTGGTCTGTGGGGAGGTGGCAATAGCATCCTGCAGTTGGGGCATGGCTCAAGGTCCCTCCAGTTAGCCTTAGTGATGTGAGTAATGACAAGAAGAACTGGCCACTGGGGTTCATGGCGGGAGCCAGGTGTCCTAGTTTCCTTGGGCTGCTGTAACAAAACCCTACAGTGGGTGGCTTTAAAGAACGGGAATTATTCTCTCATGGTTCTGGAGGCTGGGATCCAATTCAAGGTGTCGCTATATTGATTCCTTCTGGGCGCTCTGAGAGAGCAACTGTTCCTTGCTTCTCTCCTGGCTTCTGGTGACTGAAGGTGATCTTTGGCGTTCCTTCAGCATTTTTCTTCCGTGTGTGTGACCCTGTCCCAATGTCTGTTCTCCTCTTCTGTGAGACACCAGGCATATAGGAAGGATTAGGAACCACCCTACTCCGTGTGACATTGTTAACACCTCCAAAAAAAGACTTGATTTCCAAACAAGGTCACATTCACAGGTACAGGGGTTAGGACTTCATCTCGTCTTTGTTGGGAACATAGTTCAATCCATAGCACAAGGCTTTATGATACTGCACATGGCACCTCCCATGTACGGCCCTGCGACCCCCTCACTGGACACTGGCCCCACGCACCCTGTCCTTCCAGGTACCTTCGTGATGAGAGCAGAGGCCACTGATGCAGATGACCCTGACACGGACAACGCGGCACTGCGGTACTCCATCCTGGCGCAGGGCAGCCCTGAGTTCTTCAGCATTGACGAGCGCACTGGCGAGATCCGAACTGTGCAAGTGGGTCTGGATCGCGAGGTGAGGGCTGTGGGCCAGCCAGTGTGGGAGCTCCGCGCCCGTGCAGCTGGGCCTGCCCTCCAGGCCATCCTCACCTGCTGTGTTGGGCAGCTAATTTTGGATATCCCTGTGCCCAGCCTTGCTCACCGTGGTGAACACTTCCCACTGTAGGAGGGGAGCTGAGTGCTGCTAAATACTCATGGGCATGGGTTCTGGACCCAGACTTGGCTCAAGCCAACTGTCTGCCTCCTGTAGATGGTCTCTTGATCTCTCTGGGCCTTAGTTTCCCCTTGGCAACCGGGCACAATGTCTCTACAGACCTCACAGGTTTTGTGAGATTAGATCAAAAAAGGGCGTGAAAGCCCTCCACCTATGCCTGGGTGAGTCTTCTCGTCCCTGTCCACCGGTTAAAACCTGATTCCAACTCATAGCGACCCTATGGGACAGAGTAGAACTGTTCCATAGAGTTTCCAAGGAGCGCCTGGTGGATTCAAACTGCCAACCTTTTGGTTAGCAGCCATAGCTCTTAATCACTACGCCACCAGGGTTTCCCCCTGCCCACCAGTCACCCCAAACAGACCGCTTGGCAGGAAGGAGAGGCCTTTCTTGAGGGCCTCCTGCCCCTTTGGGGCCTCATTGTGACACCGCTCCAACTTGGCCCTTCCCCTCCAGAATAGCAGATTCTTTGGTAGCCTGCCATCTGTCTGTCCTCTGCACGTGCCTCCTCCTGCCAAGATCCCCTCCAGCCCCTGCTACCTGGCTTAGTGCCTACCTGTGTGTCACCACCTCCAGGAAGCCCTCCTCAGTTTCCCCATGGCTTCCTGGCATTCTGCTGTGTGGTCCATTTGTCTCTCTCTCCTCCACTATATCATGCTCCCAGGGCAGGGGCCCAGATGGTTGGAGCTTGGCCCCCAGCGCCCTGCACACAGTCAGTGCTCCTTAAGTGTTTATCCAGTATACAGCTGAGCTCACCCCCACCCCACCCACAATAGACAGGCATGAACCCATGGTTGGTCAGATGTCTTTGTCCCCGTGAGGCCACCAGGCCCCGGAACGTCTTCACTCACACCAGGCAGTGAGTGTTCTGCCTGTCTCGAATGCAGGCGCGATGCCTGGGCCATGGAGGGCTCTGCAAGGGGCCAACCCCATCCCAGGGGGCTGGTAGTCCTGATTCTCAGTGCCCTGTGGGCTCTTGTCTCCTCATGGTGCTGTTACTCACAGGTGGTCACTGCGTACAACCTGAGCCTGCAGGTGGCAGACATGTCTGGGGATGGACTTACGGCCACGGCCTCAGCCATCATCACCCTGGACGACATCAATGACAACGCGCCTGAGTTCACCAGGGACCAGGTGCTGCCACACCCCCAGCCTTGGCTTGGGGCTGCCCATCGCTCTGCAGCTCTGGGCCGGGACGAAAGAGGGCTCACAGGCTGGGGTGCTCTGGGGGCTGGGGGGGCCTGTGTGGTAGATGTCCAGGTGGATGATGTCTACACTAGAGGTCCACACAGGCAGTGTGGACATAGAGCTGCAGGGAGCAAGGTGCTAGGCTCTTAAGGGGAGGCCACTGCTGAGCCCTTTGGGGCTCTTGAAAACTAGTGTGGAGGCAAGTCTCCCTAGGCCCTCACTGGGGGTTGGGGGAGAGTGGCCAGCCCCACCCTCCAGGGCACAGATAGAGGGTTCACGGGGGCCGCTGGGGGGCAGCGACTCACAAAACTGACAAATCAGAGAGGACATTGAGGGGAGGCTCCTGGGGAGCTTGCAGGAAGGGCAGCATTTAGACAGGAAGGTGGGGCAGGGGAGGCCCAGGCCTAGGAGGGGGTCCTGAATGCCAGGGCCCCAAGGTAGCCCGACCCACAGCTATCTGCTGGACCAGCCCTGGTGGGTAATGGGGCCTGGCCTCTGCCAGTTCTTCCTGGAGGCCACGGAGGCGGTCAGTGGCGTGGACGTGGGTCGGCTGGAGGTGCAGGACAGGGACTTGCCTGGCTCCCCCAACTGGGCGGCCAGGTTCACAATCCTGGAGGGCGACCCTGATGGACAGTTCACCGTCCGTACGGACCCCAGGACCAACGAGGGTATCCTGTCTGTAGTGAAGGTGAGCACCCCAGCTCTCAGTTGCTGGCACTGAGTGAGGGAGGGACTTAGCCGCACTCCTCACCCCAGCCCCACTCAGAGCCTGTGTGAGAATAGAGGGAGGGAACACGGTGCAGCATCAGGACTGGGGTTGACCATAGGTCAACAGGGCCGGGCGGGGGGTACACAAGCCTGTGTGTGAGTTACAGTGTGCTTTCTACACGATTAGTGCGTAAAAATATAGTGCATACCAACAGATTCATCCTGGTACTTACTACTTTATATGATTTTCTGTGCTTTTTATTTTCCTGCTTAGTTTTTATTGTTCAAGGTTAAAAAAGGGAATAAAGTAGGGGGCTCTCCAGACAGACTGGGGAGCGGCAGCCCTGGCCTTCCTGATCGGAGCCACTGTGGCTACTCCCCTTGCCCATGGCTGCCTTGGGCCCCTGTGTGCAGTGGGTACCCAGTCCTAAGCCCCCGTGTGCATTGGTGCCTGGTCCTGAGTGTCAGCCCACCTCTGCTCGGTCCCCCAGCCCCTGGACCACGAGAGCCACGAGCACTACCAGCTCCGAGTGTCGGTGCAGAACGAGGCCCCGCTACAGGCGGCTGCCCCCAGGACCACACGAGGCCAGGCCATCGTCAGTGTGCACGTGCAGGACATCAACGAGGCACCCCTCTTCCATGAGAACCCACTCCGAACCAGCCTGGCTGAAGGGGCGGCCCCAGGGACCCCTGTGGCCACCTTCTCTGCCCACGACCCTGACACCCAGCAGCTGCAGAGGCTCAGGTGTGTGTGGGGAGGCCTTGGGAGAGGTAGAGGGGAGCTATGGGGCCAGCAATGCCCTATGCCCCAGGCCAGGAACACAAGAGGTGCTGAGGGTGTGCGGGTGCCACCCTGCGCAGAGGGCTGTGTGGTTCTGAGGGTTTGAGGTGTGTGTGTTGGGGTGTGTGTATTGGGTTGGTGTGTGTTCAGGTGTGTGTGTTGGGATGCATGGCCACATTCCTGGGTTCCCCAGTGCAGGCTCAGACATGCCCTTTCCCATTCCCCCCCACTGTTGCCAACAGCTACTCCAAGGACTATGACCCAGAGGACTGGCTTCAAGTGGATGCCGCCACTGGCCAGATACAGACCCAGCGTGTGCTCAGCCCCACCTCCCCCTTCCTCAAGGACGGCTGGTACCGAGCCATCATCCTGGTCAGCGATGATGGTGAGCACCAGCTAGTCTCTGGTTCTCACCCTGGCAAGAAGTCCTGCCTAGTTCTGGATGGGGCTGTGCCCTGGCCGTGAGCGCGCGGGCCTGCGTGCTGTAGGCCGGGTGGGGCACCAAGCCAACCCAGCCCTGCCCCCGCAGCCTCTCCGCCATGCACGGCCACCGGCACCTTGTCCGTGGAGATCCTGGAGGTGAACGACCACGCGCCGGTGCTGGCTCCGCCAGCCGGCAGCCTCTGCAGTGAGCCGGCACGGGGCACTGGCCTCCTCCTGGGGGCCACAGATGAGGATCTGCCCCCACACGGCGCCCCCTTCCACTTCCAGCTAAGCCCCAGAACCCCGGAGCTCGCCCAGAACTGGAGCATCAGCCAGGTTAACGGTGAGACTCGGCCGTGGGGGCGATGGACACTCACCGCCGGGCTACCCGCTTAGCGGGGCGGGATTACTGAGTATGCCTAGCCTATAGGTGGGGAAACTGTGGCTCAGAATCCTGGACTCCCACCTGGGCGCTCGCCCTTACAGGCGGGGCGGAGGAGGCAAGCCGGAGGGCCTGGAGGCTGACTGACGGCTGCCCACTCCCCAGTGAGCCACGCGCGTCTGCGGTTGCGCCACCGGCTCCCCGAGGGCCTGCACCGCCTCAGCCTGCTGCTCCGCGACTCGGGACAGCCGCCGCAGCAGAAGGAGCAGCCGCTGAACGTGAGCGTGTGCCGCTGCGCCGCCGACGGCGCCTGCCTTCCCGGGGCCGCAGCCCTTCGCGCTGGGAGCACGGGCGTCAGCCTGGGCGCGCTACTCGTAGTGCTGGGTAGCGTCATCCTGCTGCTCAGTGAGTGCTGGGACTACCCCTGCCCCAACCACGCCCGACCCTCCCTCTCCGAGCCCCTAGACCTCCCCACCCCGCCCCAGAGCCAACCCCGCGCCCCAGACTCACTCCCTGGTGCCCACAGACCATGAACAACAGCCCGCACCCCCAGACTCTGCCCCGCTCCCTAGACTCTCACACACCGCACTCCCGGAACCCCGACGTCTCCAGACCAGTCTCCCTCCCCCTGCCCCAGACCCTCCCCACGCCCGGACCACCTCGACTGCCGGGACCAGTCCCCAGCCCCAGCCCCTCCTACAAGACCGCCGCGTCCCCGGACGCCCTACCCCTCCGCGCTCCCAGAAGTCTCGCTTCGGGCGACCCCCGGAAGTCCTCCTCCCCGGCCGCGGCGACCCCAACGTGTTCCCCATCTCCCCACCCCGCGCCCAGTGCTCATCCTGCTGGTAGCCCTCCTGGCGCGTTGCCGGCGGCGGTCGCAGGAGAAGGGACTGCTGCATGGGCTCCAGGACGACCTCCGGGACAACATCCTCAACTACGACGAGCAGGGAGGCGGGGAGGAGGACCAGGTAAGGGCCTGAGGCCAGGTGAGGGCCGGAAGTGGACAGGGGTGTGTGGAGTGCGGTGGTTTGGGAAGTACCGAGTCTTGGGAACGATTCTCAAGAAGCACCCCGGGCTTCCATAGAAGGGACTCACGTTAGCCCTGGAGACGATGACTCTGGAAACTTCCAGGAGTCTCGGAAAAACAACTCCCCCGGCACCCCATCCCAGGCTCTCCCAGAAGTGTGCGGGTGGAATCGCCCTCTGTGGTCCGGGGCTCAATTCCACTCCCCTCGTATGCACAGGACGCCTACGACCTCAGCCAGCTGCGCCATCCCACAGAGCTAGCGGCCCTGGGCGGGCCTCTGAGGCGGCCGCCGCTGCATCACGATGCCCTGTCCGGCCGCCTGCCCGGCCCGCTTCCCCGTCTGCTGCCCGCCAGCACCGCCGACATCGCCGGCTTCATCCGCGACGTAGGTGCTCCTGGGGCGGGTGGGGAGGGCACAAACTGTCCCTGAGCGTCCCCTGCGGCCAGGCGGGGCGGACGTGAGCGCGCGCAGAGCGCAGGCCGAGCTGGGTCAGCCGCCGCGAGGGAGTGGAAGCGCCCGGTGGAATAGCACGGCCCCCCTGAAGCGCGTTCCTCGGGGTGCTGACGAGGACAAGCAGTGTCCTGGTTAGGGGTGTGGCCGCCGCCGCTACTACTCCTTGTGAAGTGAAGCGGCGCCCGGTGCTGCTTTAGAGCTTCGAGAGGTTAGACGTGGCTACCCGCCGCATCCACGCTCCATAAAACTTCTAGGGCCCTGTCCTCCACGGTGGCCGTTTCCAGGTCTTTTTCTTCGCTGTCTACAGATCACGTGGCCGCTCTGGGCGCTGTGATATTGTCTGCCCGGGAAGTGACCAGAGCACGGAATCACTTTTGGGGGGCGGGGGGCAGCACCAGCGGAGCACACTACCTGGCTCAGGGAAGCACCTGGCCCCACGAACCACCCCTTGAGAGGCAGACTCGCATGTCCCTGTTAGGAGGGTGTGGGGCCAGAGGGGGTGTTGTGTATGGGGGACAGGTGCAGGTGGAGACTGGCAGGTTTTCAAACCTTTAAAAGGCTGAACCAGTGGGTCTTGCTGATGGGAGTGTCGAGGATGCCTCTGGATTTCTGGCTTCAGTGGAGAGAGGCTTCCGCTTTGAAGAGAACACAAGGGTGCTGATGGGGGATAGCCAGCCAGCCACTTTCCATGGGCGGGGGAGTGAAGGGGAGCAGGACCAAGGGACTGACTCATGAAGGAGCCCACAGGAGAAGCAGGGTAGTGGGTCTCAGCCCCACAGGGACCCTCCTCCCCTCAAATCTGCATCCCGAGAAGAGGCTCACAACAGTGACCCTGCTGTCATCCACACTCAGGGACACTGCACAAAACTTACAGCCCTCTGCTGCCCTCCCTCCCCCTCCTCTCCTCATCCAGGACCGCCAGGAAAGGGGCCAACCTTAAGCAGGGTTCCGTGTCCTTGCCCTGGGTGTTGGCTGAGTAGCCGCAGCTTGGGGAGATGGGGGTATCCGCTGGCCCCATACATGGCCTTGAGTCTCCCAACTTGGGGAAATGAGGGGCACCCCTTGGCCCCATTCATGGGCCCTGAGTCTCTGTGACCACTCTGCAGGGCTTGGAGGCTGCAGATGGTGACCCCAGCGTGCCACCCTATGACACAGCCCTCATCTATGACTACGAGGGGGATGGCTCCGTGGCAGGGACGCTGAGCTCCATCCTGTCCAGCCTGGGGGATGAGGACCAGGACTATGACTATCTCCAGGACTGGGGACCCCGCTTTGCCCAGCTGGCAGACATGTATGGGCACCAGTGAGGTGGCCGTGTGTTGGTGTCTGCTGGAGCAGGGTGGGGTCTTGCTGCTTTGGCACAGCAGGCACAGCCACCCCAGGTGCTTTCTCCTGCCAGCACCATGCCCAGACACAGAAGGCCGTCTGACGGGGCTGATGGGACACCCCACCCCTGCCAGGTGGGAGGTGGCTAGAGGGCCCTGGGTCCCTCCCCCAGCATTTCGTTTTCCCAGGGGGACTCTGGACACCAGAAGGAAGGAGGTAGTGGCCAGAGGCGGCGTGCCCCCACCCAGCGTGGGGAGAGTGGTGACTTGGGGCCAGCACAGCCCTCTCCCACATCTGCCCCATCTTTGTACGACAGAAGCACCCGCAGCAGATCTGAATTAAAAGGTGCTAGTCTCTCCGGTGTGAGCCTGGCATCAGAACTGCTCTGTTTCCAGGGGGGTGATGCGGCCTCACCCCCAGGACAAGGTTCTGGCTAGTCCAGGGCCTAAGGCAGGACTGCCCAGATACTCGGCCCCCTGCCCTTTTGACAGGCAGCCAGGGCTGGAGCACCAGGCTGTCTGAGGCTGCACCTAATTGGGAGGTTGGGGGACCGTGGCCCTGGGGCTCAGTGTGATGAAGCTCCTCCAGCCCAGGGCACCAAGTTCCAAGGTCACCTTTATCCTGCACACCTGATAGGTGTGGGTCAGGGAGGAGACTCCAAGGCCACAGGAGCGAGGGGCCTGGCAGGGACACCTTCATACCGTCCTTCTGGTTCCTCCAGCACAGATACATGGGCCTCAGAGGTGGGACGTGTCTGTCCAGCGCCTTGACTGCTATCTCCCTCCTCATGGCTCAAGGGGACCACCAGGCAGGAATAGTGCATCTAGGGGGCATGGTCAGCCTAGTGCAGGCTGGGGGGCCACAGCAGAGGCAGCGGCCCCTGAAGAATGGGGTACAGCAGAGGGCCTCAGCATCCTGCAGCATCTGGGGCAGCCTACGGCCATGGCTCTCAGGCAGCAGCAGGATGCAGAGCAGGGCGAGGACCACAAAGGAGGCAAAGACAACGTGCTGGAGGAAGAAGCTGTGCCGGGCGTGCATATCGGCTAGGGGTGCAGCCGCCTGGCCCAGGAACCCAGCACCCAGCACCAGGCCCATCCCGGCCCCCCTGTGGGAGGGAGTGTGGTGGGAGCATGCGGGACAGGCTGATGCCCCCCACAGACAGACGGACACATGTGACTCCCAGTGTCTGTGGGCAACTGCTCCAAGGGAAGTTCCGGGGCTTGGGGAGGGGTCAGCCCTTAGCAGAGCCAAAGGTTGGGTGGTTCAAGAGAAAAATTAGCAAAATTACTTTTTGGAGACAGCTGCTCCTCCCTGCTCTGGAAGTTTTTGTTCTTTAAGTTAGAAAAGTACAAAATGATCCTCCCCGAAATTCTACTCTCCCTCCAGCTTTCACGACCCCCATCCCTTCCCAAGTTCCTGATCTGCTTCGTCCAGCTCCTCCTCTGACCAGTGTCCCTGTACCCCAGGAGGCGGGCAATGTTTAATTCAGCATTGGAACTTGAATGGCAGAATCTCAGGCAGAGGGTGGGATGTTAGGGGGCAGGGAGGATGATGGGGGTGGGCCAGCAGGAGTCCTGGTGTAGGTGTGAAGGGGTGGTCAGGAGCTGGGCTGCTGCGTTGCCAGTGTGGGCCCAGAGTTTACCTGATGATGGTAGGGAAGACCTCTGCAGCAAAGAGGTGGCTGAGGGCAGACACATGGCCTGGGAGGCCAGGAGCCCCAGGACAGAGAGCAACAGCGTGGTCCAGAGGGGCAGGTCTGGGAAGAAGGAGAGGGCTCCCATACTGCCCACAACGGCCTCCCCAGTCCCATCTCCTTCCTCCGAGGGACCTGGCCTGGGACTCCACTGTGGCTCAGGTTCAAAGGAGGTTTTCCTGATTCCAAGCTGCAGCCTGTGCCTCAGCAGTGTCTACCCAGGGCTGGTGTCACCCAGGACTGGCTTCAGGGTGTGTGACCTGGGTCCCCACAGGGCCCTGCACCTGGGAGGACCCACACTTGGCTAATGCTCTGGCGTTGCCATCCTGAAATCCTGAGCACTCTGAACAAGAGACCGTGCTTCCTTATGCCCTGGGCTGGGCGTGCTCCAGCCTAACCCTCAGGTCTGCCCCTTCCTGCTGACCCATCACACATTACTGAACCTCGGGGCCCACTTCCAACAGCTTGGGGACCCCTCAAGGTTCCCTGTCCCCCACCTGTGTGTCACTGATCAGGGCTGGCCTGGTGTGCCCTCTGGGACCCTCCCCCCACATTCTGTAATCCAGTACCAGCAACGGGACATGGCAGTGCTCACTCATGACCCCTCAACCTGACCCCTGACCTGTCACACCTGCCGCTGAGGTTCCTGCTGCACCTTGTGCTGCAGGCAGGTGCCACAGAGGGCCCCTGCATTTACCTCCCCAAGTAGGATCCTCTTGGCTCCCATGTTTGGGGCTCAGTTTTCCCAAGTGTATGAGCAGGAGGTAGATGGGGTAAAAAGAACAACAGCTGCCTGTCCGACACCACCACCCTGCATGTCTACCCTGTGCAGCTTCAACTGCCACCTAGTGTCCCTGCCTAGCGTCCCGGGTGGGGACAGCTGCCCCTGTGTATCCTGACGTTCAGATTCACCCAACATGGGCAGCCTGCGCCCCAACGTGAGGACCCTGCACAGCCTGCCCAGCTGAGGACTCACACCAGGTCCCAGAGACAAGCAGCAGGGATGCCAGGCTGGTGGCCAGGGTGCCCAGCAGCAGGACAGGGCAGCGACCCCAGCGATCTGCAGTCAGAAGCAGGATGACAACTGCTGTCGTGTCCATGCCAGCTGCCAGGAAGTAGGACAGGTAGAAGGATGGCTCCTTGGGGACCAGGCCACGGAGGAAGCTGGCACGGATGCCCCCACTGAACAGCCTAGGGGGTGGGGGCAAAGCTCTGGGCCCAGCCAGACACAAGCGGCTTTGGGGACCACCTCTCCACCCCTTGCCCTGGCGGGGGAAGGCATAGACCCTGAGCCCATGCTCGCCCTGCCCCCTCCTCATGAACTGAAGCCCAGGATGAGGCCGTTTCTCCAGGTGACCTGGGTGTGCAGGAGCTCAAGGACTGAGTAGTACTGGGGCTGAGAACTCCCTGCTGACAACAGGTCCAGCTCTGTGCCAAGGGGATACAGGGAGGGGATGTGTGTGTGTGAGGGTGGGCCCTGCCCTGGCGGTGCCAAATCCCTGCCTCCATCCTCAGGCACCACACTTCCTTCCTCTGGCAGGTTCCTTACCTGTTGCCAGGGAGTTCTCTTCCGGGGAGTTGTCCTCTGGGTCCATGCCGCTGGCCTCTGCAAAGTGTCACAGGATCTTCCTGGCTTGGGCAGGCTACCCCGTGGAACAGGGCTGGGAACCTGCAGTGGAAGGGGGAAGTGGCCATGGTCCCCAAGCTGCTCCCTCCTCCTTCCCTTGACTCCTCCCCACGGTGGTGGCTGAGGCCAGTGCCCCCTCCCTGGGCCCAAAGGGGTGGGACCTTAACAAAGGCTTTCTGTGACCCTCTCCCATGGCCACGCACCCAGTGTGGAAGGGAGGGAGAGGGATGGACACTTGGCTCCTGCATTGGCTGCTGTTCTGCCTCCCACCACACTTACCCCCAAAAGAGCAGCAAGATGCCCATCACCAGGGTGCTCAGCCCCTGCAGAAGGCACCAGTCCTGAGCCAGCAAGGCCAGCCTGGGCAGCAGCAGGGTGCCCACCACTGAGAAGAGGCCAGCGCCCATGGAGAACACCAGGCGGTGCGGGGGGTCGCACAGCTCCAGGCCTGGGGACAACAGCTCTGTCCAGGGCTGGAGGGCTGTCCTGTCCCCCCAGGAGCCAGATACCAGCCCAAGGGTCAACTAGCTGCCTGGGCCAGCAAGCTTCAGGCCCACAGGGCACCATACCCGTGCCTGGCCTTCTCCTTGGGAAGGGCCTTCCCCCGTGAGCCCCTCCCCATACTCACGTGCCACAAAGAGAGCCAGGAAGGCCCCCGCCAGGGCGCCCCCATGTAGCAGCTGCGGGGCCAGAAGGGCAGGAAAACTGGTGGCCAGGGCCTCGCTGGCACCCAGGACTGTGCCAGCACCACTGAGCCCATAAACACAGCCCAGCGGCCAAACCTGGGGGCAATAGGGACACAGCTGGACATGGTCAGGACAGCCCAGAGATCTCCCCTTCCTCTGACACAGGGTCGAGCTGGACCCCATTGGCTACCACCCTGAGGGGAGGGACAGTAGCTTACAGGTCACAGCCCGTGCCCAGGAGGACAGAGCCCAGTAGCCAGCCCAGCAGGTGGCCCGTCTGCTCCAGAGGCACCTTCCAGCCATTTTCACACACCAGGTCCCACTGCAGGGAACACAGGCCATCTGTCACCTGCTAGCCAGCCAAGCCCTTCTAAGAACTGGGACCCTTCCCTCCCCCTGTGCTAGGGACAGAGAGATACAAGGAGGCCTAGAGTGCCAGGCTGGAAGGGGTCCTAGATGTCCTGCTCCAACCCTTCCCTGGAGACAAAAGTAACAGGAAACAGGGGAGAGACTTGGTCAAGGTCACTCAGTGAAGTCTCCTTACTCTGGTGGTCTAAGGTCCCCAGGTGGTCATGACCTGGGGTCCCCAGGAGACGCACATGCAGTCCCAGGACCAGTCAGGGGTGTGTGGGTGGGGTCCTCCCTCCCCATGTTGGGGTCTGTAGGTAGGGGTCTCATCCCAGCCTTCTTCCAGCCGTCTCCTACCCCCACAGCTGGTCCTTGTCTACAACCTTGTTTAACTCCCACCTGCTGGGTAAGGGAACCCTGGGACACACTGGCTTTATACACACGACACACCTGCCCCCACCCCCCTGAGGATTCAGCTCCAAGACAGGCATCAGAAATGAGCCCTGGCCTCCAACCACCTGCCCCGCCTGTCCAGCACTTCCTCAGTTCCTCTGCCCTGGCCCTGCTGGTTTCAAGAGGGACTCCCTGGAGCATGCTCAAGTGCTTTGCCTGGGCAAGGGCCCTTGACCTTTTCAATCCTTCCACCTCCAGTTTTCTGAGTTTCTGTCTCTTCTCACCAAATGTACTATATTTGGTTATGCTATGCCAGAGTTTTTGTTTTAAAATGAGATTGTTTCTGAAAGATGGTGGGGCATCCATCAGTCAATATACCAGGCAGGAGGAAGGGTTAAGGTGGCATAGAGAAACAGGGCCTGGGGAGACGCCCGGCAGGTGTCAGGGCTCCAGGCAGGCACCTGCAC
Organism: Trichechus manatus latirostris; assembly: GCF_000243295.1. NCBI lineage: Eukaryota > Metazoa > Chordata > Mammalia > Sirenia > Trichechidae > Trichechus > Trichechus manatus. Next base: position 12,086,788 of record NW_004443989.1, read on the forward strand.
AAGATGTGGCAACCTGCTCCTGTTTCCACACTAAGGACTAATCCTCCTGGGAGTAGGGGTGAGGGCTGCCAAAGGGAGCAGGCAGGGTGGGCAGGGAAGAAGAGGGGACCGGAGGCCCCAAGTGCCCCCTCCCTCATCAATTCTCACAGGGACAACTGAGCTACCCCCATGGCTCCCCTGCCTCCCATCCAGCCCCTAAAGATAGATGCAGGGTCTACCTTTGTCCGCCTTGAACTGACCTCTCGCTCCCTTGGTCCAGTGCTTCCTGTCTTGGGAATGGAGTCCAGACACCCAACACTTGCAGCCCAAAGCCATAGGCATTGCTCAAGATGTTTGTGGTGTGGAAGCGAATTCCAGGCCCTGCTTCCAGGACAGCTCCCCACCCCCCATCCCTTACCCTCTGGTTCTGCCATCAGGCTTGTCACCCCAGCCATCTCCTCAAAACTTTAGCCTCTTTGGGTTCCAACTAGGAGTCCGGGAGTGTGGTTCACGGGGCTGGAAAGCCTTCCCCACCCTTGGGCACATGTTCAAGTCAATGAGGGGCCAGGATGCCCCCATTCCCCAGCCGTCAGCCCAGGAGGGGCGACCCCCCTAAAGTGAGAGCCCCACTAGACCAAAGGCAGAGAAGCGGGGTCGGCAGAAGGTCTGGGCGCTGCGGCCCACAGGCTGACCTATGTCCTTCCCATTGCCTCCCCACCCCCACTCCTCTCAGCAGCGGCGGGCGCACCTGGGTGCGTGCCGTTGGGCGCGGGCGCCGCGCTTGGGCTCGGGGCGCCGGGCTCCGGGTAGCGCAGCAGCAGGCAGAGGCTGCAGGCGCGCGCCGGCCCGATGCGCGGCACGCTCGCCCGGAGCAGCGCGGGCCCGTCTAGGGCGCGCAGCGCGGGAGGCAGCAGCGCAGGATCCGGCCAGCAATGGTGCGCCGGTCGCGCTGTGAGCAGGAGCTCCAAGCTCACCACCAGCCCCAGCGCCACGCCCGGCAGCCACGAGACGGCGGCCAGCAGGAGCCGGGCCCGCCCGAAGCCGCCCGCCGCGAACAGCGCCCGCACCTCCTGCTCCATCCCGCGCCGTCTCCGCCCTCGGGCTGCCGGCGGGGCCCGGAGGGGGGCCACGAAAGGCTTGGAGATGAGGGTAGCAGTACCTCGGGCCGAGCCGGGGACGAGGTCTTGGAAGGTGCGGCACAAAGAGGGTAGAAGAGGGAAGTTGGGGGCGGGGCCAGAGAAGGCGCGGACGTGAAGGCGTGATGCCTGGCGCTAGGCTCAGAGGGTCGGAGGTGGGTCGGGGCAGGCGAAGGCCCGCCGGAGGGGCGGGGCCACAGTGAAGTGGGTGGGGCCGGCGAGGGCCCTTCGTGGGCCGGTGAGGCCATCAGCAGCAGGTGCCGGGCCTTGAGGCGTCGTCCGGCGGCTGCGCCGTCGTCCGCGGTTCTCCAAGGCGTGGTGGGCACCCCGCCCGTCCCCGCCGGCCCCGACCGTGCCCTCCGCGTTGGCCGCCCTTCGAAGGCCTGAGGCCGGGCCTTGCTGCCTCCGCCTGACTGCCTTGACATCTGGGCTCACCGAGAGCCGCGGCCTACCCTCGGGTATGGGCGGGGCCTCAGTGGACCGGGAGCGCGGGCGGGCGGGGAAAGCGCCCCAGGACAACCTGAGACGCCACCTGACAACCCGGGGCGCCCCGGAAAAACCCGGGACAGTCTCCGACAAGCCGCGACTTCCCAGGACTGCCTCCGACAACCTGCGACGCTCCAGGACAATCCGCGAGCCCCCGGAAAACCCGAGTCCGCCCGTCACTGCTCCCCGGCGGCTGGCCGGCGCGCTGCACCCGGCCGCGCAGACCAGGAAAGAGCGGTTGCGGTGTGCGGGTGACTGTCGGTGGATAAAGGCCCTTCTCCTGACTTCGTTTTCAGAGTTTTGAAGATGATCTCAGGGTTATTCTGCAAGACAAACTTCAGCGTTACTTTGGATGGGCATCTTTACACGGGTAGACACCTTTACACTGTTGTTTTTTCCGTCCCATCCAAGAACAAGGTAGGTCTCGTTGTGACTTTTACAGCTTTTCGTTTTCACAGTGGCATTTGTGAGGAAAAGTACAACACAGTAGATCTTACAGATTACTCAAGAGTTTTTGCAAATAGTTTGGTATCTTTTGCCTTGTGAATGGGCTCTGTACTTGAATTATATTGGTCTAACTGGCTGTTTTGTTTTATTTTGCATTTGGTCTATTGACTGATTCTGTGTATTTGATTTACTTGTGATTTCTAGACATATGATCTGCAAATGACGATTTTGCTTCATTGCTTTCCAAATATTTATCCTACAATTTGTGTCTTGCTTTTTGTCTAATTGCAATGGTTATTTGTTCCAGAAATGTATTAAATAATAGTGGAGCTCATTGAGACCCTTAGTCCTCACTTGAATGGGAATTTTTCTATAGAGTCATTGCTGTTTTGTGATGTGTATGTTTTATCATGTGAAAAAAAAGTCTTCTGTTTGTATTTTTTAAAAGATCAATGTTAGCCGTGTTGAGCTATTACTTTAATGAGTTGTACTTGCTAGTATTTTATTTCTGAAAAACCAGTTCTTGGGTTAATTTATCAATTACACTTTCCTTCTGTTTTCAAATTGATTAATTTCTGCTTTTTTAATTTTATTGTGTTTTAGATGAAAGTTTACAGCTCAAATTGTTTTTCATTCAAAAATTTTATACACAAATTATTTTGTGACAATAGTTGCAATCCCTGCAATGTTTGAGCACTCTCCCCCTTTCCTTTTTGCTGTACATTTTCTGTGTCCATTCGTCCAGTTTTCCTGTCCCTTCCTGCCTTCTTGTCTTTGCTTTTGGGCAGGTGTTGCCCATTTGGTCTTGTATACTTGATTGAACTAAGAAGCATGTTCCTCGTGTGTTACTGTTTGTTTTATAGGCCTTTCTATTCTTTGACTGAAAGGTGGTCTTCAGGAGTGTCTTCAGTTCTGAGTTAGCAGGATGTCCGGGGGCCATAGTCTCAGGAGTTCTTTCAGTCTCTGTCAGACGGTTAGACCAGTAAGTCTAGTTTTTTTTTTTGTTTCTTTTTTTGTGAATTTGAATTTTGTTCTACATTTTTCTCTGTCCCGGTGTCCGGGACTGTCTATCGTGATCCCTGTCAGAGCAGTCAGTGGTGGTGCGGGGCACCATCTAGTTCTTCTGGACTCAGGCTGTGGTTCATGTGGTCCATTAGTCCTCTGGACTAATATTTTCCTTGTTTATTTGGTTTTCGTCATTTTTCTTTGCTCTGAATGTGAAGAGACCAATAGATGTTTCTTAGATGGCTGCTCGCAAGCTTTTAAGACCCCAGATGCTACTCACCAAAGTAGGATAGAACATTTTCTTTATGAACTATGTTTATGCCAGTTGACCTAGTTGTCCCCCCGAGAACATGGTCCCCAGCCTCAACCCCACTAACTCAATCACTCAAGATGTTTTATGTGTTTAGGAAGGTTTTATGACTTTGCCTTGGTCAGATTGTGCTGACTTCCCCTACGTTGTGTATTGTCTGTCCCTTGACCAAAATTAACACTCGTCTACTATCTAGTTAGTGATTTCCTTTCCCCACCCCTTCCCTCCCTCATAAACATCAAAGATTGTTTTTTCTGTGTGTAAACCTTTTCTTGGGTTTTTATGATAGTGATCTCATACGATATTTGTCCTCTGTGATTGACTTATTTCACTCAACATAATGGCCTCCAGATTCATCCTTGTTGTGAGATGTTTCTCAGAGTTATCATTGTTCTTTATCGCTGCGTAGTAGTCCATTGTGTGTATGTACCATAATTTATCCATTCATCTGTTGATGGACACTTAGGTTGTTTCCATCTTTTTGCTATTGTGAATAATGCTGCATTGAGCATGGGTGTGCATATGTCTATTCATGTGACAGCTCTTAATTCTCTAGGATATGTTCCTAGGAGTGAGATTGCTGGATTGTATGGTATTTCTATTTCTAGCTTTTTAAGGAGGCACCATATTGTTCTCCATACTGGTTGTACCATTTTATATTCCTACCAGCAGTACATAAGAGTTCCAGTCTCTCTGCAACCTCTCCAACATTTGTTATTTTCTGGTTTTTTGATTAGTGCCAGTAAAATTGGAGTGAGATGGTATCTCATTGTAGTTTTGATTTGCATTTCTTTAATGGCTAATGATTGTGAGCATTTCCTCATGTGTCTGTTAGCCACCTCTGTGTCTTCTTTGGTGACACGTGTCTTCGTATGCTTTGCCCATTTTTTAACTGGGTTATTTGTCTTTGTGTTGTTGATGTGTTGAAGTATTCTACAGATTTTAGAGATTAGACCTTTGTCAGTTATGTTGTAGACAAAGTTTTTTCCCAGTCTGTAGGTGCCTTTTTTACTCTTTTTTTAGTGAAGTCTTTTGATGAGCATAATGTTTAATTTTTAGGAGTTCTCAGTTATCTAGTTTATCTTGTGGTGTTTGTGCATTGTTTGTTATGGTTTGTATTCTCTTTATGCCATGTATTAGGGCTCCTAGCATTGTCCCTATTTTTTCTTCCATGACCTTTATTGTTTTAGGTTTTATATTTAGGTCTTTGATCCATTTTGAGTTAGTTTTTGTGTATGGTGTGAAGTATAGATCCTGTTTCATTTTGTTTACAGATGGACATCCAGTTTTTCAGCACCATTTTTTAAAAAGACTGTGTTTTCCCCACTTAATGGATTTCGGTCCTTTGTCAAAGATCAGCTGACCATAGGTAGATGGATTTATATCTGGATCCTCAGTTCTGTTCCATTGGTTTATGTGTCTGTCGTTGTACCAGTACCAGGCTGCTTTGACTACCATGGCTGTATAATAGATTCTGAGATCAGGTAGTGTGAGGCTTCTTAGTTCTTTTTCTTCAGTAATGCTTTATTTATCCAGGGCCTCTTTCCTTTACATATAAAGTTGGTGATTAGTTTTTCCATCTCATTGAAGGACACTGTTGGTATTTGGATCAGGATTGCATTATATCTGCAGATCTCTTTGGGTAGGATTGACATTTTCACGATGTTGATTCTTACTATCCATGAGCATGGTATGTTTTTCCATTTACATAGGTTTCCTTCGGTTTCTTGCAATAGTGTCTTTTAGTTTCCTTTGTATAGATCTTTTATATCCCTGGTTAGATTTATTTCTAAGTATTTTATCTTTTCAGGGATTATTATAAATGGTATTATTTTCTTGCTTTCCTTTTCAAAGTTATCTTTGTTAGTGTATAGGAATCCAGCTGATTTTTGTATGTTGATCTTGTATGCTGCTACTCTGCTGAATCTCTCTATTAGTTCCAGTAGTTCTATTGTGGAATCTTTGGGGTTTTCTATGTATAGTATCATATCATCTGCAAATAGGAATAGCTTTACCTCCTCCTTTCCAGTTTGGATGCCCTTTATTTCTTTTTCTTGCCTTTTTGCTCTAGCTGGGACTTTGGGCACAATGTTAAATAGACATGGTGATAAAGGGCATCCTTGTCTTGTTCCTATTCCCAGGGGGAATGTTTTCAGCCTCTCTCCATTGAGAATGGTGTTGGCTGTTTGTTTTGTATAGATGCCCTTTATTATGTTGAGGAATTTCCCTTGTATTCCTATTTATTGACAGTTTTTATCAGGAATGGGTGTTGAACTTTATCAAATGCCTTTTCTGCATTGATTGAGATGATCACGTGTCTTAGGCTGGGTTCTCTAGAGAAGCAATACCAGTAAAGCATATAAGTATATAAAGAGAGATTTACATCAAGGAAACAGCTCACGCAATTGTAGAGGCTAGAACGTCCCAAGTCTGTGGATCAGGGTAGAGGCTCTCCCAATTCATGCAGCCGCAGAAGCTGGCGAGCCTAAGATCGGCAGGTCGGAGAGCAGGGCTCCTGCTCATAGGCTGTGAAGGTTGACGAGTTCCAAGATTGGCAGGCAAGACTGCAAGGTTTCTCCTGATTCACATAGCTGCAGGGGCTGGCAGACCCAAGATTGGCAGGTCAGAGAGCAGAGCTCTGCTCACAGGCTGTGAAGATCAACGAATCCCAAGTTCAGCAGATAAGCTGACAGCTGAAGTCCCAAGAACTGGACGTCAGACGAACAGGAGGCAGCTGAAGGATCCAGAGTGAGCAAAAAGCCAGAACGTCTGCTTATATTCAGATGCAGGCCACACCCCCAAGGAAACTCCCTTTCATCTTATTGGGTACTCACAGCATATTCAATCATGGGAGTGATCACATATAAACACTGAGAATCATGGCCCAGCCAAGTTGACACACAGTCTTAACCACCACATCATGTGATTCATTTCGTTTGTTCTGTTTATGTGGTGGATTACGTTGATTGACTTTCTAATGTTGAACCATCCTTGCATACCTGGTATGAATCCCACTTGGTTGTGGTATATATATTTTTTTAATGTGATGCTGAATTCTACTGGCTAGAATTTTGTTGAGAATTTTTTCGTCTATATTTGTGAGAGATATTTATCTGTAATTTACTTTTTTTGTGGTGTCTTTGCTGGGCTTTGGTATCAGGGTCTGCTGGCTTCATAGGAAAGTATGAAATATTCCTTCCTTTTCTATGCTCTGAAATAGTTTGAATAGTACTGGTGTGAACTCTTCTCTGAATGTTTGGTTGAATTCTCCAGTGAAGCCATCTGGGCCAGGGTGTTTTTTTTTTGTTGTTGTTGTTGGGAGTTTTTTTCTATTATCTTTTTAATCTCTTGTTATTGGGCTTTTCAGATTTTCTATCTCAGCTTGTGTTAGTTTAGGTAGGTAGGGTGTTTCTAGAAATTTATCCATTTCCTCTAGGTTCTCAAATTTGTTGGAGTACAGTTTTTCATAGTATTCTGTTATGATCCTTTTTGTTTCATTTGGGTCTCTTGTAATGTCCATCTCATTTCTTATTTAGGTTATTTGTTTCCTCTCCTGTTTTTCTTTTGTCAGTTTGGCCAATGATTTGTCGATTTTGTTGATCTTTTTAATGAACCAACTTTTGGTCTTGTTGATTCTTTCTTTTGTTTTTTTCTGTTCTCTATTTCATTTATTTCTGTTCTAGTCTTTATTATTTCCTTTCTTCTGGTGGCTGTGGGCTTCTGTTGTTGTTCTCTTTCTATTTTGTTCAATTGTAGGGTTAACGTTTTGATTTTGGCCCATTCTTTTTTGATGTGTGAGTTTATTGCTATAAATTGTCCTTTGAGCACTATCTTTGCTGTATCCCAAAGGTTTTGGTATGATGTCTTTTCATTCTCATTTGATCCAAGGAATTATTTGATTCCCTGTTTGATTTCTTAAATTACCCAGTTGTTTTTAAGCAAGGCGTTATTCAGTTTCCATGTATTTGATTTTTTTCCCTTGCTCTTCCTGTCACTGATTTCTGCTTTTATGGAGTTGTGATCAGAGAGAATGCTTTGTATTATTTCAGTGTTTTGGATTTTATTGAGGGTTGCTTTATGGCCTAAAATGTGGTCTGTTCTGGAGAATGTTCCATGTGCGTAGAGAAAGAATGTATACTTTGCTGCTGTTGGTGGAGTGTTCTGTATATGTCTGTGAGGTCAAGTTGGTTGGTTTTGGCCTTTAGATCTTCTGTATCTTTGTTTTTTTCAAGAATTCTGTCCTTTACCGAGAGTGGGATGTTGAAGCCTCCTACTGTTATTGTGGAACTGTCTGTTTCTCTTTTCAGTATTGTCAGAGTTTATGTATTTTGGAACGCTGTTGTTGGTTGTGTTGATATTTATTAAGGTTATTGTCCCTTTAATCATTATATACTGTCCTTTCTTGTTTTTTATGGTTAATTTTGTCTTACAGTCTACTTTATCTGAAATTAGTATTGCCACTCCTCTTTTTTTTGTTGTTGTTGTTGTTACCATTGCTTGATATATTGTTTTCCATGTTTTTATTTTTAATATATTTATGTCTTTATGTCTTAAGGTGTGTCTCTTATAGACAGCATGTTGATGGTTCATGCTTTTTTATCCATTCTGCCATTCTGTCTCTTTACAGGTGCGTTTAAACTATTTACGTTCAGTGTACTTATCGATAAGTATGAGTTTATTGCTGTCATATCGTTGTGCTTTTTTGTAGTGCTTACGTTTTCTTTGTTTCTCTTACTTTCCTGTGCTGAGTTCCTTTTGTTTGTGGATTTTCTTTCATTATTATAGATCTTGCGTTTACTGAGATTTTATGTTTTTCTTCTTTATTCTGATGAGTAGGTTTGTTAATTTTCTTTGTGGTTGCCTTGAAATTTACCCTTATCTTCCTAAGTTTGAACCAGTCTTTTAACACTTGATATTGTCTTGACTTTCTCTCCATTTGAAAGTTCTGTACCTACACTGTTTATTCCCCCTTTTATTGTTTTGATATTGTCATCATTTACAGATTGACGTCTCTGTTTCCTCATTTTTAGTCTTTTAGCTTTGTTTTATTGTTGAGAGTTCTTTACCTAGATTGGTTTCTGGCTAATGCTGTTCTGTGTCCTAAACTCCTTTTGTTGTCTGATGTTGTTGGGTCTCTAACCAAAGTACTCCCTTTAATATTTCTTTTAAGTTTTGTTGGGTTTTTATAAATTCCCTTAATTTCTGTTTATCTGGAAGTGTTCTAATTTCACAATTCGTATCTGAGAGAGAATTTTGCAGGATATATTATTCTTGATTGGCAGTTGTTTTTCTTTCAAAGTTTTATATATGTCATCCCGCTGCCTTCTTGCCTACATAGTTTCTGCTGAGTAATCAGAGCTTAGTATTATTGTTTCCTCTTTGTAAGTGACTTTTCCTTTTTCTCGAGCTGCTCTAAAGATTCTTTATTTGTCTTTGGTTTTGGCAAGTGTGATTATGATATGTCTTGGTGACTGTCTTTTGTGGTCTATCCTACATGGGGTTCGTTGAGCTTCTTGGATGGTCAGTTTTTTGTCTTTCATGATATTTGGGAAGTTTTCTGCCAGCAGAAACAATCTTCTCTGTGTTTTCCGTTTTCTTCCCTTGTCCTGGAACTCTGATCACACTTAGTTTTTTGCTCTTGATTGTGCCCCACCTAATTTTTAGGTTTTCTTCATTCTTTTCTCTGATTTTTCCTCAAAGTGGCATCCATGGATTTGTCTTCAGTCTCACTGATTCTGTTCCATTGTTTCAGATTTGCTCCTAAAACCTTCTGTTGAGTTGTCCATTTCTGAAATTTTGTTTTTTATCTTTTAGATTTCTGGTTGCTGTATTTGTATGATTTCTGATGATTTATTTTGATGTTTTGTTCTTGCATTATTTTCCTGAATTATTCTATTGCTTTGTCTGTGTTTTCCTGGATTTTGGCTATGTTTTCGTCTGTGTTTTCCATGATTTTGTCTATTTTTTTCCTTGGTTTTGTCTGTGTTTTCCTTGATCTTTTTCCTAATTTCTTGGAGAGTCGTAAATATTAGTCTTTTGAATTCCAAATCAGGTAGTTCCACTGCCTTTTCTTCTACCGGAAGGTCATCTGTTTGTTTATTTTGGTCACTTGCTGGAGCCATATTGTCCTGTTTTTTTATATGGTTTGATGTTGTCTGCTGTTTCTGAGACATTAAGGTATTATTTTCTTTACTTATTGATTGTATGTTTGTTTCTTTTGTCCTGCTTCTTTGTTTTGTTTTACTATGTCACGGTGGGTGGGCCAGGTATGCTTTGCTGCTTCTTTGTCTGTGGGTGGAAACCCTGGTGGCATAGTGGTTAATAGCTACTATGGCTGTTAACCAAAAGGTCAGCAGTTCGAATCCACCAGGTGCTCCTTGAAACCCTATGGGGGCAGTTCTGCTGTGTCCTACGGGGTTGCTATGAGTTGGAATCGACTTGACGGCAACAGGTTTGGTTTTGGTTTGTCTGTGGGCACGATAGCTGTCACCACCTTGCCCAGGTGGGCAAGGCAGCAGCAGGCAGGGTGAGCCTGCTTTGCTGTACACTGGTTTGGCGAGGTGGCTGAGGGTGGGTGGACTGGGCAGGTACTGTCTGCCTCCTCATGTTGGCCCAGTGGTGTGGGAGCGTTCACAGCCCCTCACCAGATAGCGGGGATGTTGGATGGGGTGTGGTATGGGCTCATTTCCCTCCATTCAGCAGCTGGTCAAGTGGTGGGAGGGGAGGGGCAGTGCGGGCCTGGTGTGGTGGCAGGTGTGAAACAGGGATGCTCTAGCTGCAGTGGCGTGGCAAGGGCCAGGGGGAAGTGCAGATGGTGTATGGGGTTAGGTGGGGGAACAAAGAAAAGAAAACAGAAAGAAAAAAAGGGGTAGCTAGTGTGTGGAGGTGGGGTGGACCTGGGGGCCTGTGGGAAGGCGGCAGAGGTGGCTTGTGGGGCTAAGTGGGAGGGAGAAAGAAAAGAAAGGGAAAAAGAAAAACAAAATGGCATGGTAGGAGCCCATGTGTGGGGGCGGGGTGGACCTGGACTGGTGGTGGGCCGGTGGCTGCCTACCCATGGTAGTGCAAGGTGGCCTGGAGGGAAGGGGTAGAAGTGAGTTACCGGGCTAGGTGGGAGGGAGAAAGAAAAGGGAAAAAGAAGAATGGCATGGTGGGAGCTGATAGGTGGGTGTGGGTGGAGGTGGGTGGCACCTGGGCTGGCAGTGGGGCCAGTAGCTCTCTAGCGAAGGCAGCACAGCATGGCCCTCCGGGAAGGGGTTGAGGTGACATACTGGGCAGAAGGGTCAGGGGTGGGAAAATATGTTTCTCTGGTTACCAGGTGCTCTGTCTCCTGTTGGGGCCTCTGTGAGGTTGCCTTCCTGTACTCCCTGTCTGGAGTTGTTGCTGCCTGTGCTCCAAGATGGTGACGCTATGCGGTGTTAGTTGGCAGGGACCTCCACTCCTATCTCTCCCATTCTCTGTTTTTCTTCAGTTTCTTCCTCCATTTGGTGTTTGAGCTAGTTCTTTATCCCTTCATTTGATGGTTCCAGGATTGATGTATGTATCTGTTCTACTTAGTTTTTTGGGTCTTTGCTGCAGAGGGTCTTTGCTGCATCTGTCTAGGGTGCCACGTTGGCTCTGCCTTATTCTGCTTTCTTCCTTCCTTAAGTACATCTTTGTATTTTCTTCAGGTTTAATTTATAGTTTTAAAGTTGACTTGGATATTTAAATATTTTGTTTTCATTTTTCCTATTTAGTAATAAAAATGTTTAGAGCTACAATTTTTCCTTTCATCACAGCTCTAAATGTGTCCCATAGGTTTTGATGTATAATGTTTAATTTCCAGTTTGACCCAAAATTGTTAAGGACTTTTAAAATTTCTGTGTGTCTAGGTTGTTGTTGGTATATTTATTTTTAGTTGTTATTTCTATTTTTATTGCATTGTGATCAGAGACTAGTGTCTGTACTGTTTCTGATTTTTGGAATTCATGGGATTTTTTTTTGTGGTCTGGTAAGTGATCAAGTTTTGAAAGTGTTTTCCCAGGCACTTGAAAGTCTGTCTGCTTTATGTGGCATATAGCATTTGAGATCTATTTATTTATTAAGTCAGCCTTACTAACATTTTGAGTTCCTCTATGTCCTTTTATTTCTCTACTTTCAATAGTGATATGTAATATTTGACATGTTACATATATTCTTTTGTAAATTATGGGGCATGATGAAGCCATGTGTGAACAGACCACAGTTTGGTGACTCTGTCTGTGGGCTCACTTCTGCACCAGCCCTCAGCTCTCAGATTGATCCACTCTGTTTTGTGTAGCTTGAGTTCGTTCGTTCTCACAAGTTGTGTGCTACCTTTGAGTGCAGGCTACCACTGGTTTATCCATTCTTCTGACAGATGTGGGTGTCACATTTGGCTGTCGGGAACCAGGCTGCTGTGTCCATTCTGCAAACAGCTCCCTCTGCCCGGGTGCCAGAGTTGCTCTAGGGTGGCCGTTTGCGAACTGCTTGGTCTCAGGATCCCCTTACACTCTGAAAAATTGAAATCCTCAAAGAGCTTTTGTTGATGTGGGTTGTATCTATTGATAATTACTGCATTAGAAAGTGAAATTAATAAATATATATATTAATTTATTTAAAGATAATAATAATAAACCCATTACTTGTTAACATAATTAACATATTTTTATGGAAAATAACTTTATTTTTAAAAAGCCATTTAGCGAGAAGAGTAAGAAGAGTACGTTGTTTTACACTTTGGGTATCTCCTTAATGTCTGGTTTAACAGAAGACAGCTGGGTTCCCATAATTGCTTCTGTAGTCAGTCTGTTGTGATGTCATATGTTTTATAGCCCCTGGAAAACTCCACTCCACACTGGTGAATGAGAGCTTAGAAAGCAAATAATGTCTTAGAATTATGAACAGAGTTTTATCTGTGACCCCTTAGAAAACGGTCATAGGACCTTCAGAGGTCCCCAGACCACACGTTGAGAACCGCTGCCCCTAGGAAAATATTAGATATGGAATTGCTGGGCTTGGGTGGGTGGGTGGGGTGTTGTTCACTGCTTACATAGTTTCAAAAGATAATACCAAACCATTCTCCATGGTGGCGGAGTCACTCACGAAGCAGACCCTCTAATGTTAGCTCTCTCTACTACCTTCTTCAGCCATTTCCCAGTTCTAAGGTTTGTATGCAAATTTTTCCTGTGTCTCCATAGTCTTCTTAGAGGTGTGGAATCCCCTTGGGGCCTGTGGGTATAGTCTCAAATAATTTTTCGATTTTAGTGTTTTATTTTGATGATGATCTGTAAAAAGATAGTAAGAGCAAGTTCTGGATGAGGACAGAATTCTGCTGCGAAATTTCAATGCCAAGAGCTCCATTTGTATTTGTGAGTGTGTCAGGCCAGGTAGTAAGTGATAATTCAGTTCACTCAGAGCGAGCTGGGTACCACATGTCAGGTGTAGCCCAAATGGGGACAGGAGACACAATGTAGGAACACAAAGTTTGCAGTGGATCCAGGCCAGGAAAGTAGGCGGAAGGTTCAGTTGCTACAGAGCATGTGAATATAGAAGTTCTAGGACTGAAGTGCTCCCAACATCAGAGTCTGTTGAAAGTGGGAAATTAGCCTCACAAAAACATTGTCTGTCAAGTTAAGATGATGCTACCAATTGAGTTTTACTGAGTGTTGTCCATGTATATTTAATTTATAAGCTTGTTTTGATTTTGTAGATGTATGTGACTTACAATATAAAGAGTTTATATAGTTCTCTGCTAATGTGTGTATAGTAACTGTTCATTGAAATGGAGTATTCATACAGAAAAGTGCACATATTTTTCACAAACTGAACATACCCATATAACTAGCTCCAGATGAAGAAACAGAACATTACCTGATAAAAATAATTTAAGCCGACCCTGGAGGTCTAAGAAGGATCTTTTTCCTTTAAAGGTCCAGGTGTTATCTAGAATTTTTTCTTTAGCTCTAAACTTAGGGCTGAGCTTATCAATTTTATTTGTTTTTTTAACTCCCCATTCCCTCTTCCTCCCAGTCGCTAATAGCTACTAATCTTCTTTTGTCTTGGTGGATTTGCCTATACTAGATATTTTATGAAAGTGGAATCATACAGTATTTGTCCTTTTGTGACTGACTTATTTCACTCAGCATAATGTTTTCAAGGTTCATCCCTGTCATAGCCTGTATTAGAATTATATTTCTCTTTATGTCTGAACAATACTCTGTTGTATGTATATACCACATTTTGTTTATCCATTCATCTGTTGATGGACACTTGGGTTGGTTCTACATTTTGACTACTGTGAATAATGCTGCCGTGAACATTGCTTACAAGTGTCTGTTTGAGTCCCTGCTTTCAATTCTTTTGGGTATATACCTATCTTAGTTATCTAGTGTTGCTGTAAGAGAAATACCACAAGTGGATGGCTTTAACAAACAGAAATTTATTTTCTCACAGTCTAGGAGGCTAGAAGGCCGAATTCAGGGTGCCAGCTCCAGGGGAAGGCTTTCTCTCTCAGTCAGCACTGGGGGAAGGTCCTTGTCATCATTCTTCCCCTGGGTCTAGGAGTTTCTCAGTGCAGGGACCCCTGGTCCAAGGGAGGCACTCCACCCCTGGCTCTTCTTTCTTGGTGGTATGAGGTCCCCCTCCTCTCTGCTCACTTCTCTCTTTTATATCTCAAAAGAGACTGACTCAAGATACAACCTAAGTGCCTCTAATCCTGCCCCATTAACATCATAGAGGTTACAATTTACAGCACATAGGATAAATACATTAGATCACAAAATAGTGGACAACCACACAATACTTGGAATTGCGGCCTAGCCACATTGACACACATTTTGGGGAGACACAGTTAAATCCATAGCAATACCTAAGAATGGAATTTCTGGGTCACATAATAATTTTAATTTTTTCTTTTTTTTTTAAGGAACTGCCGAACTGTTTTCCACAGCAGCTGCACCATTTTATATTCCCACCAACAGTGAATTAAAGTTCCAGTTTCTCCATATCCTTGCCAACACTTGTTTTCCATTTTTCTGATACCCAGTAATAGCCATCTTAGTGTGAAGTGATGTCTCATTATGGTTTTGATTTACATTTTTCTAAGGGCTAATGATGTTGATAATCTTTTCATGTGCTTATTGACCATTTGTGTATCTGCTTTGGAGAAATAGCTATTCAAGTCCTTTGCCCTTTCTTTTTTTTTACTATGGTGAAACATATTTAACAAAACATTTGCCATGTCAACCATTTTTATGTATACAATTCAGTGACATTTGTTACGTTCACCATGTTGTGCAACCATCACCACTATCCATTTCCAAATTCTTTCATCACCCTTAACAGAAACTCAGTACCCTTTAAACAATACCCCACCCCACCCCCCACCCACCCCTCATCACTACTAATAAACTTTGGTCTCTATGCATTCGCCTATTCTAAATACCTCATATAAGTGGGATCACACAAGATTTATCCTTTTATGTCTGGCTTATTTCACCCAGCATAATGTTTTCAAGGTTCATCCTTGTCATAGTATGTATCAGAACTTCAGTTCTCTTTATGGCTGACTAGTACTTCATTGTATGTGTATACCACATTTTGTTTATCCATTCACCTGTTGATTTGCACTTGGATTGCTTCCACTTTTTGACTACTGTGAATAATGCTGCCATGAACATTGGTTACAAGTATCTGTTTGAGTCCCTGCTTTCAGTTCTTTTGCGTATATACCTAGAAGTAGAATTACTGGGTCATATGATAATTATGAGGAGTCCTGGTGGCACAGTGGTTAAGTACTGGGCTGGTAAATGAAAGGTCAGTGGTTCAGCAGTAGCTCCACGGGAGAAAAGACCTGGCAATCTGCTCCTGTAAATATTTCATCCTAGGAAACCCTACGGGGCAGTTCTACTCTGTCATATAGGGTCACTATGAGTCAGAATCAACTTGACGGCACACAACAGCAACAACATGGTAATTTTATGTTTAAGTTTCTGAAGAATTGACAGACTTTTCCATAGCAGCTGCACCATTTTACATTTCCACCAACAATGTGTGAGGAGTCCAATTTCTCCACATCCTCACCAGTACTTGTTGTTTTCCTTTTTTTTAATAATAGCCATCTGTCTTAGTTATCTAGTGCTGCTATAACAGAAATACCATAGGTGGGTAGCTTTATCAAACAGAAGTTTATTCTCTCACATCGTAGGAGGCTAGAAGTCCAAATTTAGGGCGCCAGCTCCAGGGGAAGACTTTCTCTCTTTGTCAGCTCTGAAGGAAGGTTCTTGTCATCAATCTTCCCCTCGTCTAGGAGCTTCTCAGTGCAGTGCAGGGACTCCAGGGCCAAAGGACATGCTCTGCTCCTGTGCTGCTTTCTTGGTGGCATGAGATCCTTCTGTCTGTCTGCTTGCTTTTATATCTCAATAGAGATTGCCTTAAGACACAGTCTAATCTTGTAGTTTGAGTCCTGTCTCATTAACATAACTGACGATAATTCCACCTCATTAATGTCATAGAGGTAGGATTTACAACACATAGGAAAATCACATCAGATGACAAAATAGTGGACAGTCACACAGTACTGGGAATCATGGACTAGCCAAGTTGACACACATTATTTTGGGGGGACGCAATTCAATCCATAACACCATCGATCCTAGTGGATGTGAAATGGTATTTCATTGTGGTAACATAATTGTGACTAATGATGTTGAGCATCTTTTCATGCGCTTATTGGCCATTTGTATATCTTCTTTGGAGAAATGTCTATTCATGTCCTTTTGCCCGTTTGTTAGTCTTTTTGTTGTAGAGTTTTAAGAGTTCTTTATATATTCTGGATATTAAACCCTTATCTAATACATGGTTTCCAAATATTTTCTCCCATTCTGTAGGTTGTCTTTTCACTTTCCTGATAATGCCCCTTGAAGCACAGAAGTTTTTTATTTTGACAAAGTCCAGTTTATCCGTTTTTTTTTTTTTTTCCCCCTTGTTCACGCTCTTGGTGTAATATCTAAGAATCCATTGCCTAAAAGAAGGTCTTGAAGCTTTACTCTTATGTTTTCTTCTAAGAGTTTTATTGTGTTAGATCTTATATTTAGGCCATTGATCCATTTTGAATTAATTTTGTATATGGTATGAGGTATGGGATCAACTTCTTTCTTTTGCGTGTGGAGATCCATTTGTCCCATTTGTTGAAGAGACTGTTCTCTCCCCCACTGAATGAATTTGGAAACGTTGTTGAAAATCAGTGGGCCATAGATGTATGGGTTTATTTCTGGATTCTCAATTCTATTCCATTGGTCTATATTTCTGTTCTTATACCAGTATCACATTGTTGGTGATTACTGTAGCTTTGCAATATGTTTTGAAATCAGGAAGTCTGAGTCCTACATTCTTTTTTTTTTTTTTTTTTTGCAGGATTGTTTTGACTATGTGCGTCCCCTTGCAATTCCATGTAAATATGAGGATTGTCTTTTCTATGTCTGTAAAAAAGGCTATTGGAATTTTAATAGGAATTGCATTTTATCTGTAGATTGCTGTTGTTAGAATTGACATCTTAACAATATTGTCTTCCAGTCCATGAGCATGGAATGTCTTCCCATTTATTAAGAGTTCCTATAATTTGTTTCTGAAGTGTTTTATAGTTTTCAGTGTAATGGTCTGTCAACTCCTTGCTTAAATTTATTCTCAGGTATTTTGTTCTTTAAGAGATGCTATCATAAAAAGAATGATTTTCCCAATTTCCTTTTCTGATGCCAGGTAATAGCCATCCTGATGGGTGTGAAGTGGTATCTCATTATGGTTTTGATTTACATTTTCCTGAGGGCTAATGATGTTTAGCATTTTTTCATGTGCATATTGACCCATTTGTGTATCTTCTTTGGAGAAATGTCTGTTCTAGTTTCTTAAGGTATAAAGTTAGGTTATTGATTTGGACCCTTTCTTCTTTTTTAATGTAGGCATTTATAGCTATGAATACTCTGAGTACTGCCTTTGCTGCATCCCACAGGTTGTGGTATGTTGTGGTGTTTTCTTTGGTATCAAACTATTTTTAAATTTCCCTTGTGATTTCTTGTTGGTTGTTTAACTGTGTTATTTAATTTCCACATTTTTGTGAAATTTCAGGTTTTCCTCTGTAATTGACTTCTAGTTTCATTCCACTATGGCCAGAAAAGACACTTCGTATAATTTCAATCTTTAAAAATTTATTACTTGTTTTGTCACCTAGCATATGGCCAACTCTGGAGAACGACTCGTGTGCATGGGAGAAGAATGTATATTCTGTGTAATCAGTGAAAAAACAAAAAACCAAACCCGTTGCCATTTAGTCGATTCCAACTCATAGCAACCCTATAGGACAGAGTAGAACTGCCCCATAGAGTTTCCAAGGAGCACGTGGTGGATTCGAGCCGCTGACCTTTTGATTAGCAGCTGTAGCTCTTAACCACTACGGTTTTTGTAATTAGTGAAGTAACCTATAAACGTCTGTTAGGTCTAGTTGGCTTATAGTGTCATTCAAATCCTCTATTTCCTCTCTTTATTGTTGAAGGTTGTTATAATTGGTGAACTTAGCAACTTTTCCAAACTATTATTTGCAGAAACAAACGTAAGTAAAACCACTGGGGGAAAAAACACTCTTGCAGTCTTTGCAGACTGGCTCTATACTGGGGAAATCCTTAACCAGGGTTATACTGAGCCGAAGAGCTCCACCTGAGGAGAAGGTTTAGGATTACATCAGGTCTTTCCAGGCACGTGTCTTGCCCTGCATGCGTGTGGCTCTCCGAATTATATACACTCGGGTGCTGTCTTAGGTTCTTAGTGCTGCTGTAACAGAAATACAAGTGGGCGGCTTTAACAAACAAATTTATTTTCTCACTATTTAGGAGGATAGAAGTCCAAATTTAGGGCACCGGCTCTTGGGGAAGGCTCTCTCTGTTGGCTCTGGGGGAAGGTCCTTGTCTCTTTCAGCTTCTCTTCCTCCTGCCTCAATCTTTCCCCTTTTGTGCTTGCTTGCTTCTCTGTGCTTAATTTGGTCTTTTATATCTCAAAAATTATTGGTTTAAGACACACCCTACACTAATAGTGGCCTCATTACCATAACAAAGAAAATCCTGTTCCCAAATGGGATTATATCCACAGGTTTGTTGTTGTTAGTTGCCATCCAGTCAGTTCCAACTCATGGATTTTTTGGGGGTGCAGTTTAATCCGTAACACTTCCTAAGCAAAAACTCCCCTTTCCCCCTCCCTCCCACCCCTGGTAACCACTAATAATCTTTGGTTTCTATGTATTTACTTATTTCATGTCAGTGAGATCATACAGTATTTGCCCTTTTGCAAATGATTTATTTCTCTCAGCATATTTCTAAGGTTCATCCATGTTGTGGCATATATCAGGACTTCATTTCTCTTTGTGGCTGAGTATTCCATTGTGTGTATAGATCACATATTGTGTATCCATTCATCTGCTGATGGACATTTCAGTTGTCTCCATCTTTGTGAAAAGTGCTACAGTGAACGTTGGTGAACAGGTTTTTGTTTACATTCCAGCCTTCACTTCTTCTGGGTATATACCTAGGACTGGGCTTGCTGTGTCATATGGTAGTTCTACATTGAACTTTTTGAGGACTCGTGAGACTGGTTCCTCAGTTTCCGCAGTGGCTATACCATTTTACATTCCCACCAGCAATGGATGAAGGTTCCAGTTTCGCTACAACCTCACCAGCACCTGTTTTCCGCTTTTTGGATTATTGCCATCCTAATAGGGATGGGATGGTATTTCATTGTAGTTTTGATTTGAATCTCTCTGATGGCTAATATTGGAAACCCTGGTGGCGTAGTGGTTAAGAGTTCGACTGCTAACCAAAAGGTTGGCAGTTCGAATCCAGCAGGCACTCTTTGGAAACCCTATGGGGCAGTTCTTCTCTGTCCTATAGGGTCACTGTGAGTCAGAATCGACTGGATAGCAATGGTTTTGTTTTTTGTTTTTCTTTTCTTTTTTAATGGCTAATATGGGAGGTGGCATAATGGTTAAGCACTTGGCTGCTAACCAAAAGGTTGGTGGTTCGAACCCACCAGCTGCTCTGTGGGAGAAAGATGTGGCATTCTGCTTCTGTAAAGATTACAGCCTTGGAAATCCTATGGGACAGTTCTACTCTGTCATATAGGTTGCTGTGAGTTGAAATCCACTTGATGGCACACAACGACAACAATGGCTAGTGATGTTGGGCATCTTTTCATGTGCTTGTTGGCCATTTGAATATCCTTTTTGGTGACATCTCTGTTCGACTCCTTTGCCCATTTTTTGTTTTGGTTGTTTGTCTTTTTGTTGTTAAGCTGTAGAAGGGTTTTTTTTTTTTTTTATAATATATTTTGGGTATTAGACCCTTTCGGATATATGGCTCCCCAAAAATTTCTCCCCATCTGTAGATTATCTTTTCACATTTTTGTTAGTTTTTTGATGAACAAAAGTGTTTAATTTTTATGAGGTCCCATTTATCTATTTTGTCTTTTGCTGCTTGTGCTTTTTATTGTCATGTCTGATAATCCATTGTTAAAAAGTAGGCCCTGCGGCCATGCCCGTGTATTTTCTTCTGAGAATCTTACAGTTTTGGTTTTCACATTTAGGTCCTTGATCCATATTGAACTGGTTTTTGTGTATGGTGTGAAGCATGGATTTAAGCTTTATTCTTCTGCATGTGAAAATCCAGTTTTCCCAGCATCATTTATTGAAGAGACTCTTCCTCCCCGTTTGAATGGACTTAGTTGACCATGTATGATTTTATTTCTGGACTCTCAATTCTGTGTTCTGTTGGTCTATATGTCTGTTATTATACCAGTACCAAGCTGTTTTATTTACTGTGGCTTTATGTTTTGAAATCAGGAAATGTGAGTCCTCCTACTTTGTTTTTCTTCTCCAAAATAGCTTTAGCTATTCAAAGTTCCCTCGCCCTTCCATATATGTTTGAAGATTGGCTGTTCTATTTCTGTGAAGAAAGCTGTTGGAATTTTGATGAGGATTGCATTGAATTTATAGATTGCTTTGGGTAGTATCTTCCATTCCATGAACACCCATGTCCTTACATTTATTTAGGTCTTTTAAAATTTCTTTTGGAGGAGTTCTGTTGGTGCAACGGTTAAGTGCTCAGCTGCTAACCAAAAGGTCAGTGGTTCGAACCCACCCAGCAGCTCCACAGGAGAAAAGACCTGGTAATCTGCTCCCGTAAAGATTTACAGCCTAGGAAACCGTATGGAGGCAGTTCTGCTCTGCCCTGTAGGGTTGCTATCAGTTGGAATCAACTCGACAGCACACAACAACAAATTTCTTTGGCAGTGTTTTATTGTTTTCTGTGTGCAAGTCTTTCATTTTCCTGGTTAAATTTATTTGTAGATCTTTTATTCTTTTACATGCCATTGTAAATGGAATTGTTTCCTTAATTTGCTTTTCTGCTTGCTCATTGCTGATGTATAGAAATCCAACTGATTTTTGTGTATTGACCTTGTACCTTGTCACCTTGCTGAATTCATTTATTGATTCTAATATCTTTTTTGTGTGTGAATTCTTTGGGGTTGGCCCTGGTGGTGCAGTGATTGTTTGGCTGCAAACCAAAAGGTTGGCAGTTCGAATCCACCAGCTGCTCCTTGGAAACCCTATGGGACAGTTCTCTGTCCCGTAGGGTTGCTGTGAGTTGGAATCAAGTGGTTGGCAATGAGTTTTGTTTTGTTTTGGGTATGTATATGATCGCGTTATCCGTGAAAAGGGATAGTTTTACATCCTCCTTCCT
>NW_004443989.1:12108024-12159321 GCF_000243295.1 Trichechus manatus latirostris
GTGGTGAGAGTGGGCATCTCTGTCTAGTTCCTAATCTTAATATGAAAGCTCCCGGTTTTTCTCCCTTGAGTATGATGTTAGCTGTGTGTTTTTCATAAATGCCCTTTATTATACTGAGGAATTTCCTTTCTGTTCCTATCTTGTTGAGTGTTTTTTTCATGAAAGAGTGTTGGATTTTGTCAAATGCCCTTTCTGCATCAGTTGATAATATCATGTGGTCCTTTGCTCTATATTAACGTGGTGCATTACACTGATTTTCTAATGTTGAACTACCCTTGCATTCCCACTTGATCATGGTGTATAAGCCTTTTAATATACTGTTGGATTTATTTAGCTAGTATTTTGTTGAGGATTTCTACATCTGTGTTCATAAGGAGTATTGGTCTGTAGTTTTCTTGTGGTGTTTGTCTGGCTTTGGTATCAGAGTAATGCTGGCCTCACAGAACGAGTTGGAAGTATTCTGTTCTCTATTTTTATCTGCTCTGATCTTAGTTGTTTCCTTCCTTCTGTAGCTTTGGGCTGTTTGCTCTTTATCTCAAGTTGTAAAGTTAGGTTATTGAGATCTTTATTTTTTAATGTAGGCATTTACAGCTAGAAATTTCCCTTTGAGCACACTTCATGCTAACCAGTTGTTCTGTTTATATTCAAGATGAATAAACCCTTATCAGATTTGTGGTTCCCACATATTTTTTTTTCCCATTATATGGGTTATCTTAACAATGTCCTTTGGTGCCCAAAAGGTTTTAATTTGATTAAATCCAATTGACTCTTCTTTTTTTTTTTTTTTTTTGCTCATGCTTCTGATGTCATATCTAGAAATCCCTCATCAAAAACAAGGTCCTGAAATTTTAATCCTATGTATTCTTCTAAAACTTATAGTTTTATGTCTTCCTTGATTATTTTGACAAATGCCCTGGAGAAAGGGCATTTCCCATTGAGTGAACTCTGAATCAAGTCAAATGGGGCTTTTCCAGGGATCTGCCACATAGGAAAATGGTGACAGTGCTCCGGGAATGGGGCTTTTAAGGAGCTCCACACCTGGTCTGCTTGCTGTGGTGGGTGCTGGCTGCTTGCTTCAAGACTACCAAGGAGCTAGGATAGGAGCATGGGAATAGGGCTAGTCAATATGCCTCAAAGCCAGCTGTTCTGAGATTCAGCCACTTGTCTTGAATAAAACTCCTTGGATTGTTACAAGTCTTTGCTTAATTTCCAGAGTAATGGAAAGTTGGAGAATATTTTCCAGTGTTCTCCTTGTTCTTATGGAGGAGGGGATTTTTGCAGGTTCTTGCTCTGCCATTTTGGGAGTCCTGCCTCCTTTTCTATCAAATTAATTCCCCCGGCCTCACATCCCCTTCCTCACAGCTTCTGGTCTGTGGTATAATCATTCCTTCTTTTTCGGGGTTATCTTGAATTTATCCTCTCCTCCTTTTGTCACTTTATTGGGATTTTGACTGGAAGGTGCTGCCATTTTGATGTGACATCCTGTCATATCTTTCAGAATGTATCTATTAATATTCTGTTGTCCTGGGAAAATGGAGAAATCTCTCCCATTCCTTTAAAAAAAAAACTAACACTTTTTAAAATTGTGAAATACAATAAAAGTGTCCATTGAATAATTACAAAGCAAATACCCATGTAGTCAACACCCAGGTCAAGAAATAGACCATTTTGCCCCTCCTGTTCCTTCTTTCCAGTCATTATTCCTCCTGCTCTATTGAATCATTGACATCTAACATTGTAATTTCATTTTCCCTATTTTTGAACTCTACATAAGTGGAATCATACAATACAAATTATCTTGTGTGTAGCTGGGCTTTGTTAATCTTCATGTTATATGTAGTTCTCAATTGGGGGTGGTTTTGTCCTCCAGGGGAGATTTGTTAATGTCTGGAGACATGTTTTGTTGTCACAACTTGGGGTGTGCTACTGGGCATCGAGTGGATGGAGGCCGGGGATGCTGCTCGAAATCCTACAGTGCACAGGACGCCAACCCCCCCCAGCACAATGATCCAGCCAGGATGTCAGAGGTGCAAGGCAGAGGCATCCTGCTGGGTGGTATTGAACTATAGGGGTACCACAATTTACTTTCCATTCTTTTGATGGACATTTGTTTCCAGTTTTTGACCGCTGCACACACGCAGCTGTGCACGTGTCTGAGTGACTTTCTGAACCGTGAACATGTGTTTCTGCCAGTTCTGTGCCCAGCAGTGGGGTTATCAGTCCAGCACATGGCCTTCTTAGACTCCCTCCAGATTTGGGTGAGCTGGTGGCATGCAGCTGTGCCTGGGTGCCAATTGTTGCCCCACTCCACCCCCAATGCAGAGGGAAGCCGCTCACCTGGAGAGATCTTTGCTCCCACCCCACCATAGGTCAGGGGCTTATACAGGTTGATTCAGTTATTTAAAAAAGAAGAAGTAGGGCTTAAAAGGTGTTACTGTAATCAAATTTCTGTGATTTAGGGGGAAAAAAAATACAACCAGCTCAAACCAACACATGCCCAGAAAAACATATTGAGCCTTCTGGTCCCAAGTATATAAATCAAGGTGGGGAACCAGCCTGCCTGGGTCAAGGTTAGCCCTTGAGGGAACAGGAGAGAGCGAGCGCACAGAGGCTTCACATACAGAGAAGATGGTGAGGAGTCAGGGGCCCACAGCACCCACCACATGGACACCCCCCTCAGAGGGCTCATAAAGTCTTGGCTCTTGGCAGCAGGGACCCTCTTCCTGTACTGTGGCCCCCAGGTGGTGATCTGCATCCTAACCAAGACCTGTGGGACACCCGTCCTGTGACTGGCTACCTCTTAGGCCTTGTCTGTGTAGACTGCTGCCCTCACCCCAGACCTCTCGGCTCATGGCTGCCCCAGGTGCAGGGAGTCGGGGAGAGGGACCCAGGCTTCAGTGAGGACACAGGGTCAGGACAGGGTTGCAGGCAGGTTCTCCTCTCCTTGTCCAGTGCCCTTATAGGGGCTGTGGAGGCCAGAGGCTGCACTGGAGCAGGGATGTGACAGTGCAGGCATCTCATTGGGGGAGCCCCTGGAAGCCTCTCAAGGATGGCCCAGGTGCCCCCTCACCTGAGACGGCACTCTGCAGCATGAGGCCTCGAGCCCAGGCCTGGCCTGTTATGCAGTTCACCTCCTCAGAAAAGAGACCAGGCAGCCATCACTACACAAGGGTTGAGCGGGTGGGGGAAGCCAACCTTCCTGCTCCTTCTGGCAGGGTGTCACATCAGGTTCTGGCTGGTGGAAGCTGTCAGATGCAGATTCTTGCTCACCCAGGCCTGCTGAGCCCCAAGCTGGGCTGGGTTTAAGACTGCTGTTGGAGGCAGGAAGGAAGACCTTCCCAGTACACTCTGAGGGACAGACCAGTCCCCACTGTCCTGGTGCCAAGGAACAGATGGCTTGTGTGAGCTAGTGTCAAGGAAGAGGGCACAGAGCTGAGGTGAGCTGCATGGTGCTGGACAAGTCCCCTCCCTTGGTGGGTCCCCTTTGGTTCCCCCAGATCTGATGGGTTGCCCCAGGATAGCACGTTGCAGGGTGGCCTGAAGACACGGGCCTATGCCTGGTGCTCCTGTGGCTATACTGCCATCACCAGGGTCGGGGTACTGGCCCGCTTCAGCTCCTCTGGAAAAAGTGGACAGCTCCTGTCCACCCTACTCCCAAACAGTGTCCCAGTCCCACCTTAATTTAAGGCCTGGAGGATGAGAAGAGAAAGGCAGGGTTTCAGATTAGAGGCAGCAGTCTGGAAAGATGGTCTGAAGTGTTCAGGAGTAGGTGACATGGCTTGTCCTTCAAGACGGGACCGTGCACCTATGGCCCCACCATTCTTGGGAGGGTGGGGGGGTTCTGCTGTGGGGACTACACGTGTACCAAGAGCGTTTTAATTAATTTATTTCTTTACACATAACTGAAAGTGATGTTACAGTACATAAGTTATTTACAACTGTGCAGTAATGTGTTGCAAAATAAATTATCTAGAAGGCAGCAAAAGTACATTGTGAATGTGTATAAAACTGTACAGCGTTTACGGGATACACTTTTTATATGATTATTGGCTCTGTAGTGTTTCAAGTTATGTTCTCAGAAAGAGAAACAAAATGCCCAAGATTAAAGGAAAAAATATACAAACCACGTGGATTTGACTCCATTAAAAACACAATCAGCAGAGTCCCAGCTCTGTGTCCCCCCTAGTGCCTGGCGGGCAGGTGGTCGGGCCCTTGCTCAGCCCAGCGTCCTTGCCCTGTCCACGCCCGCCTACCCGCAGTGGCTCTGTGACCACAGGGAAGCAGCCTTGGGTGTCGTCTGCCTTCCCCAACCTTGAGGTCTTTTGTCCATGAGAGGCGACACCTTTTTTTCCTGCAATTGATCAGAATGGAACAAGAATCTAAAAACGCATTCCTTCCTGCAACTGCGACCACGACTGCAGTTAGCTGGAAACAAGGATCCAAGCGTGGCCCCCACAGGGGTGACACTGTGTCCACGTCCCGCCTGTCCCTGGGCCTGCCCCTGGCGTCCGCGTCAGTCGGCCGGGTGGCATGAACAAAGTGCAGTCTTCCCCTTGGCTCCTCCGCCTGACATGATGCGCCTCCTTGCTGCGCGGCCGACAGCACCGTGGGCGCCCTGGAGGCCCGTGCCCTCACCGTCCCGTCGCCGCATCACGCCGGCAGCAGCACAAAGTCGTCGTTGACATCGACCATGGGCACATAGAAGGAGGGCACCTCATTCACGCACAGGGACTTGTGCCCTGCAGGGTCCAGCTCCTGCACCTTCAGCTGCCACTCCATCCTCTGCACAGCGTTTAGTGCCGCTGCTTCGTGCTGCTGCCGCATCAGGAGGCATGTCTGCAGACAGACAGGCAGGTGAGGGGAGTGGAGCCATGACCCAGCGGACCCACCCCCCAAAAAGGGCTGTGGCGGGGCAGAGGGAGGGGCTCTGACCAGGGCCGCCTTCTCGCTCAGGCAGATGATCTGGTGGCTTCTACTCGACCCCTCTATATGCCAGGTCTTTTCTTCTGCCCCAGTGAGAGACGGTACTTGGATGGGGGGATACCCAGTGAGTCCCTGTTGAGCCTCCCGCCCGCCGCTGGCCGCCCACAGTGCCTTATTAGAACTTAGCAACAGCTCTGTTTTCATTTTATAATTATTTTATTTATGGCAGTGATACTGGTTTTATTTGCATTTATAGTTGGAGCTATGTCTTTTAAAAACACATCTAATTTTTACAAGGGTATGTAGCTAAAATATGATACTTAAATATTTAATATGAAATGGGTAGAAGTGAGTTCCCTGACACTGGGAACTGAAAGGAATGGCTGTCATTGGCGGCAGTGTGCCTAGGTGTCCCACGTGGCTCTAGGACTCACCTTTGTACATCTCTGTGGGATGTGGCATGAGGGCAAATACCACAGTCTTCACTTTAATGTCAAAGTTAAATCGAAACACCAGCAGTAAAACTTGAATGGAAAGGTCAGGAAGGACACGTGACTGAAGACAAGGTGCTCTGGCTCTGTCCACCAAGACGGCTAAGACGACCTCCCCCCGCCCACACCAGCTGCGCTCCCAGGCAGGAGGTTGTGAGGGAGCCTGGGGCAGCTCTCGGGACCCTGAGATAAGAAGGACCAGGAACTAGATTGAAAGGACCTCCCTGGCCAAACCTGGGACAGTTTGGGCCAATAAAAAACCCCCACAAAACCGGGACCACTTATGAGCCCATCAGGAGCCTCAATACAGACAGCAAGAACACACTTTGGTTACTCCTCAAGGCCGCCATTCCACCTACTCCTTCGCTGGAGAACAGGGACTAAAGGGAAAGCATTAAAGGCATGGTGGAACTGACTTTCAGAGAATGATGGTCCCTGCTGATGGGAGCCTTCCTCACTGCAGTCAGGCACTGATGCTCCCCCAGCGACTCGGAGTCAGGAGGGAGGCCCGCGGGCCAGAACCACTCAGCACATCTGGGTGCTGCCAAAGCAGCAAGAACTGGCCCCTTCCTGTTCCCAAGAGAAGATGCAGCAGCCCTATGGGGAGGCAGGCGTGTCTGTCTCCATGGCACACTTGTCACCTGTAAGGTTGTCTGACCCAACATTTGGATTTGAACCAAATCAAGCCTGAGAACACAGACGACAGACCAAGCACATAGAAGCTACCACTCTTCTGCCAACCACGGTCACAGCTGCATTACATTGGGGCTGGTTGGCAGTGGCCCACTGCTGCTGGCTCTTCTTCAGCCAAGGACAAATGACTTCATGTTTTTAAACGGTTGAAAAAAAAATAAGAATGATGTTTCATGACATATAAACATTACATGAGATTCAAATCTGTGTCCATAAAGAAAGTTCTGTGGACACACACCATGCCCACTGCTGTGCTGGCTGTGGTGGCTTGTATGCTACAATAGCAAGGTTGACAGTCGTAACAAAGACCATGTGGCCCGCAAAAAATTATTTGTTCTCTGGCCCTTTTCAGAAAGGTTTGCTGAGCCCTGCCTGCTTTCGGGACATAAGCAGATGTGAGTCCACTGTAAAAAATGGGTGGGAGCCTGGGAGATGTGTGTGCTGTTGGCAAGTGGGCCACGCTGGAGGCGTGTCAGGGAAATCTGGAAATGTTATAGTGACTAATGTGTTAATGGGCTGTCGTGGTGTCTAATTCACTTTAAAATGTTAGTTGATTCCGAATCATGGAGACCTCAGTATGCAAAGTAGAACTGCTCCATAGGGTTTTCAAGACTGTGACCTTTCAGAAGCAGGTCACCAGACCTGTCTTCTGAGATGCTGCTGGGTAGGTCTGAACCACCAACCTTTCGGCTAGTAGTCAAGCACTTAACCATGACTCCTTCACTTTAAAATAATTTACAGAAACAACCACGGTTGGTTGGTGGCAGGTGGTGGTGTGTCTGCACCTTCTTCACATGTACATGCTAAACCGTCCCGAGTCCACTTCAGATGGACCTGCACTCCTCCAGGCGATGCTCCTGGGGGGGCACGCTGCTCACAGCTACCTGGTTTTACCATCACTCAGGGCTCTACCTTGTGGCTGGGTTGATGGGCTTCTGGTCTCCAGTTCACTCACTAGACTGTTCCAAGGAATTTTTTAGTACATATTTTTGGATACTTACTCTGTTGTTTCTTTAAGTTTTAAACGAGTAGAAGTGAAATTTCTAGGTTAGGGGTAAAAACATTTTGGAATTTGGTAGCTACTGTCAGTTTATCCTATAAACACCTGCTGGTTGGCCCTTCTCCATCCTAGCCAACACACCTACTGCCTTTCACATGGGATCTTCGTCTGTAGTTCTGGAATCACCGGTTACATAGGACGTCTATCTGGAAGGCCCAGCGTTTCGTGGTCGTCCTTGTGAACTGCCTCTTTACAGACCTGGCTAATTTTCTTCCATCTGTCTTTTTATTAGTTTGCCCACTAAAGAAGTTAAACCTATGTGGCATGTTTAATGTACAGAAGTCTAATTTTAATGTAGTCAAAATTTCATTTATCTTTTTTAGTAAAGTCTTCTTTGAAGCCCTGGTGGTGCCGTGGTTAAGTGCTATGGCTGCTAACCAAAAGGTTGGCAGTTCAAATCCACCAGCCCCTCCTTATAAACCCTCTGGGGCAGTTCTACTCACTCCTATAGGGTCGCTATGAGTTTGAATTGACTGGACAGCAAGTTTTTTTTGTTTAAGTCAGCTATTACTGATAATCTAGGATAAATCTTGGTGTTAGGAGGGACGCTCTGTGGGGTGGCCGAGGGAAGTGCAGAACTTCCCTCTTACTGCGTCCACACTGCACTTAGTTCTGTTGTACTGCTCTTTCAGTGTGATCACTGTACCAGCACACTCCTGGGTCACTGTATGAGGAGACTCAGGTATAGGTGCATCTGGGAGACACCAGTTTGTTCTCTAAGAACAGGGTATCCCATAACTGGGATTTGCGGGGGGGGGTCTGGATCTCCTTCTGTCTCTCGCACCAATTCTACACTTGTGGAGTAAGAACCACACCAGGTGGAGAAGGCCCTGGTCTGAGCAGGCCAGGCTTGTCCATTGCTACTCATTTTTGGGGGTCCATTTTGTAACTGTGAGGCAGTCCCCCTGTACTGGTCAGCACTCCCAGGGCAGGCAGGGGCGGCGGTGGGGACCATGACTTCAGGCAGGGTCCAGGGCCTAACAAAACCGGTTCTGTTCAGGAGGTGATGGGAGCCACGTCCCGCATGTCAGGGCAGAAGAGACAGCAGGCCTCATTTCTTTACAGCAGAGAACCTGCCCTTGGGAAGCAAGAGCACTGACCTTCATGCGGTCATACTTGTCATCCACGTCCTGCAGCCAGGAGATGAACTGTCGTGCGTTGAACCTATCTCGCACTGACTTATTCTCGTCCCCCTGCCAGAGAAATCAAACACAGGAGGTTTTATAAGGAAGAATGTGGGTGACAGCTATAAAAACATGACCTTGATGACTAGGTTCCAAGGCATCCCTTCTTGATTGAGAACAAAAGCTGCAGCATCCACCTGTGGTCAGTTCGGGTACAGACGGACATATGACCGCAGGTGGATGAGTAAACAGGTGACACGCAGTCCATTCCAGAGCTGTGGTTAAGATGTGCAGGGGACCTGGCCTTTTGGGGACATGCACAATTGCTGTCACCCCTGCAAGCCACAGGCCCCTCCCAGACCTGCCCTTATGGGCAGCAGCATGCACTGTGGCACTTCGGGCTGGAGAGTGCTCTGGAGAAGACAGAAGTGAGGTGCTGTGGGCTCAGCCCATCTCTGCAGCAGGCCCGGGAACGCATCAGGGCTTGTGGCAAAGCTGGTGATGGCAACTGGAAAGGCCGTGGGTGGCTCCGAGTGGGTGCTGAGGGGTGACAGCAGATGAGGAGGGGCCACACACTGCTATCCTGATTTCTTCTAGTCAGCCCCTGTGACCCACGATGGGTGGCAGCATGTGACCAGAGAGGTACAGCACACAAGGCCCGGTGGATAAACATGGACCATGGGGGACTCCTGGGTCAGGGCCACACCCACCCTCGTTATACACAGAAACCAGTGTCTCGCCCCTGTCTGATGACGTGTTAAGAGAAAATTCTCTTTGCGAGGCTGGAGTGCTGCAGCCTTGGGGAGGGGCACATGCATTTCCTGACACAGAGCCACCACACAGACCCACACAGAGTGGCTCTTTTTCCTGCCTTCTCTTCTCTCTGTGGCTAAACTAAGGCTGAGCAGGCTGGCCAGTGCAGGGCCGAGGGGACACAGTGTGCAGGGCCGAAGCAACACTCGCCCTGCACAGGGTCTGTGGGGTTTGGTTGTTTCCAGCTACACCACCTTCTGCAGGCAGCCAGTCCCACGAAGGCTGCACAGCTTGCCGAGGGAAGGGGGACCCTGGGGAGAGGCAGTAGGGAGGGGCCCACCTGGCTCTCCAGGGGCATGTTGTAGACCTCGGAGTCCAGCAGCATGGTGCAGGCGCTGAAGGGCACCGCCTGGTTTGCGATGGTCCTCGCCGCCCGGCAGTGCACCCGCAGGATCTCCTGTTCACAGGAGACGATCAACTTTTCCTGGAGGGAGGAGGGGTGGGTGAGCCAATGATGCCGCCAAGCGACCATGCCGTGGCCGAGGGCCCCTCTGCCAAGCCTTACCCGCTCAATGCTGTGCTGCAGGCGGAGCTTCCCACGCACAGCCTCCTGCTGCTTGAACAGCTCCTTGAGTGGCTCCGCCAGGGACGGAGGGGGAGCGATCTGCAGACACAGAAAGGAGGACAACCTTGGTGTGGTTGTGGGCATGGACCCACCGTGCAGGGGCCCACACGGGAGAGTGAGCAGGTGACATGCACTCCACCCTGGTGCATGGAGGAGCCCAGTGGCCCCGCACCTAGGTCACGCGCTGTGGGCTTTTGCCAAGTCCCCTGTGTTGGCACCAACATCACTGTCCTTTTAAAATGTGACTGCTCTTAGAGTGAAATTCCTCAAATGGGCAGTGGTGAGTCATTCATGGTTAGTTAGGAGCCGGCACAAATGCTAACTTTCAGAAGGCCTTGGTCCAACAGACAGGACAGCACCCACTTGTACGGACTGAGACTCCCTGAGACCTGGCTGGGCCAGCACAGTGCGTGGTCCCTTGAAGCTGCCTCCCCTGGGCCCCAAAAAGGAAACAGCTTGTTCTGATGATTGTCACATTCCACACTGTTCTTGGAGAATGAGCACAACACAAACCACGCTTTTATCACGGGGACTGAAGTGGCCAGGTAATGAAGTTGGTGAGCAGTGCTGAATGAGCTGGCGACCATGCAAGGGCCCAGGGGTAGGGGGCGTGCTGGGCTCAGACCCTGGGGTTGATCAGGAAGGCCCCCAGGAGGCGGGAGTGCCTGTGGGTAGCGGAGGCGGCCAAGGGCCATACACACAGGCTCCGAGGGCAACAAGCTACGCGGTAGGGGTTGTAGAGATGGGAGTGGGAAGTGGGCATGCACAGCCTTGAGCTGTCACTCTGCAGAGGAAGCAAGGTTTGACCTGTGTGTTGAGAACAGACCCAGGTGGACCCAGGAGGAAGCAACTCGGCTGGCAAGGGGGATGGAGGTGGGAGAAGTGTCTGGATTTTGGAAGTGTTGAAAGCAGGGGTGGCAGGATTGGGGGAGGGCAGGAGGAGGGTGGTCCTGGCTGGACAGTCGGGCACTAGCAGAGAGTGTGAGCACTGACCTGTGATTACACTACACCGTCACGTCTCACTACCTGGCCTGGGCCCCCCACCCCCACCCCGTGATGCCCCTGGAGGACTCACCACTGGGATGTGGAGCTTGCTGAGGGGCTTGCCGTCCAGGAGGTAGGAGCCGGTGTAGGTGACGTACTCGGCGTAGCACTGGGGGGCTTGTGGCGTGATGTAGCACAGGATCTTACGCTTCTCCTCAATCTTCTTCCGGATCTGTAGGTACTCAAAGTAGGGGTTAGCCCTATCACTGTGGTAGGGCTCAATGGCATCCAGCTTGATGGCATCCACGATGGCAGCCAGTGTCTGCTGGATCATCTCCCGTGTCTGCTGTGTTGACGTGTTCATCTGCTGCTGCAGCTGCTGGCTGGAGCGCTGGAAGCGGCGCTTGCGAGGGTGCTGGGCCTGGGCATCCTCGTCCTCAGGGATGCGACCCTTTGCTCTGGTGGCCGGGGCAGCAGGCGGGAGCTCCTTCTCAGGGGGCGGCGTGCCCTGCTTGCTCTGGTTGGCCAGCATCTGTGCCCGGTTCCTGGTGATGCGCTGCGGGATCTCCTCGACACGGGGCAGCTTCGGGGCTTCAGCTGGTGGCTTAGGGGCTGGGTCTGCTGCTTCGGATTGGCCACTGCCTGGGGGGGCTTCCGCCTGGGCAGCGGCGCGGCCAGCACTGTTAGGGGGGCCTGCCCCATCTGCATTGAGGGCTTGGGCCACAACATCGGCAGGGGGGCTGTCAGGGGCAGACTGGGGTGCCACTGGGGGGTCCACGGTCTCTGCCTCCTCGTCCCCACTCCCTGCTGGATGGAGCTCGGTGGGGACTGGTGCAGGCATCGAGCTGGGGCCCAGGTCCTCAGGGGCCCTCTCTACTGACACATCCACTGCTTGCACCACAGCTTCCAGAGGCACCTCCACCTTGGGCTCGTCTGTGCGCACAGGCTCAGTGGAGAGCTGTGTAGACACCTGGTCAGGGGTTGGCTGCTGCTCCTCAGTGGCTGACGTGGGGAGGTCCCCCCCACTTATGACCACAGGGGCCCCTGGAGGTGCCTGCTCTGGGGGAACAACAGGACTCTCGTCCATAGGTTCTGTCTCCACATCTGAAACATCTTTTGTTTGAAGCGGAAGTTCTGGCAGTGAGAACGGCCCCAGGTCTAGGTCATCTTCAGGGTTTGGGAATGGGTCTGGCCAGGGGACTGGCTCCTCCTGACCGAGGGCAGAGAGGCCAGTGTTGTTTTCTAGGTAGTTATTCTCTAGGGGCCCCAGGGCTTCAACCTGAGTCGCGGCGGCCACACAAGCCGGCTCGGGGGGTGCGTCGGGGGCTGTCTCGGTGAGAGGCTTACAGTCGCTGAAAAAGGCCTGCAGCCCAGAGGGAGGGGCGTAGGGGACTGGCTCCTTTGACGGGGAGACCTCCACTGGGACTGCTTCGACCACGTCCTCCTTGACCTCTTCAAGCCCTGACTCGGGGACTGACAATGGGTATGTGAGTGGAGAGACTGGGTATGGGGGCTCTGTGGCAATGAAGGGCACAGGGGTGGTGGGGTGCATGGGCTCCGTGGGGCAGAAATGTTTGGGGGACTCTGGGAATCTCTGTGGGGACTTCAGCAGCAGGTCTGCCCCCACGGGGGGCCAGCCGACAGGGTTCTCAGGGACACCACCACCGAGGGTGGAGGAGAGGGGCTGCTCAGAGGCAGCAGGATGTGCCCACTCGCCCGGGTCTTCCTCGGTGATGACAGTGCTGAATGGGCCTTCGTCGGTGGGCTCCAGGTAGCTGGGCTCCGGGGGGATGATGGCCGCTGTGGCTTGCTGGTCCTCTGTGGCATCAAGAGGGAGGCCCAGGTCGGGGGGCAGGGTCCCTTCCAGGGAAGGGGCTACCAGCTCATCCCTGTGGGAAGGGGAGGACTTGGCTTGTAAACTTGAGAAGATACCCTCTGGGGATGGTGTGGCGTTGACCACGGCCACAGGAGCACAGTGCAGAGTCTCCCCTTTGGGTGAAGGAACCCCGTAGTCTGGAGAATAGTACCCGGGAGACAAGCAGGGGAACTTTTCTAGGGGAGCGGCAGCCTTGTCTTCTAGCAGGTGCCGTGCTGGTGAGTCATAGCTGGAGGTGGCGGGGACACTCTGCTGCCGGAAGAGCTTGTCCCCAACACTGAACTCTTCCTCAGGGGTCCTGCGTGTGTCCACGGACACTGAGCGGTAGAGGCTTGTGGACAGAGTCCGCGTCGGGGTCTGACTAGGGTTCTCGGGAAGGCTGCTCGAGGCAGTTGAGAACCTGTCAAAAAAGGAGGGGGAGCAGGCGCTGGCCGGTGTGCTGACAGGCATGGGCATCACGTGGTGGGAGTCGGTGCAGTCAAAGATGAGGTCGGAGTAATCATCAGCACTGCAGGAGGGGGTGCGGGGGGTGTGCATCACCTCCTCATAGCTGGGGCATGAGACCACCGAGGTGGGGGTGGGCACCCCAGTGGGCCGGCTCTGGTCAGGCCTGGGGGAGGCGGGCAAGACCTCTTTCATCTGGGACCCTGTCAGCCAGTCCTTGGGCTCTGAGCCTGCTCCTGGGAGCATTTTACTATCGGCAGTGGGTGGGGTCGGAGCCAGCACAATGGAGTCCTTGAGCTTCTTGTCTCTGAGCTGCATGTCCACCCCTGGTGGCTTTTTCGTTGGGAGCTCTAGACTCTTTTTGCGCATGTCCTCTGCCAACTTGGTCTTGTCTTTGAGCTTTGGGTCCCCAGACCTGTGCCTCATCTTCTCCATCTGCTTCATCCTCTCCTTGTGCCTCTTGTGGCGCTCCTCAATCTCCAGGTCCTTCTGGGAGAGCATCCTCTCGAAGCTCGTCATCATCAGGTCACCATCCACTAGCAACTTTTCTCGAGGCCGGTGGTCTTTCCTGCTGGAGTCCCTGGACGGCGGCAGCTTCTCGTTCCCGTTGCTGATCTTTGCTAAGTCGCCCTTCTCCTGGCTTTCCTTGAACTTCTCCTTCAGCTTGACCTCCCCGAGTCTCAGGGTCTCCTCCTTGGACTTGTCTTTAAAATTAGAGTTTGGAGGGTTGTCCTTGTCTTTGGCTCCAGGCTTTGGCTCGTCCTTGTGGTGCCTAAGGAAGCCATCTGGATGCTTTTCTCGGTGCTTCTCCTTCTCATCTCTCCACTTCTCCCTGTGCTTCTCTCTCTTCTTCTTCTCTTTCAGGATGTTGATGGCACTGGACCCATAAGGCTTTAGTTCTTTTTCTATTTTCTTGGAAGGTTCTCTTTCAGAATCGTTTTTATCTTTCTTTTCAGTAGAAAACAATTCAATGGTTTTCTCTAACTCATCTTCTATATCAGCTTTTGTATTATAGGAAATGCTGTAAGTGTCCCCGTCCAGGAAGTCTTTTTCATACTGGCTGGAGTCCTTTCTACTGCCCGTCTCCTTGTAGTCCTCACTCCGGTCTTTCTTCTCGGCCTTTTCTTTCCTCCCCCTCTCTCGGTCGTGGCTCTTCTTTGATGAGGACGAGGAGTGTCTGTGCCTCTCCTTCAGCTTCTCCTGCAGGCAAGAGCCCTCCCTGGCCTTCTCCTCGGGGGGCTCTGTGAAGGACACCTCCAGCAGGGCGGTCGGCCCAGGGTCCTGCCCTCGGTCGGTGAAGCTGTCAGAGGAGATCTCACTAATTTTATCATTGGAATCTTCTCTGTACTCATGCAGAGCTTCTTCTTCCAACTTTTCTAATAAACTTTTTTCCATCTCAGCACTTTTTGAAGACTTCCTCTCTTTGGAATGTTCCTTGTCAGACTTCTCTTTGTGCCGGCTTTTTGCCTTGTCTTCTACTGCGTGCTTCTTTTCAGCCTTCTCAGGGAGTTTCTGTTTATTTTTCTTTTCTTGAGTAGACTCAGCTGAAGTTCTGTCTTTCCTGTCCTTGTACTTTTCTGTGGACTCTTTATCCTTCTTCTCTTTGTGTTTTTCAAAGATTTTTTCTTTTCTGTCTTTCCCTCCTTCAGTGGCTCCTTTGTCCTTTTTTTTGTCCTTGGATTCTTTATCTTTCTGCTTCTCCGAGTGCTGCTTATCAGAGGAGTACTTCCGGTGCTTGTCTGAGGGGTAGGGCTCTTTCCCCTCCTCCCTGTCCTGTGGGCCTTCTGCCCTCTGCCCCTCCCCGGTTTCTGTGAGTTTGAACCCACTGGCAGCATAGGTGTCTTTTTCATCTTCACTTTCATCTGTGAATATGTCTGCGATATACCAACTTTTCTCTTTACCCTTTTTTTCATCTTTTTTTTCAGAGAAATCTTCTGAGAGAATTCCAGGGTAAGTTTTCTCCTTTTTTTCTTTAACTGGATCAACAGAAGCTTTTCTTTCTTTGTCTTTGCTATGTACATCTTTATGTTTTTCCTTAATTTCTTTTTTCTCCTTAAAACATTTATCAAATTCTTTGTCCTTCTGAATCTTTTCAAGGATAGATTTTTCATTCTTGTCTTTGTCACTGGACTTGTCTTTATATTTTTCTGATTTTACTTTCTCTTTCTTTTCCTTATCGATGCCGTCCTTCTTGTCTTTTTCTTTCACTGAATGATGCCTCTCCCAAGACTCCAGACTTTTGACAAAGTCAGAGTCAGACTTGTCCTTGAAAAAACTGTCACAGCTGAACTCTTTGAGGCCTTCTCTGTAGGCCTCCTCGGGCTTAGCTCTGACTTCTTTCCTCTCCTTGGCGCTCTCGAAGGAGTCTTTTCTGTCCCTGCAGATGTCACTCAGGTCCTTGTCTTTCCGCTCTTTGGCTCCGTCCACAGACTCTTTCCTCTTCTTATCCTTCTCTGACAGATAGCTGGGGATACTTCTATGCTTTTCAGTTTGGTCTTTTCTTTTTTCAGCATTTTTATCCAGATAGTCCCTGTCTTTCTTTCTAAAGAAAGAATCTCTGTCACTGCGTCTCTCGCTGTGGTCTCTCTTCTCCCTGCTTTTGTTATCCCGCCTCTTCTCCTTTGAGTCCTCTCTCACCGTCTCCAGGATGAGCTTGGCGACAGAGTCACTCTTCATCTCCCGGTAGTCGGGCACTGGAGAGTCCCAGCTGTCCTCCCCTTTGAAATCAAAGGACGAGTCGGACAAGTCAGAAAACCACCGTTCCTGCTGGTCATCAGAGAGGCTGAACTTGGTGTCTTCATTCTCCAGAAACTGATTTTTGTTACAATAGTCATCAAAAGCAGAATCGTCCCTATAAACTTTTTCTTTTTTGAGTTTGTCTTCTTTAAAAGTCTTCTCCTTCTCTTTTGACATTTTGTCCTCTTTTAAATCATTCTTCTTCTCTAGTTTTGAGGGCCTGTCTTTTGACTTTTTCTTTCTTTCGTCTTTGTATAGCCTCAGCTTCTCCTCCTTTGGAGACTTCTCTTTCATCAGTTTCTCCTTTTCTGACTTGTTGGTGCGGTCTTTCTCTTCTCGGAAACATTTCGTGACGTCTTTACTCAGGTCTTTGATTCTCTTGAGTGATTTCTCATCTTTGGAGACCTTTATTAGCTCATCTTTAAATAACCATTCTTTTTCTTCTGACTTCATTTTGCTAAGTTTCTCTTCTTTCCTAAAATGGTCTCGGTCATGCTTTAACACCTTTAGCTTGTTTTCAGTGGGAATATCATTGTCTAGAAGTATGGCCTTGTCGGGCTTTTGCTTTGAGTCCTCATATTCATAAGTGAAACTTTTCAGTTTAAGTTCCTGGCTGACCGAACACTGTCCTTTCTCCTTGTTTTTGTGTTTATGTTTTGTTTTGTGTTTTTTGACAACCTTCCCCTCCTTGTCTAGCTTTGGGATGGCACCATCCACGCTGGCGTGGAACGCACTCTTCTTCTCCGAGAGCGTGCCCTGCAGGCCACCCCCTTTCCTATGCTCCCGCTTCTTCCTGACGGGCTTCAGGGACTCCACACTGGAGGCCTCCGAGGAGCAGTCAGACTCGCTCGTCAGCCGTGTCCTGGTAGAGTCCGACAAAGAGCTGACCTCCGACCAGGCAGGAGAAGAGATGGTTTTCCAATTGTCCGTTCTCCAGTGCTTGGAGTGCTGGTCTGTGTGGTTGGGGTTATGCTTTTGGGAGGCGGTGCTCCCATGGGAGGAGGTGGAGGAGGCAGAGAGCGAGCTAAACAGGGAGGGATCCTTCAACACTAGTGGAGACCCTTTGGCACAGCCAGAGCTGCCAACAGAGCCGTCGTCCTCGTCACTCCCCAGGGGCTCACTCTCGGACTCAGAGGAACAGAACTTGTCGCTCCTTTTTCCAAACCGAACTTCTTTGCCTTTTGTATCTTTCTTTCGCTTCTTTTTCACTTTATTTTTTTCTTTCTGCTGCTTGGAATTAGAAGACTCCCGTGTTTTATTACCGGGCAGTACTGCGTGCGCTGACAGTCTCAGCTTTTCTCCAGTCCCCATGGTGACGTTCACCTCCTCTTCGTCTGACGTGTCCGACAAGATGCGATGCGCAGCTTTCTTTGGTGCAATTGTGTTGTTTTTAGTGTAACTTTTAACTTCCATTTTGGGTATAGAAATAAAACTGTTTGACTTAGTCTCTTTTCTGTAATCCTTTTTTAACAAGTGCTTATCGTCCACAGGAGGGACCCTGTCTTGCTCGTCATCCTCATCAAACTCATACTCGTCCTTGACGGGGGTCACAGTTTTCTGGGGCTCTGGGTTCTTGGCCTTGTGCTTCAGGCCCTTTTCAAATTCAGAGTCTGTGTTATTGCCATCCACTGAACTGGAAGGTGCGAACGAGGGGGCGTCTTCCTCCTCTGAGCTCTCTGCTGGAGAGAGGGGAAGAAGTATCAGAGGCAGGCTCAGAACAATGCTCCCAGAGATGGAGGCCCTGTGGAAACTCTGCTCCCCTCAGGTCTCGGCCTCTGGGGAAGCAACGAACTTGTTACTTTAAGTTCAAGGCCAACCACTGGCAGAAGGAAATCAAAGAGCTTTGCTTAGAGATAGACCAAAATAGGAGTAAGACCTGTGGGTTTCTTGGGAATGAACTTCTTGGGCTGAGTGCTCCCACAGCCCAGAAGTTCCCATGAGCACCAGGCATCTGGGAAGGACCAGGAGACCCTGTGTGACAGTGCAAGACCACGTGGACACACTAGGTTGCTGCTAGTGTCACTGAAATAAAGGAATCTCCACCCGTGGTGCACCACACAGTCCTACTCCCTCCCCCACCCCAGCCCCTACTCTTGCACATGTATCTGTGCCTGCCTGCCCACCTTCCCCACTGCCCAGTGCCTCACCGGTGGAGCTTTCTTCGCTGGACGTGTACGTGCCCTTGCCCAGCAGGAGATTCACCATTGTTGGGGAATTGGCAACTTTCAACGGCGTCTCGCCTTTCCTGTTGCTTTGCTGAGGATTCCCTCCGTAACGTAACAACAATTTCACTACCTGTAGAATGATGACAGCCTTGTTAGGAAATTTTCAGAAACATCAACTACTCTATTCTACATGTGTACAGCAACCCACTGAGGGACCTGCTGTCCCCAGAGGCCAGCCTCTGTGTGGTGTGTGTGGCTAGCTCCTTGTCTGTGTGTGGGACATCCAGGCTTCTGGCCCTCCTGGTCCCCTCCAGGAAAAACGGTCCCAGCTTCTTGGAAGTCCTCTTACTCCTCCACATGTTCTCAGCCCGTCCTTCCTGAAGGGCTCCCTGAGTCTTCCTCACAGCGGAGCCGCCCACTGCACTGGGAGGGGTTGTCTCACACAGGCTCTCCTGCAGCCGCAGCACACCACGTAACCTTGCCACTGGCACCGAGTCCTGTGAGGAGATGGCAGGGTCTAGCAGTTTGGGGGGTGGAACAGAGGAGACAAAGATAGCATGTCCCCACACAGGTATATTTTCCATTTCTGCTTACACAGGAAGGAAAACAACCTCTTCCTCATTGGTTTTACTCAGATAAGGATGGTCATGAAGGACAGAGATTTCATGGTGACATCTCAACAGCTCTATTCAGCTGTTCTGTCAGCGACCTCAGGTACAAATGTGAATTCAGCCTCACCTCAGTCCATTACTCTGGTCTGAGATTGCAGCATTAAAGTAATCTCAGTAAAGATCAATGTAAACTCTCCTCACCCACAGGCTCTTCATCAGGAGATTATGGGCTGCACTGTGTGATCAGTGCAGAGCTGTCCACCGGTCAGACGACCACAGACTTAGCGGCTTAAATAATACATATTTGTTCTTTCTCGGGCCTGGAGGTCAAAGGTCCTAAAATCATTTTGTCCACAGGGCTGCATTCCTTTCTGGAGGCCTTGGGGTGGGTCCATTTCCTGCTCCTTCAGGTTGATGGCAACTGTGAGACTGAGCTCCCTGGCTCCTGCTGACTATCTGCAGAGGGCCGTCCCAGCTTCTAGAGACCTGTGCAGGTGTCCTTGGTATGTGGCTGTTCCTACCGTCTCATTGCTCTACACAGCTGGGAGACCCTCCGCTTTCAAGGACCCTTGTGACTACACAGGCCCACCATCTCAAGGTCCTTAACTGAACACAGGTGCTCAGTACTTTTTGCCACGAGGCCATATATTCACAGGTCCGAGGATCAGGACGTGGACATCTTTGGGTCTGTTACTTTGCTGACTATATCACGTTTCCACAGTCTTTGACGTTTTCCATAATAGAAAATTTTAAAATGTATGAAAGCATAGAGATTCAAGTAATGACTCCTCCTCTGTGTGTTCCTCTCGGGGTCAGCTCCATCACTCACCAACTCATAACCGGTCTTACTTCAGCAACACCTGCGCACTACTCCCCCAAACCCCAGGTACCATATCATTTCATGAAAATGTTTCAGAACATATCTCTAAAAGGCCCCTTAAAAAACCACAATGCAGTAATTCCTTCGTATCAAATATGCAATCGATGTTCAGATTTCCCGAATTTTGTTAACATTGGTTTGAATCAGGATTTCAAGCCCCACAGGTCGCACCTCATCTTGAGTCTCCTTTGACTCAAAGTCCACCTCTCACTTCCTCCCTAGCTGGCTGTGCTAACCCGTGGTAAGCTCCAGTCAACTGGGGCTGCTGTGCCTCGTTGTAAAGGCAGCAGACGGGTATGTGGTGAGTGACTGGCACTGTTGTCCTCACCACACTCGGCCCTCTCCATAGTCGCCTTGGGGTGAGCTCAGGAGTCCCTGGCCCTCACCATGCTGCCCTTGCTATCTAGCAGGACAAGGGGCATTGGGGGTGCACATGCCCTTTCTGCATCACCCTCCAGGGGGACTCCTCCTTGGCAGGGGAGGCAAAAACCCAACATGACAATGGGGAGCTACAGGAGGCTCTATGGTGACAAAGCACTGTCACAGGGACCCTACCTTGTAGTGCCCGTTGTTGGCGGCATCGTGCAGGGGTGTGTCATCGTCCAGGCCCTTGGTGTTCACCTCAGCACCTGCTGCTAACAGCTGCTTTGCGACATCATAGTAGCCGCGGTTACAGGCTTCGTGCAGGGCTGTCCAGCCTGGAAAAAGACACTCATGACATACGCTGCCTGAACACGGAGAGTGCACTCCCACGGCTGCACACGACAAGGAGAAGGTGCTGGTCAGGTGTCACTTGCACCGATGTGCTAACAGTCAAGGAAAGTCAAGCCTGCCTGGAGCCCTGACTCCGGCACCTTGGCTCAGCCAGGTGAACGTCTAGTTGCTGGTCCTCAGGAATGATCTGTGGGACAACCTTACTGCACCGTCTAACTATAGCCTCCACCATGCAGCAGACACAGGCTCACACAGCCCTTGCTAAGACTGTAGAGCTGGCTGCCGCCAGGCACCCCCACTGGATGTGGCTCACTGGCTGGAGCCCCAGGCTCCTCACAAGGGTGCCTGCCTGGGGCCATGCCCGTAAATTTGTCCTCATAGTGTGGTCTGTGACAGAGCCCACGTCAGCGTGAAACAGTGCTTACCCACAGGAAGAAAATTCCATGCTTTGAAAAATCCTGATTTAAGGAAAACTGCTTTTGAAACAAAAAAATGCTAAGTTAGGTGTGGGTCAGACAACCAAAAGGTGTGGGTCAGACAACCAAAGGGAAGTATCTGGAAGGATGCTGCATGCAGACTGCCTCACCCATCTAACACTTTCCTTCCTCTCTGGAGCCAAAACTTGGGATCTTTGGGAGTATGGCATGCAAAAAGGCCACACAGCACTCTAATCACGGGGCCTTAAAAAATAAAAAAGACCAGGACATTTCTGCTTCAAATTACACGGGGCATCTAGCTGATGGCCCCTCATGTGAGGGACGTGTGTGTGGTCTGCTCGAAGAGGATGAAGCACGGGAAGGGATGAGACCGAGACACCTTTTGTTGTGGTGTGGCTGCCTCTTCAATATGCCAGTCATGACGCCCCCGGAAGCCGGGAGAACGAATTCTTCTTGTATGGAATGGGATTTTACGTAACACAGCAGAGTAAGATTTTGAAGTGTCCCAGTTGTCTTGAAAATAATGAAAAATAAGAAAATGACCTTTTTTTGAAACACTTCCCAACAAATATTAATTGCTCCTTCTTAGTCACACAACCACATCTGAGCAGGTGCATGGAGCACCAGGTATTCCTCAACCCAGGGCCTTGGCAGGATGTACACCCCAGCCCTGCGTCCCACCAGCAGACCCTGGCCCTGGGGCTACTGTGCACCAGGCCCCTGAGGGGTGTCCAAAAGAGGCCATGTATCTGAGGAGACCAGCTTCCCAGCACTTTTGAAACCACTTCAAACAGAAGCTTGCTGGCTGCTCTCATCCCTAGACTCTGTGCCTACCTCAGTTACCCCCAGCCGGGCAACGGTACCTGCGAAGTCTTTGACGTTGACATCCGCGCCCTCGCTGATGAGCTCCTTGATGCGCCGGGCATCCCCCCGGATGGCGGCCCGGTGCAGGCGTGTCTCCCCGCGCTCGTTCCTCTTGTTCACTTTATCTTTGGTTTTTGAGGCAGAGTTAGGCGTCCCTTTCTGACACACTGCAGACTGGGCGGGGTGCTTTGGTGTTGTATCTACTGCAGGCCAAGGAGGACAGGGCAGAGTGTCATGGCAGGGAAGTTGGAGGCAGCAGAAAGAACCACAGACCTGGGCACGGCGTGTCATGAGGCCACGTGGAAGCCACTCAGGGCCACCCTCAGGCTCACAAGTCCCCTGTGGGCTGTGGTGAGCCTGGGCCTAAACACAGCCCTCTCCCTGTCAAGGCCCACATGGCCCAGCTCACCTGGGCTGTTTGCAGACTCCTCGGCGGTCATCTGCATGAGGAGGGCCACCTGCTGGCGCTCGGAGAGGGGGTAGCCAGCTCGGATCCCAGATAGCCCCATGCCGAACAGCAGACCGGCCTTGCGTGTAGCGGGCTCCTTCTTGATCCTCTTCCGCTCAGGGCCCTGCTTCTCTGTGAGGCAGGTGAGAGGAGAGAGGGGGGTTCATGCCATGTGCTCTCGTTAAGGAAACACTAACAATACCTTTCACTCACCCTGACAGCTTACAGAGCAAAAGGAAGGCCATTGAGAGGGACAAACAACAAGCCAGAAGCACTCATGCTCCCTGTCGCCACCTCTCTTAGCAATAACTGTGAGACAATCTACTTTGTTACCAGCCAATACATCCTGCTAGGTCTTGGCCTCCACCAACCATTCACCCCACTCCAGAAATCTCTCCTGAGCCCCCAGACCTTGGCCACACACAGAGCCAGGCTTGGGCAGCAGTGGGTTGGCACTGACAACAGGTTCCAATCAACTAGACAAATGTGTCTAGAATTACATTCAGCACCCCCCTTCCTCCCCCCAACGAACAGTGTAAATAGAAAATGACAAAAATAGTTTTAAAGTACATAAATAAATCAAGGCCCACGCGTCGGTACCATACCTTTCTTCTTGCTTCTAGGAGCCTCCATTTCATGCCATGGTGCTTGGAGGGGCGCACCGGCCTGGTAGTGCCACAACATGGACTGAACTGGAGGCATCTAAAAGCATCAACACAGAGCACTAACGAGATGCGAAGTGCAGCCCGGCTGCTTCCCAGTGAGCACGCCCTCTACTGCTCCGAACCGTGACAGCACACAGTGCCCAGCAGGGACGAGGCACACTGATACACTGGGCCATTCCTCTGAATAGAGGCAGGTATAGGGAGAGAAAAGATACCCTGGATCTCCATGAACCCCTGTGCTGATTACGGCTGGAGGCACCTGCTGATGGAAACCAGGGATCCAGAGCCCTGCACCCCACCCACAGCCCCATTCACAGAAAGGTCTGACAGGAGAATGGAGACGGACTGAGTCCTGTCTGTGCCTCCACTCCACCCAGGCCACGTGGCCGAGTACCCAAGGTGTCAGTCAGGGTCACAAACAGTATTTTAAGCTCCTTGAATGCAGAAACTCTCTCTCTGCATCCTTGCACCTCCCAGCCCTCCTCCTCCAGTGCCAGGCAAGGTTACAAATTCCCACTAACACCCCAAAGTCTGACCATTCTTACAGACTTGTGACAGTTCCCTCCCAAGGCCCAGCTGCTGAAGTATATTTTTCTAAAGCCCAAGGCTCTCGGTCATAGTTCTGAAGTGCTACATGAGCCAGTAGGTTAGATGGCATGCTTTCTGAGGGTGGTCTGTGGCTCCACTCAACATGCCCTTTTCTGGATGAAGTCAGTTGAGCTATGAGATGCACTGTGTTATATAGAAATAGTCACAAATGGTTGTCAAAGTGTCCAGCTGGCCCGCAAACCAGCTACTGTGATTGCACCGTGCTCTGTGCACTCCCAGGACCTGCCT
This sequence comes from Trichechus manatus latirostris, assembly GCF_000243295.1. Taxonomy (NCBI): domain Eukaryota; kingdom Metazoa; phylum Chordata; class Mammalia; order Sirenia; family Trichechidae; genus Trichechus; species Trichechus manatus. The sequence continues at coordinate 12,131,355 of NW_004443989.1, forward strand.
GGGACAAGCTGCCCTTCCACAGGTGACAGGTTGGCTGCCGACAAGCTCCAGCACCCCGCTCACTCGGCCTCTTGGGGTGTATGCGCGGCCGTCACACCAGGCCAGATGCCCCCAGGCCCCTGGCAGCACAGCATCTCAGCAGGGCCCAGGCATCTCTGCTTTCCTGCGGTTGAAAAGCACACCAAGATAAGGTGGAAACACCCCAAACCACCTTTTAAATTTCACTTTGAAATTTAAATTTAAAACACAGACTAAACCACTCCCACTATTGGCACCTGGGAATTCTGCGCAGTCACCTGCAGCCCCTAGATGCTGCTGTGGGTGATGCATCCGGTCTAGTTAAAACAAGGTCAACGCGCTTCCATTCCTAAAAGAGGACCTAGTCCTCCCAGAGCAGTTGTCGTCCACACACACTGCGTGAGTCATGGCCGAGGACACTCTGGAGAGCTGCAACATCTCATCACATGTATTTGATGGTAATGGTTTCCAGAAACAAATGAAAATTGTTCTGTGAAGGTTAGTTGCAAATAAGCCCTCACTGAGACAAAACCCACCCTCTGTTTTCTGCCTGTTCCTGCTCTTTCGTAGCCAAGGAGCATGCCTGCCCCAAGGCGCATTGTGCAGAGAGTGAGTGGTGTGTGTGTCTGGTGGTGCTACTGCCACCACACCTGGTATTTGAGGTCGAAACACAACACCTAGCGCTGGGCAACAACAGGGACATCGGTCACATCGACTATCTGCAGACCATGCATTAGTTTAACCTGTCTTGAGATGAGGACTCCGAAACAGGAATGACAAAGGAGCCGTGTGACTGTCCATGTCTAGTGGATTAAAAAGTATCAAGGAGATCAAAATGTCATCAGGGAGAGTGAAACCCCAGTAAACAGAGGGGTGTGTCGGCCCTGGTTGTGAAACAGGGTCACTGCTTGATAGCCACTTGAAGTTTGGGGGGCAGCATAATCAACCCCTCTGGTGGTGCCAATGCTGAATTCTGCAGAATTTGATTTAAAAGCTCCTGGTTGAGCAGAACTACATCACAGAGGGTCCACTCTGTGGTACCCACCAGCTCTGGCCAAGACCAATCAGGAAAGAACAGTTTCTTCAACACATGGTGTTGCGACAACTGGATTTCCACATGCAAAAGAATGAAGCTGGCCTCCTTCCTCAAACCATACATAATAGTTAACTCAAAATGGATCAAGCACCTAAATGTAGGAACTAAAACCATAGAATTCTTAGAAGAAAACAGAGAGATAAATATTCATGACCTTGGATTTGGCAGTGACTTCTTAGACACGACACTAAAAGCACAAGCAACATAACAATAGGTAGACTGGACTTCATTAAACTTGAAAACTTTAGTACACATGGGGTTACCATGAGTTGGACTTGACTGCAACAGGTTTTAGTTTGGTGCATCAAAAGACACTATCAAGAAAGTGAAAAGACAGTTCCCAGAATGGAGAAAATATCTGCAATCATGTATAAGATAAGGGTCTAGAATCTAAAATACATAAAAAGCTTTTACAACAACAACAGCAACAACAACAAAAAACTCAATTTTAAAACGAACAAAGGATCCGAACAGACATTTCTCCAAAGAAGATACACAAATGGCCAATAAGCGCATGAAAAGATGTTCAACATCATTAGTCACTAACCCATTGCCATTGATTTGATTCCAACTCAGTGAGTATGGAATTACAAATCAAAACCACAATAAATACTTCATACACTCTAGGATGGCTAGAATAAAAAAGATGATCAAAACTGTTACCAAGGATTGGAGAAATTAGAACTTTTGTGCACTGCTAGTGGGACTGTAAAATGGTGCAGCCGCTGTGGAAAAAGAGTCTGGCACCCTGTGATCCCTGTAGGGTCCACAGCTGAGCCTAAGGACAGTGCCTCTCCCTCCTGCAGTGGACTTGGGCCCAGGGAGAGGTGCAGGGCCATGGCCTGTCCTCAAGGCCCCCAGCAGCTGAGCCCTCCTTTCTGCTCCTACCCTGGCCACCAGTGACTTACAGCTGCCTCCGGTTTGCTCAGGGTCATTTGCAGATGCACCTGGTTCCTTCCTCTCTTCCCAGTAACAACATGGCAACCGGAGCTGCAGTGGCTCTTGATGCATCCCTAGACACAGCCGATTTCTCACTGGCTTGCCCTGGGCTCACAGAGAACCGTTTACTAAACACCATTTTCAAAAGGCACCTGCAACTGCCAGCATATGGAAAGGTCCCACCTGCACTCACTGAGGTTGCGGCCTCTGCAGCCCCTCTGTAAGGTCTGGAGCCACTGCTTAAGGGGCTCCACGAGGGCCGGTAAGCCACCCTGGAGGCCTGGCCCCACAGCAAGACCAGGGTTGCTGAACAGGACCCAACAGCCCCTCCGAACTGTGGTCTAAAGCTGGGGTGTTGCTTCTCAAAGAACTGCGGAAGTCTACAGTCGGCAGCAGTCAGAGAACGTGCTGGACAGAAGAACTGGGCCCGTACTCCTTGCAAGGCTGGTTCTTTCCTCTGGCTCTTTAGAGAAAACACTCCAACTTCTTCTTCTGCCACCCTCATTCTTACTGTTTTCAAAATATCCTGATTATATGCAAACATGAGCTGCAGCACTACTAGGCCAACAGGCAGAAGACCGCAGCCCAGGACTGTGGCCAACACCCCAGCAGGCACAGAAAGGCAGCCCAAGTGTCCGAGGCTACCTTCTCCAGCACTCAGAGCAGCCCCTAGTCCCCCAACCCCACCCCCCACGGTCATATCTGCCATCATTTTCTCAAAGGAGATGCCCTAAGGAATTCCCACCTTCCTCTGCCTCTCCCTTCTTCTAGGCCCTTCTGAAACATGCTCCCTTTCCCATTCTTTCCAGGGGGTGGGGGTGGGGGGCAGCTAGGAGAGACGTTCGTTTTCAGGAGCTCAAGTCCATGGTCCACTTCTGTCCTTTAGTTTCACGTCCAGGCAGAACTGAGACTTTCAACCTGAGGCTACACCTGAGTTATAGCGTATTCTGACAGCAGCAAACTCTTTGAGTCCTCATCCTGTGAGTATTCGCCACGTGTGGACAGAGCCTGTGGCTGCACATTTGTGGCTCTTGGCGGCACTTTTAGACCCTCCCGCCTCCCGTGTGTGTTGTGACTCATGGCAGAGTACTTACGTGGGCAGTTATTTTTTTTCCCCTGCTCAAAATTCATTGCTTTTCCTGGATTTGAAGACCCATGTTGTTCATGAATCCTGGGAAACTCTCCTTTCTCATCCTCTAATTCTGCGCTCCTTCAGGGACACTGAAGAGTTAGTTGTATGTGCCAGCCCTCCCCCACGCTCAGCCCTGCTATGCTCTCCCTTCTTTGCATCAGTCCAGGCGATTCTTCAGCTGTGTCTCCAGGTCACTGACACCCGTCTGCTGTGTCTGATGAACCACATATGGCCCAAGTGTCCCTCTCAGTGACTGGCATGTTCTCTCCAGACGTCCCACTGGCCCTTTTAAAACATCTGCATGATCTTCTTGCTCCTTGCTCGTCTTTTCAATCTCTTTTACGATATGTTACTCAGTGTATATCTCCTCCCTCCGTGTCCCCGTTGGCAAGTCCCAGAGGCTCTGGTTCTATGGACTTTCTAGAGGGCTCATTTCCTTGTGGTCTGTGATTCTCACTGGGCTCTCATGCGTCAGGGTTCTGTTCTGGAGTCCAGAAGCCACGCTGAGGGTCTGTCTCTCCAGAGAGGATCTAGGAGTGTTTTGAGTTAGTTCTTCAGCTTGGCTTTTTCAATAACCTAAAGTACAGATCAAAAGGCCAACCCTATGGAAGGCAGGCCTTGGGGGTAAAAGTCTCTGGAGAGACCACTCACAGTCCCCCACCCTCCCTCAACACCTGCCAGAAGAGACGAAGTGCTTTGGCTGGCAGACAGTTTCTTCCAGCCCCACATGTCCCTGAGATGCAGCCCCCTCAAGGGGACAGCTCAGGTGGGCATTTTGGCCCCAGTGTCCTGCCTTGTTGTGGCCCTGGCCTCATCCAGCACCCCCTGACAGCCTTAGAGCCAGGCCTCTCCAGCAAAGAGATGGACTGGCCTCTCCACGCTGGCCCCTGGGCATTCCCAGTAAAGCCTGGGAAGCTCAGCTCATCGTTTAAAGAACAATTGTATGTTTATTTGTCATTTATCATTCCTAATCTCTAGGCTTTTCTAGTAGGAGGGTTTCAGGATACACAGTCCACCATATTGCCAAAAGAGGAAAACCTGTAACTCCTTCATCTTGCCAAAAGATCCTAAAGATTCTGCTCTATAAAAGAGTGTTTTAATGGCAATATTTCAAAATAACAAAGTTTATTGCCAGTATCAGTTAAAACTCATATTTGGACACCACACCATTAAGTTGTTTTACCCAGCTGTTACCCAAAGTGGTAGAGATACTGGTCAATACTGCTTTGTTAACCACTTTTTGGTGTTTTACTTGGTGTCATGGACTGAATTGTGTCCCCCACCAAATGTATTTATCCATTTGGCTAGGCCATGATTCCCAGTGTTGTATGGCTATCCCATTTTGTGATTGTAATTTAACATTAAAGAGGATCAGGGTGGGATTGTAACACCACCCTAACCCAGGTCACATCCCTGATCCAATGTAAAGGGAGTTTCCGTGGGGTGTGAACTGCACCACCTTTTATCTCTTATAAGAGATAAAAGGAAAGGGAAGCAAGTGAAGAGGAGAACCTCATACTACCAAGAAAGGAGTGCTGGGAGCAGAGTGCATCCTTTGGACTTGAGGTTCCTGCGCAGAGAAGCTCCCAGACAAAAGGAAGATTGATGACATGGACCTTCCTCCAGAGCCAACAGAGAAAGCATTCCCCTCGAGCTGATGCCCTAAATTTGGACTTGTAGCCTACTGGACTGTGTGAGAGAATAAACTTCTCTTTGTTAAAGCCATCCACTTGTGATAGTTCTGTTAGAGCAGCACTAGATGATTTAGACACTTGGCCTCAAAAAACATGCTTTCCACACTAGACAATTGGTCTAATCTTCACCTTCAAGTCATGAACTATGAAGCCTGAACCATGGACAATCCACAAACCAGATGGATGAGGCAAACCAGAGAGCTACTTGCAAAAAGGATGATCACTTTCACCTAAGCATTAGCCTGACATTCCTAAAGTGTAGCAAAATGGAGACTCGAAGACCCAGACTTGCCGAGACGTGCTACGTCTCCATGGTTGGGCTGAACAGCTCCAGCTCCATCCTCGGCAAGAGTCACTGTCAAATGCTTAGACTGCAGTTACGCCTGGCTTTTTCTTTTGATTTCCTGATTTATGTCTATTCTGTCTTTGTTTCAATTACTCACTGATCACTTAACAAAAGGAGAGGAAAAAAATCCCAGACCTGCCCCTTACTTGCTGTGTGGCCTGTGAGCAGGTGCTCAACCTCTCTGGGTTCTCCTCCCAGCTAAGAGGGGAAGAGCTGGAATGGGCCTCAAGCTTCCTTTCAGCACTGGCCTCTACTGTTCTGTGCACCTTGGGGGCAGGCAGGCAGGCAGGCTTATGACTTCTACATCTGGGTGTCCTCTGTGGACAAAGAGTGGCTGTAGAAGTAAAGGAGGCATGCACACAGGGGCGGGAGAGGGCAGTGGCTTCTCCAGCGGGACCATGCTCGCATCTGACTGCAGTGGCGGTAACTAGGACACCAGAGCACATAAAAGGGACATCACATGACTGGCTCAGGCTATAGGCAACAGAGAGCAGTGGCCCAACTGCAGCCCCTCCCTGTGTCTTGGGCTGATGCTGGGCCTCTTCCAGACCCCTGGGAGCAGCTGTGAGCAAGGCAGTGCCACGGATTGGACACCACGGAGCAAGCATGTTCCTGGGTGGGCATCCCCATGTCCTAACCCGCCTGGTCGGGAGAGCAGCCATGGTGCACTTGTATGAGCTACGCACTGCATACTACGACTTGTGGCTCTTTGCAGTTCAGGGTTACGGAGGAAAATGCCAAGAGCACAGACAGGTTAGGGAACATGGTCCAGTTGCCCTGCCTATAGTGGGCCTGCGTGGAGCCTCTCCAGGCCCCGCTGTGAGGAGCCCCTGTCGGCAACACCTCAGGCGCCATCACATGTAGTGCTGCAGGACGGAGCATGCCCCTTGTGGCCCTTGACCCTTGGTAGTCCTGTGCACCACCACACACCAGGTCTGGGGAGACCTCCCAGGATCCCCACAGAAAAGCCAGGACCTGTCGTGACTTCAGTAAATAAGCGAGTGTCACCAAACACCTAATACTCAATGTTCACGTCTCAACATCCAAATAAACGCCCCAACCACCAGGGACAAGAGCCTTATTCACAAGGTAGAAGCTACTTTAAGAAAAACTTTTAAGTTTTTCCCTTGTTCCAAATAAGCACTCAGGTGCCGAGAAGAGGGCAGCTGCCAGTGCGTGATGTTTCTCCGAGGGGCCATGTACCTTTCGGGGACAGCAATCAGGCCCCTCTGGCGGTCCAGGCCGGGGCATCATGGGAAACCTGAGAGAGGTTAGGTGAAAGTCTGCACCATCCCAGACAAGATGCCTTCATGTATTCTTAAAGTTTCTTTTGATGGGAAATCTAAACATATAAAAAGTAGACAGAATAGTATAGCTGACATCATGTGATTTCATTCATGAATATTTTCGATGATGAAACTCTTAGAACTGAGTCCAGCACTGAGTGGCTGAGGACATGCTTCAGTGTCAGTAGGAGAGACCAGGGTAGAGCGGAGGCAGCGAGACTTCCTCAGATGGGCCTCACCTGCCTATGGCTGAGCATGCAGAGCTACCTGCTTTGGAGGGTGAGGGACTGTGAATCCACTTGAAGGAGCGGACTCGGTGGTGGCTTGTTTCTGCTGGACAGATGGACAGCCAGCCTGGCCCCCAGCCAGGCAGCTATGCCAATCCTAGGCCCTGAGTGTCCATCATGGCCAGCAGGCAGGCACAGTAGCTGCAGATGCTGCATGCCCTCACAGAGGCTTGGTTCTCGGGGATTGGGGTAGCAATTTCTACCACGTTCACATGGACCACAACAGCTGTCCAGGCTGTGGGGATGGCAGCTCCCAGGATGGGGACACGCAGAGGAGGCGTGCTGACAGGTCAGACACTCGGCACCCCCGTGCTCACACGGCAGAGGTGAAGTGCAGGCTCTGGCATGTGGCCCAGCCTGACTCAGCACCCAGCGCTGCGCCTCCTGTGGGTAAGTCACTGCTGAGCCGGCCTGTTCAGCTCATCAGGAAACATGATTGCAGACGTACTCTCCAGTGTCCTAGAACACACCTAAGGCAAGCAAGCAGGTTCAGAGGGACGTTCAGGGGGTTAATTCAAGGACGCTCAGCATTTACTACTTGGAACCCCGCCTTCCAGACACCTCTTAGCTCCCTCCATGTTCGCTCTGCCACAAACCTAGGGCTTGACAGTGAGCATGATACCATGCTTTCTCAGCAGAGGGCGCTGGAGCAACACGCAGAAGAGAGGGCTTTCCTATATGCAATATGAGGATGTCTGGTGGGTGCCCTGAGCTGCAACCTTGCACCTGGGTCATGACCCTTCCACAGCCAGGGAACCAGGGCCTGTGCCTGTGACCTTGCTTCACCCAGTGTGCAACCAGCTCCCACCTGCAGCTCCAGCAACTCCAGCCCAGCTCTGGCCTGGTCAAACCAGAACTTCTCTGCTGTCCTGTGGCCGAACCATACCTTCTCCACGGGGGTCAGGACCCCTCCAGGTCAGCCTTCAGCCAGGCGACCAGAGATCCCATCTACCTCATGGGGGACTCTCTTATCAGAGCTGACAGTTCCTCACATTACACTCCCACTCTACCCACTGTGTGGTTTTCACCTCCTGTCAGCTAAGGGCCTCTCTGCACTGGGTCACCCAGTGACTCCAACCACAGCTGCTGCCTGGCACCCCATGGCTCCACAGCTGGCAGACAGCAGGGGCAGGAAGGTGTGTGTCTTGGAGGGAAATGGCTTCATGCCATTGGCTCTAAATCAGAGTCTGAGCAAGAAACTCACAGTCAGTGTGGAATCTGCACCTAGCTCAGGCACTGTGTCATCCAGGAGATGTGACCAGGAAGAAGGTGGACAACTGGACCAATAAAGAACATCATGATAAATGGAGAAGACACTGATGCTTTCAAGGATTTCATTCTACTTGGATCAATGATCAATGCCCATGGAAGCAGCAGTCAAGAAATCAAACAATGTATTTCACTGGGCAAATCTGTAGCAAAAAACCTCTTTAAAATGTTAAAAAGCAAAGATGTCACTTTGATGACCCAAACCATGGTCTTTTCAATCACCTCATATGCATGCAAAAGTTGGACAATGAAAACAGAAGGCAGAAAAATTGAAGATGTGAACTGTGGTGTTGGCAAAGAATATGAATATACTGTGGACTGCCAGAAGAATGAACAAATAGGTCTTAAAAGAAATCAACCAGAATGTTCTTTAGAATGAGAATGGCAAGACTTCATCTTGCTCACTTTGGACATATCATCAGGAAAGACCACTCAAGGAAAGGATATCATGTTTGATTAAGTGGAGTGTCAGCAAAAATGAGTAAAACCCTCCATGAAGGCACTGACACAATAGCTACAACGGACTCAAACATGTCAAAGGTCATAAAGATGGTGCAGGACCAGGCAACGTATTTTTATATATAAGGTCACCATCAGTTGGAGCTAACAACTAGCAACTAACAACAACAAATCAGCCAAGGAAGCCAGGACCAGCCTGCATGTGGGAGCAGCCTACCACCTAGCAGAAGGGGTCTGGGCTAAAAGCAATCTTAGGGGGAAAAGAGACGCTGGTTTAAGAGACACTTGGTTAAAAACACATGTGTCTAGTATAGGCAATTGGTGCAAACAGTTTGCGCTTGGCTGCTAAATGAAAGGTTAGTAGTTTGAATCCACTCGGTGGTGCTGAGGAAGAAAGGCCTGGCAATCTGCTTCTGTTAAGATTATAGCCATGAAAATCCTATGGACTGGTTCTACTCTGTAACACAAGGGTTGCCACAAGTTGGAATTAACTAGATGGCGATGGGTTAGTACAAGCAATGCTGCCCACTGGCCACGGTCAGGATCACCTTGCAGTAAAATCTGTTTTGTTTCATTACAAGAAAGTTGAATATTAAAGTTTGCCCCCAAAAGGATAACACAGAAGAGGTTAAATATTCCATTTCTCTTGTGTTTAGATGTCTGTAAAGTATTCACTGACTGGGAAACTATTTTTAAATGTCTTCACTTTCTCCTACCTCACAGTGATCCTCCCCTGCCCTCACTGGGACCACGCTGCAGAGAGAAGCTAAAAGTCTGAGAACTCACAGTTTCATGAGCTGCCCACTACTCCGCAGAGGACTAATGGGGATTCAGGTAAACCTGCCTCTTGCCAATATGTCCAGTAACAAGGCCCATCATCAGAAACAGACCCATGAGACCCTCAGAAGCACAGAGTGCCCAAGAAGCACCAGAGTCTTTGGAGGAGGGCCCCTTCTCCACAGGACTTGCAAAGATGCTCCACCACCTAAGAACCAGTGGGCGAGCATGGAGTGGTCACCTGTCCTGAATGAGCATTAGCTTCGCCATGACAGCGCGTGCTGGTGTGTCTCAGGCACAAGATACCAGACACTGATCAGGGAGTACCACACCACACCCCTCCCTGCGGAAACTGGGCACCACCACTCTGACTCCCACAGCAGGCTTCCCAGGGAATGGCCGCAACTCTTACAGGACTGTCCAATGTCACCTGCCTATAAAGTTCACTTTGCAGTTGCTATGAGTCAGAATCCACTCGATGGCAACGGGTTTGGTTGTTGACGGAGCCGTGGTGGCAGTGGTTAAGGGCTTGGCTGCAGTTTGAATCCACCAGCCATTCCCTGGAAACCCTATGGGGCAGTTTTAGTCTGTCCTATAGGATCACTATGAGTCGGAATCGACTTGATGGCAACAGGTTTGGTGGTTTGTTGTTGTTGTTGTTGTTGTTGTTAGGTGCCATATGACAGAGTAGAACTGCCTCATAGGGTTTTCTAGGCTATAATTTTTTTTTTTTTGATTGGGCTTTAGGTGAAAGTTTAGAGCAAATTAGTTTCTCATTAAACACTCAATACACACTGTTTTGTGACACTGGTTGCCAACCCTGCGATGTGTCAACACTTTCCGTTTCTTAACCCTGGCCTCCCCATTTCCATTCGTCCAGTTTTCCTGTCCCTTTCTGCCTTCTTGTCTTTGCTTTTCGGCTGGTGTGCCCATTTAGTCTCATACATGATTGAACTACATGTGTTACTGTTTGTTTTCTAGGCCTGTCTAATCTTTGGCCGAAGGGTGAGCATTAGGAGTGACCTCAGTACTGAGTTCAAACAGTGCCCAGGAGGCATACTCTCAGGGTTTTCTAGGCTATAATCTTTACAGAAGTAGATCGCCAGGTCTTTCTCCCACAGAGCTGCTTGGTGGGTTCGAACCGCCAACCTTTTGGTTAGCAGCTGAGCACTCAGCCATCGCACCATCAACCCCCACCTGCCCACGACCCAAATACCTTGTAACCAGGTAATCCAGTGACACCATTCTACAGCAGAAGTCGGCATGAGCATCACAAAGTAGGAGAAAGAAGGCTCTGGGCCCAGAAGGGGCAGCCGTCCACCATCTGTTCTGGCTGCCCACAGTAGAGGGGTCCACCCACTTCTCCCCGTCTCCTCAGCTCCTCTGAGAAGTGTCTCACCCTGGCAGGCTCTCCTCCCTGGTCTTAGAGCTTCGCCAGCCCCAAACACACCGAGCTCAAGGACGAGAGCCACCAGTGACTAAACACAGCCCGTGAGGCGGCCCCATGCTCACTCAGACCTTCCAGAAGGACCCGAGCCCAGTCTGCAGGGCCCCTGTACTTCCCAACATGGACATTCTGGGAGGGCGGGGCCTGGCTGTGGGAGAGTCTTCTGCGTGAAGGCCGCGGTGGGCTGTCTGTGGCCTTCACACGTTCCCGAAGTCACTGTGGAATCTCCTGAGCCTGACCCAAACGCTGCTGCTTCATTCCCATGACCTGAATCTCACCAGACTCTCCTCTAGTGTGATCTGCAGACTTCTCAACTGACACCCTGACAGCCCTCCTGGGCCTGGCCTCTAACCTTGGGTCCTGGGTGGCTGTCCTGGTGTTTGAAGAACTGGCAACAAGACAGCACAGCCCAAGAGTGGGGCTCATCCCAGGCCTTTGTTGAGGGTTGTGACCATCAGGCTGAGATGGCCTGTGTGCACAGGGCCAGGCGGAGGAGGAGCATAGGCTGGGGGAATGCTGTCCTCCTTGGGACCCAGCCCTCGCCACCGTGAGCCACTCAAGGCAGAGTCTGTGTGAAAGCATGCCCCACCCACACGAGACAAGCACAGGTCACGTGTTAATTCGCCATGTGAGGACACCATCCCCACCACACTGCAGCCTAAGGTCCCCACAGGGGGCTGGGGAGGACTGCATTGACTGTGTTCACGTTCACCTGCCGTCAGGCTTTTACTACAGACAACTGCGTTTAATGTATACATAAATTAATGTTATACAAACAGCACTAGGGCCTGGAAGTTTCGGGGGGTAGGGGCCCAGCCCCTACCCCCATACTGGACAAACATGGGTGGGTTCCTTGGTGTGCTGGGGGCATTTTCCATGTCTCCTGCCCCCCTTCCCCTTCCCACGTGTGGAAAATCTCTGGTGTGATGCTCCCTTACTGCCCCGAGCTGCCCTGAAGGACAGGAGAGGACAAGGTGCTGTGTGGCTTGGCCTGATGCCTGGCCCCAGCTCCTGAGCACTGCTCACCCTCCCTCAGTATCTCTGCAGGAATGCCTTGGGGCAGCTCCTATGCAAAGCAGGAGTGGCAGAAGAGGATGGAAGCAGCACCACTCCACGCCTTTCCCTGAGGGTCGCCCCAGGCCACATCCAGGAGAATTACAAGTCAGTCAGACAGGATGTGGGCTGCTGCTGCGGCAGGAAGATCTGAAGAGGGAATGGCAGAAATTCCACCACATGGAAGGTAAAGGTGCTGTGACCCCGCAGCCACCCTGACCCAGGGCAGTGATGTGGGTCCCACACGCTGAGAGCCCCAAGACAGTCACAGTAGCCCCCTGAGTCTCCTACCTGTGTCCGAGTCTTTCTGCTCTCCATTGGCACCGACGGTGAAGGGCAGCTTGCGCTTGGTGGTGCGCTCTCTCACTTCCTTCCCTCCATCGCTTCTGTCCAGCTTTGGGGTCTTGGTTAGAGAAACTTTATCTTTATCCTGGAAAAGGAAGTGCAGCCTCAGACATAATTCCCAAATTAAATTCTCAAAATCCTGAAGTCTACTGCAACTTCATTTCATGTGCCAGGAAAAGCAACCTCTCATTTGGCAATGAACACCCCCTCCTGTCCCCAGACTCAAGAGTGCAACTGTGCGTCCTCCTAGGCTCACTAGGGAAGCTTCTGGATGAGCACTGACCGTGCCCTGTGGAGTGCCCTCATGAGGCCAGAGGCATCCGTCCACATGAGCGCTGACTCTGCCTTATGAGTATGTGCTCTCACAGGCCAGAGCCAATGGCTCAGCCTGACTAGTCCACTGCTCCCTGTTTCAACTCCTGCACCTTAAGGGCTCTGGGGAAATCACTGCCAACTAACACCGTCTGCAAAATGGGGAGATAACATCACCTCCATAGAGGGTTAGGGGACAGACACAGCATGCCGATGCCAGCATGCAGGCAGCTCAGGCCCACTGAGGGACACGGCTCATGGTCTCACGACGGCCTCCAGAGCTGAGGTGCGCAAGTGGGTTCTAAAGTCAGGCACGGAAGCCACAAGATATGAGTGTGGTGAGAAGACGGCATGGTGCTGTGAGGGAAGGATGGTCCCAGGGGCAGAGGCAGAGTGGTGGCAGAGCAAAATATAGGATCAGACATCCAGGTGCTGTCCTCTCGCCATGACAGAACTAGTGAGAAGGTGACACATCACAGAGCACGGGGTCTTCCTCTGGTGGGAAGTGGTCCTGTCTGCACTGGCTTGGCCCTCAGACACCCCAGACTGAGTGGGGGTCCCAGGGGGCTTTTTCCTTGTGCCCAGAACTGATCCCATAGACCTTAGAGTCTCTCGGGTGTCTACAATTCTCATCAGCACTGCTCTGTTTGCCCCATTGCTGTTTGGGCCTGACTCAGACATGCAGATGGGGGCTGCAAAGGCCAGATACTCTCCGTCCTGCCCACTTTGGAATAAGTGGCTCCAGGTGCTGTGACATGCCCCCACCCCCAGTCATGTGTATTAAGCACTGCAATAAACCATACACGGCCAAGCACAGATGTCTGTGGCACTGCATGATTCACTGGGCCTGCCTCCTGTTTCAGACAGGAGAAGACGTTGCCACTAGAAGTATACCACTCCTTCCCTCACCAGCAAGCCTCCTTTTCTGGAATGTTCCCCAGGTAAACTGTTGGCAAACACAGCCCTGCTCACTTTCCTTGTGCTAATCTGGTAGCACCTCCCTCCACACATGACCCGCATCTTGCTGTGCTGGACCAAGTGAGGCTGTGCAGCTACAAAATGCACACTGCCTGGCGCTGGGGCCATTGCACCAAGGCCACACTGCCACCACCTGTGACAAGGACACCACACCAACTCCTGGGAGGGCCCCAAGCACGCTTTGGCCACCAAACAGCCTGGGGTCAATGCCAGCCTCCCAGGCCCGTCTGCCCCTTCTGATCCCAATGGATTCTCCAGCTGGACCAGTCAGCCAGGTATTCGCCAAACCTAGCAGTTAAGAAAAGACAAACTGTGGAAAATGGTTTGACAGTTTCTAATAAAGTTAGTTAACAAAACGAGAGCGTATGTTCACAAACTAGTACAAGAACGTTCACGGCAGCTTTGTTCAGAATAGTCGAAAAATGAAATAATTGCCCATCAAAAACAAATGCATAAATCAATTCTGGAAAGTCATAAACAGTATACTCCACAGCAATAAAAAAATACTGACACATACAGCAGCATGGATGAACCTCACAGATATTAGGTGGAATGAGAGAAGCCAGACAAGAGTACATACGTGATGATTACATTTATAAGAAACTCAAGATCAGACAAAGATAATATTTATAAAATCTGAATAGTGATCATCTCAGGGGATGGGACATAGTCTGAGAAGATGTATGTGGAAACCTCAGAAAGTGCCAAATATGTTCTGTATCTCAACCTGAGTGGTGGACATGTGACAATGTGTGCTTATAAAAAAGTCATCTTTCTGCACACTTAAAACTTGTTATCCTTCATAGGGCATGGGGGAGGGGAGGTGCAGGGAGAAAAGGACTGAGCCAAATCTAATTCCAGAGGAGACATTATTTTCACGACAGACTGTTTCACTGTGTGATTACCAGATGCATTAATACTGCTCTGCTCTTGCAAGGTACTTAGGCGAGGAACATTTTCAGTATGGAAAACAAACCCAGAATTAGTAGAGATCTTGTGCATAAAAAAATTGTGCACAGACCAAAACTCGCTTCTAAACTTAAACAGACAACAATAGAGGGTGGTGCTGTGCTCACCACAGAGACACAGGCTACTGCATGTCTCTGCGCCTCAGATGCTCCAGAACAAGGGGTTGGATGGGTGATTGGGATGAGTGATTTTCACCCAGACTGCCCATCAAAACTGTGCAGAGCCCGACCATGCTGGTCCTGCAGCCCCTCCCCTCAAAGATTCTGGTTTCATCGCCTTGAGTGCAGCTCGCATGTCAACGTTTTTCTAAAAGTGCCCCTCTTCTGAAGACATGTAGCATTTCAATGAAACATCATCAGTCTGCTTTCAGTGATGTGACAGAGGCTCACAGGGACACGTGCAGCCACCACAGATCCCTACTGCCTTCTTCCCACAGGACAAAGCACAACAGCAAGGCCAGGAGGATACTGGGGTTACCAGAGCACACAGACCTCACTGCCCAAAGGTCACATCTGGCGACCCAGTCCTCAGTGCAGACTAGATGGCCAGCCTTTTCTACTAGAGCAGGTATTTCTTAGATCACAAGGAATCTAAAATTTAAGTGCTTCAGAACTTCCCAGCTTCCGTTCTAACCAAAATCACGGCTGTAATGACACAGAAGAGAGGCACAGTCTATGAGCACAGCCTTCTAACTTACTATGTAAACGAGATATGGACAGATATGGACAACTGCTGACTACTAGTTTGCTCCCCTCTTCAGGCTCTGCCATCAGCCTCCAGAGGAGATGACTCACACCCCATACTTGTACCCAGAGAAGACGTGACTGCTACCAGAGCTTCGACACGGAACAAAAAATGCTCCACTGAAATGGAGCTATACTTTTAAAGAGGGCACAGCAGGAACAATAGTTGGGGGAAGTATAGTTTCCAGGTATCTGTCAACCCCACATTATCATACTCCTGGTGGCCCTGCTAAAGCTTATCTCAAAAAAACAGACTGCCTTGAAAAACACACACAGGACAGGCATTCTAGCACCGTGAAAGGCAGAGGTTTTGGAGTCCGCTCCAAGCTTAAGTAAAATCCCAGGCTTCTGCTAGCCACTGTAATGCATGGTGTTGCTGGTATCAGCCTAACCTCCTGCTGAGAGCAGCCAGAGATCCCTCTCTCTTTCTCACATACAGCCCTGTTTTAAGACACTGGAAAACAACCAAGACAGTCAGGACTTGAGGGGCCTGGAGAGAAGGGGGCCTTTGGCCTGAGCCACATTCCCTCCTCCTCCTTTCCCTCGGCCATTGCATGTGAGAAGGACCAGAAGAGAAGCAGCAGCAGCAGCCTGGATAGAGTCTGGTGGCCTCTGAGAGCAAAGGGCCTCTGAGTGAGCAGGGCACCGCACGCAATTCTCTGTGGCACTGGCCTCCGTGTGTGCGCGCGCGTGTGCACGTCAGGGACCCAACCTGGAGAACCCAAGCAGAAAGGAGTTGTTGGAGGGTAAAAAATCTGGCAGAAAATTCAGCATTCTCATGCTGTAAGGAGACAAGAGTTTCAAATTGTGGACCTGCAAGGAGGAGGGACCTCCAAAAAAGATCTATGTTCATCTGAACAGATGCAGAAAAAGCATCTGACAGAATTTACCCATTTGTGATAAAAACTCAGGAAACTAGGACTAGAACGGAGTTCCCTTAATCCAATAAAGGTTACCTGCAAAAAAAAAAAAGCAAAAAAAAAAAAAACCCTACCTCGAACATCAGCTATTTTTCTCCAGCATTATGAAAAATATCAAATACACAGACAAATTTAGCACTTATAGCCAGCACAGTGATTCTAGAATTCATAATTTGTGCTACTAGCTTTATCACATTATCTCTCAGTCTGTCCGTCCATCCATCCATCTTCTTTTATGCATTACCAAGTAAGTAACAGACATCAGTACACTTCAGCCATAAACACTTCATCATGTGTCTATTGTGAGAGTTCAGTATTTGTTTATAGTCTTTGAAGGCCAGATTATATACGATAAAATGAACAGACCTTAAGTATATGGGCAAGTGTTGGCAATTGCATACACCTATGTAACACAAACCCCTATCAAGATGCAGACAGCAGCTCTCAAATGCAGCCTCAGGATCCTTTTACTCTCAAAATTTGCCAAGGACACCAAAGAATTTTTTCCTTTGTAGGTTATACCTATTGATAATTATACGACATTAGAAATTCAGAATTTAATTAAACCTATTACATGGTAAGTAACATGAAAAATAACTATTTTCCCAAAACAAACAACGTTTGGTGATTAGAGGGATACAGTTTTACATTTCTGCAAATCTCTTTAATGTCTGACCTAACAGAAGACAGCTGGGTTCTCAGATCTGCCTCTGCAGGCAGTCTGTTGTGATATCATGCCTTGGTGGATGTATAGGAACAAAATATGGCCTCACACATATACATGGTCAAAAAGGGAGTGTGATTTTGTAACATCAAGTGCTGGTAATTTGGCAAATATTGACTCACTGAGCTATACAGCTCTTCCAAATGTTAACGTGTTTTCAGTATAGAAATATAAAAATTAAAATTTTATCAACACTGATCTCATCAGGGAAGTTTTTATTAAATATGGGAGGAACTTGATGTTCAATGAGACAGGTACAAGTTTTCCGAAATTATAATGCTTACCTGAAACTTCAAATTTTATCATTAGCCAAAAATGCTGTCAGTTGTTTTCGTTACAGTGACAGGATCACTTCATTCATTTTTTAGAAAATATCTGCCAGATATCTGGCTCTGAATAACCAACGTTTGTCTGAAAGATGCTCTTTCAAGCTTGGAACTCGAACAGCTGCACAAATGCGCCGGAGCCACTATCTTCCTCTGACCCGCAGCGGAAGAACTTTATGTGCACATCCCTGTTTGTCACATGAAGTATTAAAAAGATGTGCACTAAAACAGATGAGATTTAATAAAATTAACACACTTGCTGTTCACTGGGGACGCTCATGAGTGAAGCTGGCAGGGGTCTCTGTGGGTACGCGGGGTGAATGACAAGCATGTGGCGTGGGCACACTTGGGAGGCCCTGTCTGGGTCGTCTGAGGCAGTGGCGGCTGCACCATTAGTGTGCCAACCTCACAATCGTAGCTTGTGGCTGTATTCTGTCAATCCATCTCACTGAAGGTTTCCCTCGTTTTTGCTGACCCTCTACTTTACCAAGCATGATGTCCTTGTCCAGCAACTGGTCTCTCCTGACGATGTGTCCAAAGTAAGCAGGACAAAGTCTCACCATCCTGGCTTCTAAGGAGCATCTGGTTGTACTTCCTCCAAGACAGATTTGTTCGTTCTTCTGCCAGTTCATGGTATATTCAATATTCTTTGCCAACACCACAATTCAAATGCGTCAGTACTTCTTTGGTCTTACTTTTTACTGTCCAGTTTTCATATGAATATGAGGTGATTGAAAATACCATGCTTTACCGACTACTCGAAGGCAACATTGAGAAGAATGGGAATTTCAGAACACTTAATTGTGCTCATGCGAACTTGTACATGAATCAAGAGGCAGCTATTTGAACAAAACAAAGGGATACTGCCTGGTTTAAAACTAGAAAAGGTGTGCATCAGGGTTGTATCCTTTCCCCATACTTATTCAATCTGTATGCTGAGCAAATAATCCGAGAAGCTGGGCTATACGAAGAGCGCGGCATCAGGATTGGAGGAAGATTAATTAACAACCTGACATATGCAGACAACACAGCCTTGCCTGCCAAAAGTGAGGACAACATAAAGCACTTACTGATGAGGGTAAAAGACTACAGCCTTCAGTATGGATTATATCTGAATATTAAAAAAACAAAAATCCTTACAACCAGACCAACAAACAACATCATGATAAGTGGCGAGGAAACTGAAGCTGTCAAGGATTCCATTCTTCTTGGAGCAACAATCAATGCCCGTAGAAGCAACCGTCAAGAAATCAAACAACACATTGCATTAGGCACATCTGCGACAAAAAACCTCTTTAAAATGTTAAACAGCAAAGATGTTACTTGGATGACTAAGGTTCGCCAGACCCAAACCATGGTATTTTTAGCTGCCTCATATGAGTGCAAAATCAAGACATAATGTTGAGCAATTGATTTCCTTCATATAAATCAGAGCCAAAATTTAAGGTGATAGAGTCAGAACATAGGTTCCTTTTGGCAGGGGTGTAATGACTGGTTAGGGGCAGCACAAGGAAGGCTCCTAGGGTGACAGTAATATTGGATATTCTGATCTGGTCATGATCATCACAGGTTTTATACTGAAATAGAAAATACGATGTGCATTTATATCTCAGTAAAAAAGAGTTCCAAAAAATTTAAATTCTCGCTTCTCACCTTACTGTCTCTGCAAGATCCGAGGAAAAAGTTTAAAAAAACACCTACAATGTACCTGGAGTACATTAGGGGCTGGACCCTGAGCTACATAACAGGCAAGCACTGCAGGGTGGCTATGGACGCAGCCCTCAAGGCACACTGGGGGGTTCAGAACTGAGGGGTTCAGAACTGAGCTGTATGACCGGGGGCTAATTAACCTCTTCGAGCTTCACTAGCCTCACCACAAAAATAGGACTCACAACAGGAACCAACTCTAAACATTACAAAATGTTCTAATTTCCTAAATGCTAACAAACACTTCTTAACATTAAATTTAACCTTTATCGAGCACCTATGTGTCAGACCATGATATTCCATAAAAGCCATTATCATGATAACCACTCTACCGGGCACTGACCCCTAATAACTTGGGCTTTAGTCATCTCACTTAGTCCTCATGACACGCTAGTGAGGGGCTCCACATGTGTCAGTTACAGTCCAGGAGAGGAGGGCTGGCTTCTCATCTCCCCACCACGCCAGGCTTATGACGTGTGAGGAAGCACACAAAGGGGACAACAAGTTGTAGCAACTGTCCTGAAAATGGTCACAGTCCACTTGACACACTGACCCTGGAACTACCTTAACTAGTTAACTGACTTTTATCTATGAATTATTGATGGCCAAATGATCAAAAAGAACGAAATTACTGCAGCTATTAAAAACAACACGAATAAGTCAATCCAGCTGTTCCAGCTCCATAAGATGGTCCTTTCCCAATGGAGTTGCCTCGGTATCTTTGTTGAAAACCAAGTGACCACATATGTGTGGGGTCTATTTGTGGACTCTATTCTGCTGCATTTCAGTGTGCCTGTCCTCATGCCAATACCACACTGTCTCATTATTGCAGTTGTCTAGTAAGTATTAAAATCAAGGTTTAAGTGCCTCAATTTTGTTCTTTTTCAAGGTTGTTTTGGCTATTCTAGGTCCTTTGAATTTCCACATGAATTTTAGATTCAGCTTGTCAAGTTTCCACAACAAAGCCCTCAGGAATTTGAATTGACATTGCTGAATCTATAAATCAATTTGGGGAGACATGGCATCCCAATAATATTGAAGAGTTTTCTGAGCAATGAACATGGTATAGTTCTCCATTTTCAGGTTGTCTTTAATTTCTCTCAATGTTTTTAAAACTTTCATCAAATTCATCTCAAAACAATCCATATTTTTTGATGCTATTGTAATAGTATTTTTTAAATTTTAATTCTTGATTGTTCATTAACAGCACTGAGACACACACTTCTGTATACTGGCTTTGTACTGGGCAACCTTCCTAAACTCACTTTTTAGTTCCTGTAGCTTTTGTGTAGATTCTTTAGGATTTTCTCCATAGCCTATAATTTGTCTGTGAATAAAAACACATTTGCTCCTTATTTTCTAATTTGTATATCTTTTATGGCCTTACTGTGCCGGTTAAGAACCTCTAATACAATGTTGATAGTGGTAAGAGCAGGTATCTTTTTGCTTTGTTCTCAGTCTTAGGGGGAAAGCATTTGGTCTTGCACCACTAAGCATGCTACCACTAAGTATGCTAGCTGTGTATTTTTCATAGGTGCTCTGTATCAGATTGAGGAAATTCCCCTCTACTCCTATCTTGCTGAGAGTTCTAACGACCAATAGGTGTTGAATTTTGTCCAAGCTTTTCCTGCATCAGTTGACTAGATCATATGGGTTTTTTTGTTTTGTTTTTTAGTCTGTTAATACAATGAATTGCAAGAATGATTTTAGAATGTTAAACCAACCTTGCATTCCTGGTACAAACCCCACTTAGTCATGATATATTAATTTTTGAATTGTTCGCTAAAATTATTAAAGAATTTTTAATGTTTATATTCACGAAGAATAGTGGTCATAATTATTTTTCTTGAAGTGTCTTTGTCTGTTTTTGGTATCAGTGTTGCAACTGATGGAACAATTGGATAACCATATACCAAAAAATTAACCTTTAACCTGACCTCACACAATAGACAAAAACAGACTTGAAATGGATCATAGATCCAAATGTAACAACATGTAAAACTTCTAGAAGAAGATACAGGAAAAAACTTTATGACCTTGCATTTGCCAAAGATATAAAAAGCACAAATTCTAAAAAGAAAAAAAACATTAAAAACAACAACAATAAATTGGACTTCATCAAGATAAACATTTTGTTCTTTGAAAGACAATGTTACAGTAGTGAAAAGACAAAGTCACTAACTTGGGAGAAAATATCTGTAAAACATGTATCTGATAAAGGACTTGTACCCAGAATATATAAAGAAATCTTCTAATGCATTAATGTAAGAAGATAAATAACCCAATTTTAAAATGGGCAAAATATGTGAATAGACACTGTACCAGAGAGCAGTATACAGATGGCTAATAAGCACATAAAAAGATGCTTAATATTATTACTTATAAGAGAAATACAAATTAAAATGAGATACCATTACACACCTAACTAGCATGGCCAAAACTAAAAGGTTTTGGTGAGTATGTAGAACAATGGAAACTCTTTTACACTGTTGATGCAAATGACCAAGTAGGGTAAAATACTATGATCACTCTAGAAAACATGTTCGCAGTTTCTTAATAAGGTAAACAAACATCTACCCAAGAGAATAAAAGCACAGGCCCACACAGGACTTGGACACAAAAGTTAACAGCAGCTTTATCCATAATAGCAAAAAACTGGAAGCCACCCAAATGTCCATCACCAGGCAAAAAGATAAACAAATCATGATCTATCCCTCCTACAGGCTACTCAGCGTGACCGAGGAATGACTCAGCAATACATGCAACCAGGTGTACAACTTACTGGCAGCAATTACGACTGCAAGGGAGGAATGAATTGTAAAGGGGCATGAGGAAAATTTATAGGGTAATGGAAATGTTCATTATCTTGATGTGGCAAGATAATGGGTGTATACATACGGCAAAACTCTCAAACTATACACTTCAAATATGTACAGTTTATTGCTTGTCAATAATACCCCAATAAATTTTAAGAGTACATGTGTATGAAGGTCTCATACACACACACAGAATAGTCATGAATGCAAAGGTATTTAACATGAGTAAATATACAGCTACTATGGAAAATAGTATGACAGTTTCTCAAAAAGGTTAACATACTCCTAACCAGAGAACCTAGCCATTCCTAGGTATTTAGCCAAGAGAAATGAAAGCACATGTCCACACAAAGACTTATACACGAATGTTCACTGAAGCTCCGTTTGTAATAGCCACACACTGGAAAACAACCTCCTCCTCCTCCCCCATCCATCCATCCATCCATAAAAAGAGTGCAGCTGAAGAGGACAACACGGAAGAGGCAGGTCGGGGCAGCAGGAGTGAGCCCTCTGCTCGTGAGGCTGCTCAAGACTCCACAGGCTCCCAGCACCTCTCAGGCTTTGTCTTCCCATAAGCTCCCTCCTTGCCTGGGAGCGTCTTCTCATCTGCCCTTGCCTTCTAAGGGCAGACCCTCTCCCTCCTAAGAGCCAGCACAGCCCACTGTCCTCTCACATCCTAGATGGTGGTCAGGGCCGTGAGCCCCGGAGTGTGGCTATCTCTCCACTCACAGTTTTGTTTTGCATGGTCCTGAGCACAGAGCTGAGTACTTGAGGAAATGACTAAACGCAGTACTGAGAACTCTGAGCTCTACTGATTAATCACGAATTTTAAATAAAAGCACTAAGTTCTGGTCTATGAATGTCCTAACACAGTTAGCTGCCTAATAAGTCCTAACATGAGCAACCGAATAAACATGAATGGTCTAAGCTACTACAAAAAAGGGGCTGTCCAAAAACCCATGAGGAGCAAATAAGGCCAGATACAAAATTAGACACACTGCAATATTCTGCCTGACCAAAAACAGTTGTGGGAGATGAATATTTAGGTAGTAAAACCCTAAAGCACAGCCACAAACGGACTGCCATGACATCAGGAGAGTTTGTATCTTCTAGGAAGGAAGGGGCTTATGAAAGAGACAAACGGGGAGGTTGTGAGGATGCTGGAAATGTTCTATTTATGGACTCAAGTGGTAGTAACATGGCTGTTCAATTTTTTAAAAAATTTGTCAAACTGTACATATGTGTCTTATTCTTTTCTATATGTGTGTTAAAAAGGTTTTAAAAATTGAAAAGCAAGAGAATAATAAAATTCAAGATAGTGGTTACCTCTGAAGGGGAGAAGAAATGGGTTGTGTGATGTATTTGATAAATAGTCTTTAGTATCTACTTCATATTTAATTTCAAAATGATCAGGAAAAAGAGAGATCCCAGTGGGACCCACAGTGGTGCGACCTCTTGGAGGGCTTGGCAGCAGGATAATGGCGTCCCCCAAATCCTCATGGTGGGTACCATCCTAACAACTGCACTGTTGCCAAGACTGCACGAGCACACATCTTGAAATGGCTTGCACCTGGTGACGCTTAGCACAGCTCAAGTGCACTGAGTGAACACTGACATCGGTTTAAAGATAAAAATATCTCTAATCGGGTATCTAAGAGCTCATTACAAAAAACAATGATACTTTTTAAAGTCTCTATGCTTCATCTTGATCTCCATGCATTCCTCAAATCCAGCCAGGTCACATGGGGAAAGTGGCCGTGGCTGAGGATAGGCTGTGTCTCCTCTGAGTGTGTGAGTTGGACACGATAGCAGCTCCACATCAGCTACACAGGCCAAGGGTGCCATTCCTACGAGCCCCACCCATCCCATATGGGGAGCAGCTCCAATGACTCACCCTGAGCCATGGCACAGGAGACGGCTCACTTGGACACATACCTGAACCCAGGACAACACACCCAGAGCAGTCAGGAGAATGTATCATGATGACCTAGTGAGAATGAATGGGAATTGTGCTGGGTGTGACAGTGACGTGGTGGCTGTGCTTTTTTAAAAGTCCTTATCTGACAGACACACATACTGAGATATTTAAACAATTGTCTGGGGTTTACTTAAAATACATGTAGGAGAGGATAAATAAAACACAATACAGTGTTGACAGCTTTTGAAGTCAGCTGATGGGTATGAGTTATAGTTTTATTTTTTGTTTATCTGTGAAATTTTCCATTAAAAATGTTTAAAAACAAAAGTTAAAAAAATAAATTTGGGAAACAGAATTAAGTGAGGACATTTGCATAAGGAAGAAAATTTAAAAGCCAGGGCTATCACCTATCCCCTTGTATCCAGTTGCCCCAGTGTTCAGTATACGCCAGAAGTCAGAAACAGAGGACCCCTCTGGTCAATCTCTGAGGGTGGAATGGGTGCATATTCACAGGAGTTAAGTGGGAACGGAGCAACCTGGTGACCATGAGAGCGTCCGCGTCCACGGTGGCAGGTGGCTGGGCCGGGGGTCGCACTATCATCAAAGGGCTAGAGTCAAGGGGTTTTCTCAAACTGTTTTTTCTTAAAGTGAGAGTGTTTTGCTTTATTCTGTTAATTAAACATCAGGAAGAGGAATATGGGGAAAGAAGGACAACGTAAGAATCTGAAAACTCAAAGGCCCAAGCCTGCCACTCCAATTTTTAAATCTGATTTGAGCACCCAAGGGTGTCAGCACATCTGAGGTGCTCTCGCCTTCATACAGTAAGTATCTACAGAGTAAGCACTCATTGTATACAAGGCACTGTTCTAGAGTTGGGAACAAAGCCACTCCTCTGGTGGGGGAGACAAGGAGAGACAATAGCACAGGGTGTAACCCAGGCGCACATGCGGCAGAGAAGAAGAGCAAGGTGGGTGGGTGAGTGGGCAGCAGAGGGTGGACAGGCATGGTTCAGTCTGAGCTGGGTGCTTGGGAGGTGCATACTGATAAAGGAGCAGAACATGAGAAACCAGAAGGAAGTTCTCAGTGATGCATGCCCTCCTCACCGGTGCTCAGGCCACAATGATTCCAGGGTGCATATAAACGGGCTGGGCCAATCAGGCCCTGTCCCGTGAGCCACAGGAAGACCTGGAACAGAATGGGACCCAAGCCTGGCTTTGCTGCGACTCTTGTCTTTCGATCCCTAGCAAAACAAGGCAAGACAAACATGCCAAGGGCCAACACTTGCTTTCAGGGTCATAGAGACGGAGGATGTCCCTCGAGGACGACCGAGAGCCAAGAGCCTGGTGCCCATACCCCAGGATGCTGACAGGAGCGAACGCTTCCGGCCCTAGGGCCCAATTATTAACATCCACCTTTGCCCTCTCTGTGATTCCACTATCTGGACACAACCTCCTTTTCTTCCTTCAGAGAATTTCTTTCCATTTGCTGGAACCAGGTACAAATGGGGCCCCCCAGGAGCTGGAAGAGAATGGACAATGTTTGGTACAGGGACTCTTCCGTTTACAGATCTTGTTTGAGACCTGCCAAGAAAACAACAAGACGAAGCAGGTAGGGACAAAAGCCTTTGAAACACACAGCACCTTTCAGCATCGAAACAAGGAATCACTTCTCTCGTACGAAGGGGGCAGACTGGCCACTGGGCCACAGTGCCTCCTCTTGTGGAGGGTCTCTAGGAGACACCCTCATCCTACAAGGGAGAGCACAGGGCCTGCTAGCCTTTGCTAAGGCCATGTGGGTCTCACCTGCTGGGACCGGCCTGTGGGTTTCCTCTCAGGACAGTTTTAAGTAGCATATGGTGTATACAGTATAGGACTCCCAAACTTATCCCTCAGCAGAAGCTCCTGAGGCTGACTTTGAGATTCTAACTCAGCAGGTCTGGAGTGGGACCCAAGAATCTGTATTCATAACGAAAACAAGCTCCTTGGGGAGACCCATGCTGCCGTCCAGAAACACTTTGCGAAGCGCTGGTCTAATGCAAAAGAGCATGCATTTTGCTATGTGAACCTTGGTGAAATTCTCATGTATGGCCTCCATCTCCATGCCGCTCCATGGGAAGCGTGTGGAGAAGGAGCCATGGACAGGCCGGGCCGGCCTCCTCCGCCCTGCAAACCTGACTGCTTGCCTTCCCTGCCTACCCATGCGTGGCTCAACTATGTCCCACCCAACATCACCTCCTCAAAAAAATCTTCTGAGATCCATGCTGGGATAAGTAATCCCCCCTTCCTTCTTATTCATCGCAGTTAGGCTGTTCCCAGCATAAGGGGTGAGGGTTTCCTAGAACACTTGTCAGTCCTTTCCTGCACACCTTCCACATCCTATCCAGCATGCAAGGACCAAGCCTTCGGCAGGATGCCACTACTGCTCCTCTCATCTGAAAACCCTGCTGGGCACACTGAGCCTGAGAGACAGGACTGAGACTTTTATAAGGTGTGGGGCAATGCCCACTTGCTGCCCTGCTCACAGATCCACAGCTCCACACCTCCTCCAGCACCTGTGGAGCTCCACAGTCAGCAGGACCCAAATGCCTTTGTCATCACTCTGAACAATCTTAAGCATCACCTGGGAACTTACTAATGGGCACAAACTCTTACAGGTGTTTTGGGGTCCTACCTGGGTCAACTATGTGGACATGAGAAGATATGGGTCCAAAGCAAGCAAGCGAGGACCTCACACCTCACATCTCAGCAGGGCAGTCCATGTTCTGGAGGGAGGACACAGTCTCCTGCCTCTCAGAGTGAAGCTCTAGCTCTGGCCCTCTGGGTAGTCCTTTCCCAGACCAGACCAGCAATAAGACTGAGCCCTTTAGACGCAGAGAGGGGAGTTCAGAAAAGATGCAAGAGAAGCCTGGGCCGGCCCGAGGTGGGTCACATGTGGGAAGCACTTGTACCCTCAGAGCTGAGCCAGTCCTCGTGAACACAAGCAGGCTGAGTCTGGCGGCGCTGGTGTCCCACGGCCCAACCTAGCGAGATGAGGGATGAAGATGTGGTAAAAATGGGGCAGAGTCGGGCCTCGTCTAACTTCAGGGGGAAAGGAGAATCAAGATCAGCATCAGCCCAAAGTGACTACTATGAGGTGGAGGTCAGACATACCTTGACTCTCTAACCTTTTTACCAATTCTGACACCAGCCGTCCCTCCCATAGCACTCTCTACTTCTTTGCTGGGTTCAATAATTTGTTGCAACGGCCACACGAAGCTCACAGATGGTATTCCAGGGCTTTAAACCAGTTCAGTCATAGCTGATGAAGCGAAACAGGAACAGACCCAAAGTTTTACAATTTGGCAGATTTGGTATGGTACCCGTAACAAGAAAAGATACGGGTCGAAGCCCTGGAATGGCAGGCTCAGAAGAGGTGTAGCGAGCAATTTGAGGAGCCTGATGCGTGAGACTAGATTATTGGCAGGACTGTAGGAGAGCAACATACGTTCAAAGTGGCATGGTCACCCACCACCTTTGACCAGGTAACGCTGCTTTGGCCTGTGCTCAAAATCTAAGGGCAAGAGATTTGGTTGCTATGCAACGCGTACACTGCCCTTATTCTTTAAGAGGGAAATTTACTAGCAGGGCTTCGACCCGTAATTTTTCCCATTCCAGCTATCTTTCCAGTCCACCATAACTTTAAAAATTCAGGTCTGTTCCAGTGATACTTCCTCGGCCATGAGCTGTAACACTTGCCGAAGCAGCACAGAGGACACACCGAGGGCCAAGGGCTGAAAGAGCGGCCTGTCTGTGGGCACGGCCAAGAAGACACTTTCCTGATGGAAGAACTGTACCCTGAGTCATTTCTGTTACTTCTAAGTTATCCTGATCCTGAATTATAACTGTCATTTCCCTAATAAACCCTATAATCATGAATATGGCAGGGCTTCAAACTGGTTCTGCCCTGTTCAGTCATGGCCTCTACCCTGCTTCAGCAAGTGTTACAAAGCTCTTTAGCCAGCCAGCCTCCTGCCCAAAGGCGCTCGGGTCTCTCACTCTGTGGGTCAGCAAACCTAGTCTGCAGGTCCCATGCCATCTTCAGTGTTACAGCTATCTACTGTCTCCAAAGGACATGCTCCAGGACACGCTCCACACCCAGCTCTTCTTCTTTTTTTTATATTTTCTTATTGTAGTTTAGGTAAAGGTTTACAGAACAAATAGTTTCTCATTAAACAGTCTGTACACATATTGTTTTATGACACTGGTTAACAACCCCAAGACATGTCAACATTCTCCCTTCTCAATCTTGGAGGACCTTTTCTTTTGTGAAAATATACATAAGCCAAAGATACACCATTTCAGAAATTTCTACATGTACAATTCAGTGACATTGATTACATTCTTCCAGTTGTGCTGCTATTCTCACTA
>NW_004443989.1:12159421-12170796 GCF_000243295.1 Trichechus manatus latirostris
GTTTGATCTCACATAGATAATTCTTTCCCTTTTTTGTACCTTAGATGAAGGTTTACAGAACAAATAGTTTCTCATTAAACAGTCAGTACACATATTGCCTTATGACAATGGTTAACAACCCCACGACACGTCAACACTGTCCCTTCCCAACCTTGGGTTCCCTATCCCCAGCTTTCTTGTCCCCTCCTGTCTTCCAGTCCTGGTCCCTGGACTGCTGTGCCTCATTAGTACTGTTCTGTTTTATAGGGCTGTCCAATCCCCGGCTGAACGGTGAACTTCGGGAGTGACTTCACCTGTGAGCTACAAGGGTATCTGGGTGCCATACTCTCGGGGATTCTCTAGTCTGTCAGGCCAGTAAATCTGGTCTTTTTTTGTGAGTTACAATTTTGTTCTACGTCCTTCTCCAGCTCTGTCCAGGACCCTCTGTTGTGATCCTGGTCAGAGCAGTCAGTGATGGTAGCCAGGCACCATCTAGCTGTACTGGACTCAGTCTTGTGGAGGCCATGGTAGCTGTGGTCCATTAGTCCTTCGGACTCATCTTTTCCTTGTACCCTGTTCTCTTCATTCTCCCTTGCTCCCAAAGTGGTGAGACCAGTGGAGTATCTCAGATGGCTGCTCAGAGGCTTTTAAGACCCCAGACACTACTCACCGAGGTAGAATGCAGAACATTGTCTTTATAAACTGTGTTATGCCAACTGAGCTAAATGTTCCCTGAGACCATGGTCCCCCCAGCCCTCTACCCAGCAATTTAGCTCTTCTTCTTGATGACAGTGAGGTCCCCCCTTGCTCTCTGGAACTGGCTCTCTTTAAGCCTAGTGGCTTAAACTGACCAATCCCCTACAAGGGCTCCATGCACCTTATTTGCATTGCCCCACCCAATCATTCCATGGGAGTCATAAGACCATGGATAGAAGGGCCATATAAAAGCAATTCACTGCACTGCACATGCCAAGAAGGGCCTGGGGCCATACCAGGTGACCAAAGACATTCTGAGGCCAAGTTCTCCCCCTGAGGTACCAGGGGCAGTCAGAAAGAAGGAAGTCATGCTTACTCCACTGACCACTGAAGCTGGAGCTCCTTCTTTAAAACCTGGGGTAATCCATAAACTCGTAACATATGCACACTGTTCTTTACTGATTAAAAATGAGAACAAGTATGTTTTTGAGAGTCAATCAAAGATGAACTCCAGAGAGCAGTAGGACCTGGGCCTCAGTCCTAAGTTATGCAGGACAGGACCCAGCCCTGCATTCCACTCTGCTGACACCTGTGCCAGTGGAAATGGCCATCTGAAGCTCCTGTTGCTCCTTCTCCTGAGGCTGCCAACCCTGAGGAGGGGAGATGCTGAGGCATACTCCACAGGGTCTCCAGCAGGTGCCAGGGGTCTCCTCCATCTCCTTTGAGCACCCCCCTCCCCAGGCAATGGCCCGAACCCCACATCCTCCCTGTACACGCCATGCATCCACCTGCCTGGGCCAGCTCCACTTCCTCACAGGCTTAGTTGCACATCCTATTTCAAGTTCTGAACCCAGACTCTCCACCCTCTCCTTCTCACACCAACTCCTATGCATGCTTCAGTGGCATGTGGTGCCAACTAGGCACAAGCCTCAGACTCAACCTACCCTGGCCACTCCATGCTGCAGGCTCCCCAGAACTGGTGGAGCACACACACCCAGTCCTGTTCTGTTCTACTGACTGATTTTCACATGTGATGCACATGCTGACCCTTGTACCACACCCCACACAGAACAGCACCAGAGAAACTGCGGTGGACTCAAGCAGGAGCCAAAAGCGTGGTCAGAAGCTAGCTGGCAGCCATCCTGAAACCTCCTTCACAGTCCATGCGCCAGGACAAATGAGGCCAGGAGTGGAGGCCAAGGAGGAAGCAGCTGGAAAGGACTGACAACAAGGGAGCTGCGTGAGGTGACCTACCCCCACACCACTGAGTACCGAGCGAGGGGCCTGAGAATCTAGACAACCCAGGAAGGGTGGCCTGTCACAGGGGCACACCAGGGAGTGGGCAGGTAGTGGCAGCAAGGAAAGGTCAAGACAAGGATGGGGACATGGCTGGTGCTGCCACGCAGGCACACACGCCACTCAGCATACCACACAAATCCTACCACAGTGTTCTTGCTCCAATTCCACAGACAAAGAAACTGAGGCTCAGGGCAGACACCAATCTGTCCACTGTCACAGAGTCTGACCTTACACCCATCTGTTCGACTCCAGTCGGCACTCACTGGGAGCCCACTGCTCCACTGGAAAGAACAGTGTGCCCCAGGCCCAGGGTGGTGCCGGGATCTCGATTTGCTGCTTTCTGTTTTATAATAGGCCAAACTCTAAGTAAAACATGCAGCAGCGTTTCTATCAGGGCAGTGCAAATGTGGCTACATGTCAGATTCAGGCACTGAAAACCATGACAGAAATCCTGTGGTCCTGGGGAGCAGAAACCTGAGGGCAAACCCCGGTAACCTCAGAGAATAATTTCTGTACCATAATCTATTACCTAAAGCTTATCTTTGGTTCTCTTAAAGGAAGCAAGGCCTCTCTTGGAAAGATCACTGTGTCACGCCCACTCAAACCATGGCACCTGAGCCCCTCTGGCTGCAAAGAGGCCAGAAAAAGTGGCTGATAAAGGATGTGATTCCGATCGCCTTACAGAGCAACACAGGGCTAGCGCAAGGGTCCATACCCTTTGAGTGTGCAGCCTGCATCCCTGGACCCCAAGTTGAGATGAACGTGAGCCTTACCTTTTTCCCAGTTTGTTTCTCCACCATGTCGTTGCTGAGAGAAAATTCTTCTGGCTGTGGTGTTTTAGAACACCCACCCTTGGGCATCGTTCTGCTCCCTCATGTGATCTTCATTTACACTGCTATCGCCTCATCGTCGACCGTCTGCTTCAAGAGATGACACAGAGTTACAATCGTCACACTCAAGGAGAAGGCACAAAACTCTGCCAATCTTGTTCTTATCTATATAAGAATCAGTAGCTAGTTACCTTACCCAACAGAATGAATTAAAAGTAACCAGCTGTCAAAAAAAGACAAGACTTGCGAAGGCAGAGAGCATTAGGAGCTGGTTGAACAGACATGGGAAATCGGGTGGAAAGGAGTGCGCTGTCACAGTATAGGGAGAGCAATTAGGTCACATGACAATGTATGTATAAATTTCTGTATAATAGACTTAACTTGAAATGTAAACTTTCACTTCAACTACAACAATAAACAACAACAAAAAAGACCAGACTTACTGGCCTGACAGAGACTGGAGAAACCCCAAGAGTATGGCCCCCAGACACCCTTTTAGTTCAATAATGAAGTCACTCCCGAGGTTCACTGTTCAGCCAAAGATTGGACAGCCCCATACAACAAAATGAGACTAATGGGGCACAACAGTCCAGGGACAAGGACTGGAGGGCAGGAGGGGACAGGAAATCTGGTGACAGAAAACCCAAGGTTGAGAAGGGATAGTGTTGACATGTGAAGTTGTTAACCATTGTCATAAACAATATGCGTACTGACTGTTTAATGAGAAGCTATTTGTTCTGTAAACCTTCATCTAAAGTACGATTAAAAAAAAAAAACTTAAAAAATTAAAAAATAAATAAGAATAACCAGCTGTTTGCAAATCACAATTGTGCAAAAATGGGAAGCAGCTGTTCTGAGGTAGAGATGGGCTCCTGAGATCTCCTGGCAGCCTCAGCCCAAGGAGAACCAAGGCTCAAAGAGCCGCTTACCCAGGGCCCGGAGCAGCTCACAAACACACGCTGGAACCTGGCTTGTCACCACAAAGAGCCTGGGCATAGGAAGGACATGCTGAATCACACCACTCAGAAGGGCAACACCAACAGTAATGGAATCTGCTCTCCACGAGGTAGAAACAAGAGGGACAAGAATGTCACAGCTGTAGTACGAAGGGTCTGCTCAGCCAGCTGAGCTCTTCTGGCCTCATGACCAAGAGCTCCATCCATGCACACAACACGCCCCAGCCAGCTCTGGCCACTGTTCTGCAGTGGTCAGAGGCCACACTTGTTCTGTGGCTGCCCCAGCGCCTTCATGCCTCCTACCAAGCAGCTTGTAGTTGTGACCACATGAGGGGACACGAACAACGCAGCCTGGTGCAGGCACAGTCCATGACATCCGTGTGCACCCGACCATCACGTGAAACACCCGCTCACCTGCTCCAATCTCCCAGACACAGAAGTTCATGACCAAAATCATTCCGCTTTCCGAAATACACCAAGCACTCCCAATAAATGTATGGGGACAGCCACATGGCTGCTCTGAGGAAGTCCTGAGAGTAGCACCAGAACGTCCACTGGGCACACTGGAGGCATCCGCCCATGTCACCCGGGGCCTGAGCCATCAGTGGCATTTGGTGTGGGCCCCTACATTTCTCAGGAATCCCCAGGATTGCCCCAGAAGGCCTGTGTGCCCAGGATTGCCCCAGAAGGCCTGTGTGCCCAGGACAATCTGTCTACACACAGCACTGTGGCAGGTCTGGTATATACCTGGCCTTCCCCACCTGACGCCTACTCAAGTCCAGATGATGCTCAGCTGCTTGCATCCCCGCCTGTTCCAGTCTTGACTACTCCCAGACCTCCACCTCCCTCCTGTCTCACCAGGAGCTCTGGGAACCTGTTGGCCTACAAAGCCCCCAGCGCTCCTGGGCCCACAGCTGGACGTTGCTCTCACAAGCACACAGTGCACAAAAGTTCACAGAGTCACACAAATGGAGACAAGAAAATGCTAATCACATAGGGCGACACGTCAAGAGAAACCATGAGAAGGAAAGGTGCTAAACGGGGCAGGAAGCCAGAGATGCAGCCAAGCACAGCACTGGAGGAGAGGGGTAGGCCGGCCCAGACCGCACCCAGCCAGGCTATGGATGAGAGCACCACACCAAATTCACAGGAGAAAAGGCAAACTGTATACAGAGAGCATGTGCATGCACAGCAGCACAAAATACATAACCCAGACAGGACTACAGAAAGTGCTTAGAAAGCCCAGGAGCAGCACAGACAATACCAGAGGCCAGGATACCTGGCATGTGCGCTCGTACTTCTGCACCATTGGAAAGCAGAAATAAAGCTACTTTAAACTTTTTCCCCAGTCAACTGGAAAGCCAAGAAACAGAGAGACATGAAGTGTGTAGCAGGGACGCACTCAGAGGGGGCCAAGGGGCAGCCCTCCCCGCCCTCCACACTACTTGGCTCCTCACTTTTGTGAGGAGACCACAATGAGATACAAAAAAGCACACCCTGTCTGCTCACTTGACATGAGGCCAGAGCAGACACTATTGCTGGGTTTTCAGTCTGCCTCACAGGTGTCAACGCCCCTGATGTGGCTGTACCCAGGTGACGACGCACAGCCCTCTGGAGGCCGTGGGCCACTTGCTATGGCCGCTGGGCCCTTCATATGCTCTCCCCAGCTCTGCACACGTGTGATCACCTCCTGGGGAGGTGTCCCTGTGTGTGGCTCCCTTTCCAGTCCTCCACCAGGGCAGGCCTTTCTTCTTCTTTTTTATGCTTACTATGAGCGGTACTGGAAACCCTGGTGGTGTAGTGGTTAAGCGCTACGGCTGCTAACCAAAAGATTGGCAGGTGCTCCTTGTGGCAGTTCTGCTCTGTCCTATAGGGTTGCTATGAGTGGTACTGCTAAGAACAGTTTTGTATACATTCACTTCAGATCTTTTTTGTATTATTTTCTTATGTCATAACTCTCGTTACATATTAATTACCAAGTTGTTCTCCAAAAAGACTGAACCAATGTTCAGAGCCGAAAACAAACGACTGTTGCCCACAATCCTTTTTAACATAGGTTTCACTTCTTCTTTGGCAGACTAGGGTGAGGGGGTGTCACATATTTTAAAATATATTAGCAATATGAAGTTGTCCATATGTTGGCTTATTATTTACATTTATAATAGGGACATTCTACTGTTGATACTCTCTAACCACTGTCAAAGTTAAGAGTTGGAACTGCACTTAAATGTGTGCATAAATCATTGTCACTGAATGGCAGGCTTTTGCCATGTCACTTATCACAGTTCCATTACCTCCCTTTTAAAATTTTTAATTAAACTTTTTCTTTTAAGATAACTGTAGATTCACATGCAGCTGTAAGAAATAATACAGAGAGATCCTTGTGCACTTTGCTCAGTTTCCTCCAATGGTAACATCTTACAAAACTATAGTACAACACTACAACCAGAAAATCACCATCAATGCAGTAAAAATACTATTTCATCATTAGGATGCCTCAAGATGTCCTTAGATAGCCACACCTACTTCCTTCCCATCTCCACACCCCTCATTAATGCCTGACAACCACTAACAGGGTCTACATCTCTATAATTTTGTCATTTTAAGAATGCTACATAAATGGAATCATACAATGTGGAACTTTTTGGTTGGCATTCACTTTTTTAACTCAACATAATCCCCTTGTGATCCATCTAAATTGTCCAAGTATTTTGTTCCTTTTCATTACTGAGTAATATTCCATGGGCGGACATTTCACAGTTTAGCCATTCCAACATTGAAGGACATCTGTGATCTTTACAACTTTTGGTGATTACCAGTAAAGTTGCTGCGAACATCTGTGTACAGGTTTTTATGTGAACATGTTCTCATTTCTCTGTGATAAATGCCCAGGAGTGTAACTGCTGGTGGTATGACAGCCGCGTGTTTATTTTTTGAAGATAATGCCAAACTCTCCTCCAGCATGGCTGTATCATTTTATATTCCCACCAGCAGCGTACAAAAGATCCCACTTCTCCCCATACTCACCAGCATTTGGTGTTGTCACTGTTTTATTTTAGCTGTTTTCATACGTTTGTAGTGGTATCTCATTGTGGTTTTAATTTGCAGTTTCCTAACGGCTAGCGATGTTGAACATCTTTCCCTGTGCTTATTGTTTGCCATCTGTGTATCCTCTTTGGTGAAATGGCTCATGTTTTTTTTTTTACCATGTTCTAATTGGACTGTCTGCTTTTTTAAACTGTTTCGTTTTACGAGTTCCTTATATATTCTAGATATGAGTCTTCTGTCACGTGTGGTTTACAAATACTCTCTCCCACTCTGTAGCTCGTCTTTTCATCTCCTTAATAGGGTCCTTTGCAGAGCAAAAGCTTTTAATTCTGACGAGGCCTAGTTACCAATTTTTGCTTTTAGAAATGGTGCTTCTGCTGTCAACAAGAACTTGGTCTAGCCACAGATCCTGAAGATTTTCTCCAAAAAGTTTTTTAGTTTTACGTATTATATTTCAGTTCATGATCAAGTTAATTACACTGACTGATTTTTAAATACTGAACTAGCCTTGCATCCAGGAATGGACCCCACATGGTCATTTTACATATTGCTAAACTATATTTGTTATTAAGTTACTGAGGATTTTTACATCTATATTCATGAGGAGTACTGGTCTGCAGTTTTCTTTTTTTATACTGTCGTTGGTGTCAGAGTTCATAAAATAAATTGGGAAATGTCCCCTCCCCTTCTATTTTCTGGAAGAGACTGTGTAGAATTGGTGATAATTTTTTAAATGTTCAGTAGAATTCTTCAGTGAAACCATCTGAGCCTGATCATCCCTTTTTTGGGTTTGTTAAAAACCCCAAATTCAGTTTCCTCAATAGATATAATCTATCCCATATTCAGTAAGTTGTGACAGTTTGTGATTTTCAAGGAGCTGGTCCATTTTGTCTGAGTTGCCACATTTATATATGCAGAGTTGTAGTATTCTTTTTTGGTGTCTTCAGGGTCTGTAGTGGGTGGTATCACCTTTCATCCTTGATACTGCTAACCTGTGTCTTTTTTTTCAGTCTTGCTAGAGGTTTGTCAATTTCATTAACATTTTGAAAGAATCATCTCTTTGTTTCACTGAATTTTCTCTATTGTTTTTCTGATTTCAATTTTTTATTTCTGCTCTATTATTTCCTTCCTCTGTTGCTGGTGTCCTAGGTTCTTAAGGTGGGAGGCTCGGAGTACTGATTTGAGACTTTCCCTTTTTTTTTTAATACATGTGTTTAGTGTTTACTGCATTAACTGGATTCACAAATTTGATATGTTGTATTTTCACGGACTTGTGGATTATTTAGAAGTATGCTGTTTAGTTTCCAAGCGTTTGGAGATTGTTCTATTATCTTTCTGTTATTAATTTCCAATTTGAGTCCACTGTGGCCAGAGAACACACTCTTGTATGACTTAAATCCTTTTAAGTTGGTTGAAGGTAGCCCTGTTGGTGCAGTGGTTAAGCGCTCGGGTAACTGAAAAGGTCAGTGGTTTAAACCTACCAGCCGCTCTGCTGGAGAAAGATGTGGTGGTCTGCTTCCATAAAGATTTACAGCCTTGGAAACCCTCTGGGGCAGTTCTATTCTGTCCTATAAGATTGCTGTGAGTCAGAACCAACACAACAGCAATGGGTTTGGTTTGATATTGGTTGAGGTTTATTTTATGGCCCACAATATGGTCTATCTTGGTGAATGTTTCATGGGCAATTGAAAAGAATGTATATTTTGCTATTGTCGGGTGGAGTATTCTATACCGTACCTGTACGCAAATAGTGTGTGCCTTCTATGTTTGTTTGCCAACTGCACCCTCCCCCAATAAGGTATTTTCATAAGCAGTGCTATGCCAATTTCTTTACATGTTGCTGTGGAAAAAATCAGCATAGCACACTTACGAAAATACCTTATGTGGGGAGGACATGGCTGGCAAACAGAGAAGGCATGCACTATTTGCGTAAAAATACAGTAAATGTCGATTAGGTCCTACTGGTTGATTGTATTGTTCAGTTATTCTATACCCTTGCTGATTTTCTGTCTAGTTCTTTCAACTGCTGAAAAGAGGTATTGTATGGTGTCTTTTTAAACTCTAATCTGCCAATACCTATCTTTTAGCTGGTATATTTAGCCAATTACATTTAATGTAATTATTAATATGTTAGGGCTTACACTTGCCATTTCACTTTTTTATCTTCTTTTTTGTACTCATTTTTGTTTCTCTGTTTTCTTTTTTCTGCCCTCCTACCGGTTACTTGAGCATTTTTTCAGAATTCCCTTTTGACTTATCTGTAGTGTTTCTGAGAGTATCTCTTTGTATAGCTTTTTTAGTAGTTGCTCTAAGTATTACATTATATATACATAACTTAATTCACAGTCTACTGATGTCGTTTTACCAGTTTGAGCAAAATATAGAAACGTTACCTCCCTTTACATCTTAAATATCTCCTCTACATAAATTCAGAACCACATTAGTGTTATAATTTTTGCTTCAACTGTCAAACATACTCCAGAAAACTCAAGAGTAGGAGGCGGGGCCAACATGGAGGAGTAGTCAGATGCTTCCGGTGGACCCTCTTACAACAAAGACCCAAAAAACCAAGTGATTTGATTATATATAGCCATCTGGGAGCCCTGAACATCAAAGGCAGAGTTGAGGAACAGGACTGAGTGGCAGGGGGAGGGAGAGACGGTTCAGAAGCAGTGAGGAGTTGCCAGACCTGACCAGTGAGAGCCTGAGCCCTTCAGGCCTGAGCAGCTCGTGGGTGAGCAGTGAGGCAGGCAAGGAGCCATGCTCGGGAGATGCGTTTTCTGAACTGAGAGTGAACCAGCGCCGAGAGTCTACACGGCCACCCAGAACCAGTGAGACGCAGCCCTAATCGGCAAAGATAAGTATTTGCATACAACTTACCGCGTGGATCAAAAATACCTCCCTTAGGGAAAAACCTCCCTCCCATTTACCTCCCCGCTCCCTGCTCTACACTGGGTCCCGGACCAGCTTCAGCAATTGCCGAGTCCCCTGGGCCGGAAGCAGGATCCATCACACATCCAGAGCCATTCTCCCTCCCTTAGAGAATGAACAAATTAACAAACAGGTGAAGAAATAAACTGCCAGCTCTCCTAAGCCAGGAACCCGCGGTAGGCGCAGCTCCTTTGCCTAGGCACAGGCATAAGAGATCCACGGACATTGAGCACCTTTCCCCCTGCATAGACTTGTGTGGGCCCATCTCAACAGCGTAGGCCCTCATTACCACAGTACAACAGGGTATATACCGGAAGTCTAAATTCAACTGTTTCAGCTTTGAAGTGGCAGGTTCTTCACCTACCCAAATCAGGGGCCTGAGGAGCGGTGGCTCCATCCACGCCATGTAGCCACCTGCGAGAGGTGCCCCCCAGTCCTTACAGCCAACAGCATTAGGTGTTCATAGTCCAGCTGCAAAACCCACCCACCTACGTGCTCTAGGGAACAGGGACACGCCTTCCTCCTGGACATGCGGGGGCAGCCGTCAGACCCCTGCCTTGCTCAGAGTGTGTCCCCCTGCTGCAGCCAGATGCCTGTGCCTACACCAATCACCCATGCCTGTCTAGGACTAAGTGAGAGCCTACACCACACACTTGGTGGCTATCTACCTGGGCACCTGAGCTGAATCCTACAGGAGGAGTGGGCAGACTCCTGAGCTCACATACCTAGTAACAGATCTAACCACCTGGTGACAGGACATTAGAGCTTCAAAGGTGCCAATAATCAAACTAGCTCATACAAGCAGCCTATCTGGGTATAGCAAAACAAAACAGGAAGCTAGGACACAGTAAGCAAACATAAAATAAATAAATATAATAACTTATTGATGGCTCGGAGGCAACAGTCAGTATCAAGTCACATAAAGAAGCAATCCAAGATGGCTTCAGCAAGCTCCCAAAATAAAGAATCTAGAAATTTTCCAGAGGAGGAAAATTTCTTGGAATTACCAAAGGCAGAATACAAAAGATTAATATACAGAACTCTTTAAGAAATTAGGAAGGAAATTAAGCAAAACACAGAACACACAACAGAGGAAATTAAAAAGATTAGAGTATAATGACAAATTTAACGGGCTGCAAGAATCCACAGAGAGACAGCAATCAGAAATCCAGAAGATTAACAATAACATTTCAGAATTAGACAACTCAATAGAAAGTCACAGGAGCAGAACTGAGGCAACGGAAGTCAGAATTAGTGAGAATGAAGATAAAGCACTTGACACCAACTTATTTGTGGAAATATCAGATAAAAGGATTGCAAAAAATGAAGAAACCCTAAGAATTATGTGAGACTCTCACCAAGAAGAATAACCTATAAGTGACTGGAGTCACCAGAACGTCACCAGAACGGGGGGGATAACAGAAGATACAGAGAGAATTGTTGAAGATTTGTTGGCAGAAAACTTCCCTGATATTATGAAAGATGACAAGATATCTATCCAACATGCTTATCGAACCCCACGTAAGGTAGATCCCAAAAGAAAGTCACCAAGACATATTATAATCAAACTTGCCAAAACCGAAGATAAAGAGAGAATTTTAAGAGCGGCTAGGGATAAACGAAGTCATCTACAAAG
>NW_004443989.1:12170896-12203640 GCF_000243295.1 Trichechus manatus latirostris
GGTTAGAAAATAAGTAACATCAGATAACAACCCAAGACTAGAACACAGGACAGAGCAACCAGATATCAACCCAGACAGGGAAGTCACAAAAGTAAATCAAAGCTAAAACACTGAAAATAGAAACTCAAGAGTAGGAGGAAAGCCTATTGTATTCATCCGTATTTTTTCTTCTTGATGTTCTAAGGTTCTTTTCGGTTTAGACAACTTCCTTTAGTCATTCGGTTAGAGTGGGTTTGCTGGCACAAGCTCTCTTAGTTTCCCTTCATCTAATGTCTTGATTTTCCCTTAATTCCTGAAGGGTGTTTTTGCTAATACCGGATTCTTAGTTGACAGTTCTGTTCTTTCAACACCTGAAAAATGTCATGTTGCCTCTTTCTGGCCTCCATGGTTTCCAATGAGAAATCGGCTGTCGTTCTAATGGTTTTTCCCTAGATAAAGTGCTTTTTTTCTGGCTACTTTCAAGATTTTTTTCTTTATCTTTGGTCTTCAGAAGTTTGATGATGATGTTTCTTGGTGTGAATTTCTTTGGGTTCATCCTGTTTGGGGTTTGCTCACCTTTTTGAATCTGTACATTTATATCTCTTGTCAAATTTGGGAAGTGTTCAACTATTACTTG
Source organism: Trichechus manatus latirostris (assembly GCF_000243295.1). Taxonomy (NCBI): domain Eukaryota; kingdom Metazoa; phylum Chordata; class Mammalia; order Sirenia; family Trichechidae; genus Trichechus; species Trichechus manatus. The sequence continues at coordinate 12,171,513 of NW_004443989.1, forward strand.
AGTCCTTTCTCGGCCCTGTCCTCTTCCTCCTCTTCTTCTGGAACTCTGACAACACAAATGTTATATTTTTTTGTTATGGTCCCACAGGTCCTTGAGTTCTGTTCACGAAGTCTGTTTTCTCTCTGTGGTTCAGACTGGGTAATTTCTATTGTTCTGTCTTCTAGTTCAAGGAGGTCCCTGGGTGATGCAAGCAGTTGGTGATTTGAATCCCCCAGTGGCACCACAGAACAAAGGCCTGATGATCTGCTTCTGTAAAGATTACAGCCAAGAAAACCATATGGAGCAGTTCTACTCTATAACCCATAGGATTGCCATGAGTAAGAATCAATTTGACGGCAACAGGTTTGGTTTTTCAGTTTATCTCCTGGTTCCAAGTGTCTACCCAGAGGTGCCTCAGAAGAAAGGCCTGGTGATCTACTTCTGAAAAATCAGCATTGGAACACAGTTCTACTCTGATACTCACAGTGTTGCCATGAGTTGAAACTGACTCAAGTGGTTGTGTATGAAGCATGAATTTTGAAATACAATATACAAAAACCATTTTGTAAACGACAATTACATTCCCTAGATTTTTCTATTGGTTCCTTGTTTGTTGATGAACAGGCTAGTATGTAAATTTGGCCCTTCATCTGCAATCTTTTGTGATAGTGTGACACTTTCTGTCCTTACAACATCTTTTAGAAATCTTGCCTTATTTTTCCAATAATTAATAAAATTCCATAAAGTATCCTTTTGGTACTAACTGGCATAAGAATACATATAAATTTATTTCGGGGAGAGGGACAACTGACCAATTGTATTCATTACCTGACACTTTCACCTCCCAGGACACACAATGTAGATGAAGAGGATATTTCCTTTCATGTACTGCCATGGCTTGGGCCATAAATGATATTTTCTTTCTCTATTTGAAACTATGAATTCTACACTCTCCTCCAATTTTCCACTACACGCTGGAACATTTCAGCCTGGAGAAATGGCATCTCAATGATCTACTTAGGGACAGCTGATGAAATTCATATGCTGTGTACATGCAAGCAGCTGTCTTGGAACTCAGCAGCAATGTTTACATAGAAATTTAAGGATTATCTGGAAATTATATTTTTTTCAAAAATCCTGACAGCCTGATCTCTTGATTGGGGGGGAGGGGGATCAAGCCCAGTAATCATGGAATATGTAATTCTCCTAATTCTGAATGTGAACAAAATGTAAGTCTATGGACCACCATGCAAGAAAAACGGCAGTAAAATCTCAACTGCAGCAAAAACGCGGACTCCACGATCCTGAGAACCCTAACTTAGCATTCTATTCCACAGCATCTATATCCAGAACAACACATGTATTGTCACTTTCTTCTTTAAACAATTTATTTCACTCAGTGACCCTATGCTAGGTGGTCTTTCTATTCAAGTCGAGTTTGAAACCCAGTTAACTGAGAAGCCAGTTAGTGGCTGACTCCTCCCCAATCTCATATCCCCTTTCCCAGCCGATTCATTACCCTTGGAAAGGCTGCTGTCTCCGCATATAAACGGTGTAATGGCCACAGAACAGTCTGAAAGGAATATGGTTTATTCCCAGAACAACTGCCCCCTAACCTCCCAAACCTAATTATAGGGCAAGAGGAAGTAGTAATGTTAATTTTGAGCTAGCTCACCCGGGATCCCTTTAGTTTTCAGAACACCCTATGAGACAGACAGGAGGCTGAGGTTGCCTTACTGGTGGGGGCTCAAGGCTCACATAAGTGCAACCACTGGGTCGAGCAGACTGGGAAAGGGCACATCCCTCTATTAGAGATGAATTTGAAAGCACAGGTCCAGCACAACAACTGTAACCTGAAGCCTCTCTTGGTGGCCTTCAAGTGAACTCGCCCTTTCTGAAAGGACTCTGCAAACCATAAAGTGCTACACCAGTGCTGCCTGTTGTTAAAATTAAAACAGGCCTCGGATTGCAAGGCATCCAGCTCCAGTTCTTCCTAAACAGAGTACTGGGCATGCTGCTCTTTCTACCATCTGCATCCATCTTTTGCTTATCAGAAGACACTCGTCAGTGTTTTTATTTTGTGAACTATCAACCAGCTCATTATGCAGTATCTGTTGGAGAGTAAGAGCGGGCACTCAAGAATATTATTCACTCTTACATAATCCCAGCCTTTCACTAGAACAACAAGAGAAACTGTTTACATTTTGGCAGGTAGCCAAGCATTGCTGCTGCTGCAATTCTAGGGTCCACATCCAAGTGCGTCACACGCTCCTGAAGCAGCTGTCCTCAAGGCACTGCCCCACCCAGATCCCTCAGAATAATAGGACGGCATTCAAATTCATCAAGAAATGAAGAAAGGAGAGAGCAACAGGCGGACAGCTTCATAACACTTTCAGTGTACTGTATCCTGTGATCCACAATGGCGGGTTAGGGTTATTATCCCAGGTACAGAGAAATGTTCTTCAGCCCACCTTCCTGGTGACAGCTGAGACTATCTAGGTCACTGCACTTCCAGGATCCTAACTGTGCTGCTTACAAAATCACATTACTCAAACTTATGAGGAATACTAGAATAATAACAACAGCTACTATTTCACGAGTGCCTTATACATCCTAGACACTATACTAGGAGGAATTACCATCCTCATTGTACAGTTAGTGAAACTGAGGGTTTACAAGTTCTTTCAATGTCAAAGTGACAGAATTTAGAGTTGCTGAGGATTTTTGGTTACGTTTTAAAAGATGAGGGTGCAGGTGGACACTCTGGGTCTGACCCAACCCCAGTCACTCACAGGGTTCCAAGGGGCTGAAGCCAAGAGAAGACTCATGTCGGGGTGAGCTCTGCAGCACTGGACAGGGCCTCATCCCTCTAGTTTTGTTAACTTTTTCAGTGATGAACTAGATGAGAACAAATGCTCAGAGTGACTGGGGTTTGCTCTATTTCAGAAGTAGAAGCTGGGTCCCTGCACTAACTCCAGGTCCCCAGGGTGGTGCTAGGTGCCCACTGTGACACACAGCAGAAGGCCAGGGCAGACTGACAGGGCTGTCAAGATGAGAACGTCTTGATCAAGCGATCTGAACGTGCCGAGGTTCACGTCTCGGGGTCCTTCTCTTCTACATAGTTCTGAGCCTGCCACGGCCTGGCCTCTGGGGCTTTCTGATCCCTGAGCTCCACAGCTGAGTGCAATGAGATGACTGTCTATCTTGCCCTCTGAAAGGCACACTTCTCCCAGGAAGGGGTCTTGGCTGTTTCTCCACGGACACGTTTTAAATGCAGCGTAAAATCCCATTTCCAAGTTATCAGAAGAAGTCTTATTTTAAACTCACAGACTCTTTAAATCATGTCTCAGTAGTCCATGTTAGAATTAAGCACCCCACAGAGCACTGGAATTTGACAAAACATAACACCGAACCTCAAAGGTGGCGACAGCACAGTGGGAAGAACAGACAACAGAGCTGTAGCGGAAAGTAGCCAAGGACCATAAGGCCGGCAGGCTGATCCCTGACATGCCACTGACGGGCTTCTGCGCAGGGGCAGCTACTCGATGCGGTCCCCATTCCTTCACCTCCAAATGGGAACAGCAGCCGTGCCGGCTCTGCAGGCTGTTGAGGGCAGAGGCCGTTCGGGCAAGTGTCGCATGTCTGGAATGAAGTGCGTGGTCTGAAGAGATCCGGCACGTTCCCTGAAACTAGAGGCAGGGATGGCCAACTCTGGGCACAAGGAGTTTGCAGCTATGTGGCAGCCCTGCCTGCACCAGAAGCCAATGGCAAAGTCACTGTAGCCCAGAGGGAACCAACAGCGGTCTGCTACCAGGGTCCAGACCCTTGGGCCCCATCATTCAGGTTCCAGTGGTGAGACAGTTCGTCCCCCTCCTGTTGTGGCCCCTCGGTGTCACGAATGGCACTGCAGCCCTTACAGGGGCTCCACATCAATGCCCAACTGCCCTTTGAAACCACCACTACTGTTCCTTCATCTGTTGGGTCAAAAGACCACCAGTTAAAAGGGGTGGCCGGATGCTCTACTTGCGTGCCAGATGAAACTTGGCTCCTGAACCAAGAAGAGCCATGCAGTGATCCCTTCTAAAGGCTGCTTCTAATCACATGCACGTGGAAGAATCAGGCAGTCACCATCACAAACCCAACGCAGAGTCACACAGAGTCAACTACAGTCACAAAAAGCCAGCCACCCCAGCTGGACCCCACCCCAAAAAGCTTGCACAGGGCTTGTCTCATCTGCCACTCCAGAGAACGCACCTGCTTCCCTTCCCAGCTGCACAACAATGACTGCAGGTCTGCCACTGAGTAGCAAACAGAAAGGAGAGTCACTGCACGAGGCCTCTGGCTGAGCTGGAATCCTGAGCATTCTAGCATCTTCTTGTCTCTTTAAGTGACAAGCTGATACCAAGAAACTCTTAGGGGCATCTGAAAGCCCTCTCAGTGGACAGGAGCCACCAGGAAAGCTGCTTGATCCCGGCTACTCAGGCAAGCTCCTGGCCAGAGACATGAGGCCTCACCCAGACCTTCTGAACCAGAAGCTGCATTTTAACCATACCCTGCCCTGCACACTGAAAGCTGAGGATTGTACAGGAAGGCAGAACTTTAAGGACACCACTTTAAATTCTTAAAACTCATAGAAAAAAGACTGAAGGGTGGAACTCCATCTTCAATACAGGGATGGAATATGTCATTTGTGTTCAAAACACTAGAAATAGTTTAACACTAAGCCACCTTCACACCTGGTTGATGTATTACTTAAAACAGAACTGACAAAATCACTGTCCTCACATAAGCTCAGCTGACTGAAGTCTATTTCTATAATCTCTAAAACTTCTCAAAGGTGGTCATGGATTCTCTCCAAGCGTTCTATGCTAATCAAAGGTGCAGAGCTACCCCCATCCCTGCAAAAGGCTTCAGATTATACAGTATTTTGACTGAACAGGGCTTTGAGCTGCCTGAGCAACAAGAGGTTTCTATACTCTTTCATATAAACTAGTGTTTCCCACAACTGTTGGTATACATGATTAACACTTAAACCCCTCCTTCTGTGTTCCCGTGTCCCAGGGACAGCCTGGTGCCCTAGGAGAAGTCACCAGCTAGGGCAGCAGTGGTCTAAGTGCAGTCCTTGAACTCGCACCCAAGACACCTCCTTCCCGTTTTACTGAAAAAAGAAAAGGAGCATAGAAATCATCTGACTTCCCTAAGAATTCTGTTAATGGCAAGCTGAGATTTTGAAAAAGAGAAACGAAAGCAGGCCTAGGGGACCATGCAGGGAGAGACAAGGGTGAACGTAGGCCTGAGGCCTGGACAGCAGCAGGGACGTCCAGGCTGTGCTCTCAGCCAGGCCACGTACCTTGGGCCAGGGTCATCACATGCTATCACTTAACAACAGAGTCCAGGTGAACCTGCCTCTACCCACTGACCTGTCGAGGACACAGCAGCATGAGGCCAGGCTGGAAGTAGCAAGGCCTTGCTCTCCATCTCTCCCTCCTCGCCCATTAGGCAGAATACACTGAACACATCTGGGAAGTCAGTTCCATCCCAGCCTCTCCTTGAGGCAGAGTGCTCAAGCCACAGCCTCAGGATAGGATGCCTTTGTATTGAAGAATTCTTCACAGCTTGCTGACTTGACAGGTTCAGCCAAACTGCCTTCCATGCACTGTACTGGAATGATGCATACAGACTGGTGCCTGCAGTCTCCATCTCTTAGGAGGCCCGCAGACCCCTGAGGGACTGCTGTGTGCAGACACCTCGAGCTCCCCTGCTACACCCCATCCAACGCTGCTGTCAAACCTAGGGCAGAAGGCCCCATTCTAGAGAAGGCACGTCCTACACTGTGTGATTTCAGCTTCACATCATCTATGTGAAGCAGAGAAAGGAACAACTGTGGCCTTCGTGGGAACGGTTGAGGGGAAGTGAAGCCACAGGGCCAGATGCCACTTGGCGCTGCCCAGGCCTTTCAGGGGGCACAGCCGTTACAGCGCCCAATAGCCGGCCTTTATCCTCCTCTGTCCAGATGGGCCAGGCTGAAGATTCCCCTCCTTCACCACGAAGGCCATTCTTCTGTCTGAGCCACAGCTGAGCTTGCACATGCCTCTCCCAACTCTCACTGGAGGGCAGCTTCCCCCAGGCCCTCCGCCTACTCTCCCCACTTCACCAAATGGGGGACCTCCTGGCCACTCGTGGAAGCAGCTGCAATAACTTTCCTGCCACCTTCTCTACCCTGTGTGCATGACTTACCCTCCCCTAAGTTACAGCAGTCAAGGCCACACCATACACCCCCCTCACTGACTGAACCATTTCCTCCAAGCCTGGGCTGCATGTCCTGTCACTCTGTTCCTCAAGCTCCCGTGGCCACAGTTCCACGTTCCTCTCCACATTTTCCCAGATGTGGCCTCAAAATCTGTCTCAAAATGACACTCCACTGCCACTGCTGGAGGCAAGAAGAACCATTCCCCAATCTCTTGTCAAGATTAATGGGGGAGTTAAAACCAAACAACAATGCAGAACACACACACACTCGCTCACTCAAAACGCACAGACTCCCACACGTCAAAGGGCTCACGGATCAGTGCTATAGACCAGGGACTGCCAGGAACCTCCTGACACGCCCACACTAAAATAAAGACATGGAAGAGAACTCTCTAACAGCAAAGGAGAAAAGAGGGGAGTCAACTACTAAGAGTTTTTAACAAATTCCGCAAAGACAGAAAGGGCATGGGAGCAAATGGGCCCAGATGGGCAAAGCGGAGCCCACAGGTGTTTCCGCAGGGATTGTGGCTCCAGCAGTACTGTGGGTCCAGCAGCAGGAGGCAGGAGAAACAGAGCCAGAGGAAGTGGCTGACGCAGGAGTGACCGTGACTGATGCTTAGCCTAACGTGGGGGTGGCAGTAGTTAACGAAAAATGTCAAGATGGAATGTTATTCGGCAATGAAAACATACACACAGTAACATGAATGAACCCTCACAGATAATGTTGAGGAAAACAATACATTGTATATTTACATAAATTTCAAAAACACTGAACTACAGTGCTTAGGGGTACATAACTTAGGTGGCAGGACTATTTTAGAAAGTAAGGATGTAATTACTACATCAGTCTGGATAATGGTTCCTTTGAGAGGGATGGGGATGTGACTGGGAGGTGAAGCAGAGATTTCTAAGTGATGTTGCACATTTTGTCTACTTTGGAATAAGCCACTGACTTGTACATTTTTACTTTGTGGACTTTTGGGAATGTCTGTTGTATTTCACAATAAATGAAGTTTAAAAAGCTGGATAAGTAATGTTCAAAACGGTATATACTAAATGATAACTGTTTACTTAGAAATGTGAAGAATTCATATGCTTATATTAACAATAACAGAATATGCAAGGCTGGATCAACATCTATCTGAAAACCAATCAATGGAATCCACCTTATAAACAGGCCAAAGAAGAGAGTCACATAATCCTAACAATTGATGCAGAAGCAGCATTTGGAAAAATTCAACACCCATCCATGATAAAAACTCTCAGCAAACAGAAGTACAGGGGAATTCCTTCAACTTTATAAAGAGCATCTAAAAAGCGCTACAGCTAGCATCATACTTAACAGTGAAAACCTGAATGCTTTCCCCCTAAGCTCAGGACATGGGCAAGGATGTCTGATCCATCACTGCTATTCAGCATAGCGCTGGAAGTCCTAGCCAGTGCAGTAAAGCAAGAAAAGATATACAGACTGAAAAGCAAAAAATAAAATAAAACTGTCTCTATTTGAAGATAACATGGTTGTCTATATCTAGAAAATCACAAGGAATCTACCAAAAAACTCCTTGAACTAATTAAATGAGTTCAGCAAGGTTCAGGATACAAAACCAACACACAAAAAAAAGTCCATCAAAAAACATGGGGAAACAGAAACAAAAACATAAAGTCACTTACAATTGCACCAAAAAAAAAAAGAAAGAAGAAAGAAAGAAATGTTGATATAAATTAACAAAACTATAAAAATCTATAGACCTCTCTGGAAAAAACACAGGAGAAAATCTTCAGGATCTACCGCTAGGCAAAGAGTTCTTATACATGACAGCAAAAGCATGCCCCATAAAGGAAAACTTGACTGGACTTCATCAAAATTAAAAACTTTTGCTTTGTGAAAGACCCAGTTTAAAGGATGAAAAGACAAGCTGCAGGCAGGAGGAAAATATTTGCAAATCATAAGTCAGACAAAGAACTTGTATACAGAATAAAGAACAATCAAAACCCAATTGTAAAACAACAAACGATGCAATTAGAAAATGGACAAAAGACATTTCAACAAAGACATATAGATAGCAAATAAGCACATGAAAAGAAAAGATGCTCAACATCATTAACCATCAGAAAAAAATATAAATTAAAAACACAATAAAGTATCACTATGCACCTATGAGAACAGCTAAAATAAAAAACAGGGACAACACCAAATGCCAGTGAGGAGGTGGAGAAACTGGGTCTCTTGTACATTGCTGGTGGGAATATAAAATGGTACAGTCACTCTGGAAGAGTTTGGCAGCTTCTTATAAAACTAAACATGGACTTACCATATGACCCAGCAATCACACTCTTGGGCATTCATCCCAATGAAAGAAAAACTTACGTTCTCATAAAAACCTGCGTATGAATTTTCACAGCAGCTTTATTTGTAATAGACAAAAAAAAATTTGTAATAGACAACCCTTCCAAGGTTTCCAAATAATGTCCTTCAAATGGAGTTCCACCCAAACCATGGAATAGTCCTCAAGAATGAAAAAGGAGAATCCCCGAGGCTATGGCCCCCAATACCCTTTAACTCAGAACTGGAGCCACTCCTGAAGTTCACCCTTCAGTCAAAAATTAGACAAATCTATAAAACAAAGGGAGCCCTGTTGGCACAGTGGTTAAGAGCCCAGCTGCTGACCAAAAGGTCAGCAGTTCAAATCCACTAGCCGCTCCTTGGAAACCCTATGGAGTAGTTCTACTCCGTCCTATAGGGTCGCTATGAGTCGGAATCGACTCAATGGCAACAGTTTTTTTGTTTTTAAATAAAATAAACAACAACACACGTGAGGAACGTGCTTCTAAGATCAATCAAGTATACGAGACCGAACGGGCAACATCTGCCCAAAAGCAAAGACGAGAAGGCAGGAAGGGGCAGGAAAAATAGACAGATGGAAACGGGGAACCCGGGGTTGGCAAAAGGGGAGAGTGTTGACATACTGTGGGGATTGCAACCAATGTCACAAAACAATTTGTGTGTGAACTGCTGAATGAGAAACTAATTTGCTCTGTAAACTTTCACCTAAAGCAGAATTTTAGGAAAAAGAATAAAAAAGGAATGAACCACTGATAGATCCAACAACATCTCAAAGAGTTACATATTGTATAATTCTCTTCATACAGTTCTCAAAATGATATAAATACAGACACGAGGAACAGATTAGTGGCTGCCAGGGGACAGGGGTGGATGGGGGTTGGACCATGACTATGAAAGGACAGAATGAGGGAAGTTTGTGATGATGGAACATTTCTGTATGCTAATTATGGTGGAGGCTACACAGATCTTTATGTAGGATAAAACTGCATATACCCACCCAAACATACATGAAAGCTGGACACTGAATAAGGAAGACAGAAGAAGAATTGATGCCTTTGAATTATCGTGTTGATGAAGAATATTGAATATACTATGGACTGCCAGAGGAATTAACAAATCTGTCTTGAAGAAGTACAGCCAGAATACTCCTTAGAAGTGAGGATAGTGAGACTTCGTCTCACATACTTTGGACACATTATCAGGAGGGACTAGTCCCTGGAAAAGGACATTATGATTGGTAAGGTAGAGGGTCAGAGCAAAAGAAGAAGATCCTCAACGAGATGGATTGCCACAGTGGCTGCAACAGTGAGCCCAAACATAGCAAGAAATGTGAGGATGGCACAGGACCGGGCAGTGTTTCGTTCTGTTGTATACAGGGTCACTACAAATCACCTAACAACAACAACAAACACACACAAATGAATGTAAAAACTGGCGAAATTTGAATAAGGCCCGTAGTTAACAGTATTGCTCCAATGTCAATTTCCTAGTTTTGACACTGGTCGAAGCTGGGGAAAGGGTTAACGGGACTCTGTACTATTTCTGCAACTTCCCTTAAGTTTACAATTATTTCAAAATTAAAAGTAAAAAAATAAATCAAGGAAAACAAGGGGACATGATGGAAATTTTAGGGGTAATGGAAATATTATTTTTATTGTGGTGATTGTTTCACAACTGTATACACTTTCCAAAACACATTGAGCTGTATAGTTAAAATGAGTGAATTTTGTTGTATCTCAATTATACTTTAATGAGGTTTTTTTTTTTTTTTTTAAAAAAAAAAAAGGAATAATGAAGCATAAAAAATTTAAATCCCTACAAAAACAGGAAAGGAACAGAGAGCAGACGGATGTATATTATACCATGTTTTGTACATCTGGCTTTGGAATCAGGTATTTTGCATAATTATTAAAAGTTAAATATAAAAATGCAATCTATAAGCTCAAAATTAAATCCCTACAATAAAAATTCAAAAGTAAAAGGAAACCACACACTTAGCTGTGCAGCACCCATAAGTGGCATGAGCACACAGCATTTGTTATCTATTACTGTGTTAACAAGTTACCCAAACATGAACATCTGTAGTTCACACTGTTTCTGTGGTTGGGGAATGGGAATGGATCTTCTGGGTGGTTCTGGCTCAGATGTCGACTTCCAAGGCAGCTCACCTGCACACCTGGCAAGGTGGTGCTGGTTCTGGCAGAAGGCCCGAGTTTCCAGCCCCGTGGATAGAGCCTTCATGGGGATGAGTAAGCGCCCTCATGATATGGCAGCTGGCAACCCCGAGTGACTGGGGAGTGAGGAGGATGCCACGAAGCCTTTATGACCTCATACTGGAGTCACACATGATCACATCCACCTCATTCTATTCGTGAGATGAGTCACAAAGGGCGGCTCACACTCCAAGGGGAGGAAGACAGGTTCACCCTGAAGGGGGAGCATCACAGAATCTGTGGAAATATTCTAAGTCACCATAACACAACAGAATGTGTTCTAGTGTCATATGCCCTGAGGACAAAAAGAAATGTAAGGGAAGAAAGCCTACCAACAACCAACCTGATTTAAATCATTATTTTGTTGGTGGTAGTGCTGTTATTATTCTGAAACTGATGAGTATGTAGTGTGGAATAAATCAAATGCATAATTGCATTGGTGTCTTGAGAACAGAGATTTCTGGAGTGGGAGGAAGGATATAGGGACATGAGGTCCACCTTGGTAAGCATCATCTGTGAGTGGGCAGCCAATGTGTTGTTCACCATGCCCTCTGTTGAGAAGTGTACGTTTAATACTTTGATAAAAAACAAACAAAATATCCCTGAAAGACAAACTGCCAGTGAATATTTGCACCATGTGTCAAAGCACTAAACTTCCTGAAGTCTTAAAGCCTCATAAAAATAAGCAATTCACAACTAGCCTATAAACATTATTAATTTAAAAAAAAAAAAAAAAAAAAGGCCCCTCATGACATTGAGAAATGATGATTTGAAGCTCGTTGCTGTTGTTAGGTCCCGTCGAGATGTTCCAACTCAGAGCGACCCTCTGTACAACAGAACAAACACTGCACGGTCCTGCGCCATCCTCACAATCCTTGTTATGCTTGAGCCCACTGTTGCAGCCACCGTGTCAATCCATCTTGTCGAGGGTCTTCCTCTTTTTCGCTGACCCTCCACTTTACCAGGCATGATGTCCTTCTCCAGGGACTGGTCCCTCCTGATAACATGTCCAAAGAATGTGAGACGAAGTCCTGTCACCCTCGCTTCTAAGGAACATTCTGGCTGCACTTCTTCCAAGACAGATTTGAAGTTTAGAGAAGAGCAATAACTCAATCCATATTGCTCAGCTGTTAAAGCAGCAGAGCTAGGCTGCATGATTAAAACACAGTCTTTAAGAAAACATACCCAGATTTAGGGGTAAGGGTAAAAGCGCCCAACCTATTAAATGAGGGGGAAAAAATGCAACTCAAGTTCCCCCACTTACGTCACTGGCTGATCACCTTTCTGAGCTTCAGTTTTTCTGAAGCGTAAAGGCAGACAATTTCTATGCAATTCCTTTACAGCCAATGTAGACGCACAAACATTCTTCAAAGGGTATTTAAAGTCACTACTTAAGAAATGCAAATTAAAATTTTTACAATTAGGAAAAAAAAAAAAACAGTGATAAATTCTATTGGGAGAGATTAGCTGGATCTACTCAATGTAATTAATAGATTAACTGGACCTAACTATTTTACAAAACAGTTTCAAAAACAGGGAAGAGTGATATAAAGGTAATTTGAAAGGCACTAGGAAAGGTTACTACTATATCTGAGACAGAAATAAACGCCAGTACCAGCTAAATAACAGATTGGCTCATAAAAAAAAAAAAAAAAAAAAAAAACAGTATCACCAGTGAGTACCGTGCTTCTTTAAAAAAAAAAAAATTCATCTATATGAGATCAAACGGTCAACATTTACCCTAAAGCAAAGATGGAGAGGTAGGGAAGGCGGAGGTGGGGAGGGAGTTAGATTAATGGAAGTGGAACTACCAGAACGGAAATAATGAGAATGTTGACACAATGTGGAAAATGTAACCAATGTCACTGAATAATACGTTTAGAAATTGTTAAATGGGAACCTAGTTTGCTGTGTTTCATCAAAAATTCAATATATTAAAAAAAGAAAGAAAAAGAATTCCAACTGATGAGATGCTGTAGAACTACATACAAGCGGCAGAAACCACACGACAAAGAACAAGTCTGCCTTTAAAATCCATGCAAACAGTGTATTTGAGACTGTTAGGCCCGTATTCACAGATCACCACATAATAAACTTTAGTTACTCTTCTCTCGGCAAAGCTGTTCTAAAGTGAACATTTGTATAAATTCATTTTTTGCCTTCTTCAATACAAAAAGTCAGGGCGGATCTCAATACCAGTTTAAACGTTTTTTCTGATTTAAACAAAATCCGTTTCAGAACCTCCTACACCACACTAAGTGACAAGACAGAAAGGCCACAGCATTACCCTCCTGATGGCTGGTACTCTAAGGAAGCTTTTTGCAAAGTGTGTGGTAATCTTTAACCCATCTTCCACTACCTCTGTCCAATGCTACGTCCTGTGTTGGATTCTGGACGGCCCAAGCATCTTTCAGGGCCACATGCATCCAGTAGGGCTCTGGGCTAACAAAGCCCCCAGTGCCCAGGCCTGAGGTGCCTTAAGGACTCCAACCCCCACCTCCTCATTCCGCCCCTCCCGCCACGATGGCATTGTGCCACCAGGCACCTGCCCAGGACTACACTTAGGGGTCAGCAGAACAGATCTGTAACGAGGACAGGCACTTGCAACCCAAGAAAAACCTGGAGTTCTTCTCTAAATGAGGATAAGAGCCCCTTCTCTGCGTATGAAACAGTGCTTTGTAAGAGCTATTTAAATCTAAGTTATAACAGCTATTAGGGCTTTGGAGAAAAGGAGAAGGACAAACAACAGGACTGTGAGGTGAGGTTTCCTCCGTGAGGCCCAGGTCCAGCATGACCCTCCCCTCTGACATGTGGGGCCCATCCAGAGAAAGCTACTGCACTTGTGACTTCCTTTCTCCCGACAAACCTCCTCAGTGTGTTCAGACTGACTCCTATGAAGATGGCAGTGTTGTTTTAATATGGTCTTGCTTAGAGACATTACCCTTTAAAATACAAACAAAAACCCACATCCACACACACTATCCCCGAGGGGGCCACCGTAGGCCACGAGAGCCAGTCTTGCACAGTGCCCAAGGACCCTCACCCTTTTTGGAGCCTGGGAATGATTTACTACCAGGGTCTTATTAACCGCACGCTTGAGAAGTTTTTCTATAATTTTCAGTATGTTTCTCATGATTTGGTAACAGGTGAGGAAATCAGAGGAATTTGTTTCTGAGGATCTTAGGTGACAGGAAGAATGGACTACAATCAGCAAAACCAGCTACCTACAGTGGCTTTTCTGAAGCCCTTGAAGATGAACATGGTGCACTTGCTGGTGAGACGTTAGGACAAAGTCATGCTCCCTTCTTGCTTTCCTTTGTCACTACAAAGAATACCCTGAAACAGCACAGACCACCTTAAATTTTGACTTTTCAGCGGATGTTCTGCATTAGATGTTGGGGATCAGAGCTGCTTGGTCACCAGGCAGTGCCAACAGGTGCCCTCCAAATGGGCAGAGGCCCTCAGCCCAACACCATTCTAAAGAGCTGAAAAATCTCAACTGAAAGAGAAACTATCAGAAGCTACCCAACCAACAGAAAAACAAACCGCCCTAGAATTGTCCTCAAGGAAATTCTGGGGGAAAGCCCAGATCTGAGGCTCTGGGAAGAAGTGTTACCATAGCAACAAGCAAAAAAGTACAGCCTCCTGTTAGGATTCAAGGTATTTGGTACATAAATAAATGTTCTCAAGGTCCATCATATGACACAAAATTAATTTAGAGTGCTCAAAACAAGTTGCCTGAGGAGTTCAAAGCCTAGCTTGTGAGGAACCGCCCAGCTGTAATGACCCAGCTGTGCCTCACAGTACCATCACTTCCCAGGTCTGCATCCCGAGACCCATGGGCACATGGCCAGGGGCCTCTGGGAAGCTATGAGCCTGTTCCACAGTGACAGCCCATGCAGCAGCCCCTATGCACCGGTGCTCAGTCGCTCTGAGAACACAGGTGTGCACATGATGGAGAGGTATGTCCCTCATCCAATTGCGTTTTTTTTTTTTTTTTTTTTTTTGGTACGCAGAAAATCTTCTTGTTTATACTATTTTCACTTCACATAAGTTTAAAAACATCGGGAACACCTTGCAGAGTATTACGAGGCCCTGCCATTTCGTCGAGGAGCCCTGGTGACGCAGTGGTTAAGTGCTCAGCTGCTAACTGGAAGGTCAGTGGTTTGAAACCACCAGTCTGCTTCTGTAAAGATTTCAGCCTTGGAAACCCTACGGGGGCAGTTCTACTCTGTCCTACAGGGTCACTATGAATCGAAATCAACCGAACGACATTGAGTTTGGTTTTGGCCATTTCATCTTTAACACCCTTACAATGAAATGTTCACTAAGTACACAACTTTTACGAAATCGTGACAAAGCTAAACAAACAAAAAAAAAAAAACCAAACCCGTTGCCGTTGAGTCAATTCTGACTCACAGTGACCCTATAGGACAGAGCAGATCTGCCCCTATACAGTTTCCAAGAAGGGAGTGGTGGATTCAAACTGCCGACCTTTTGGTTAGTAGCCATAGCTCTTAACCACTACGCCACCTGAAATTAAGGCCACAGGCATATTTCAAAGCAGCTAAATCTAAAATAGTTTCTTTTAAAAATACACACACACACACACAAAAAAAAAAAAAACAAACAAACATGGTTACCTTTGATTCTGCCTTAGATAATGTCGCCTACAGGTTTACCGCACCTCTGTTTCAACTTCACAAATGTGAAAGACTCAGTCTTCCAAGCCTCCTGTCGCTTTGGAGATTCCAAACAGCAACAACAACCATGATCAGGCCTCTTGGGTAGGTCATTTTGGCACAATCTAAGCTACTGTGAAGAATAATCTAAGCTACTTTGAAGAATAATCTATCAGGCATCAACTGTCAGCAACACTGTAACTTTAAAAGGCCAGTAATCTTTTTCTACCTATCTTAATTCTGGGGATCACGCAGGTGTTGTCATTTACATTAAAATGCCATCCAAAGTTGCTGCCCTGACAACAACTGATTTAGCGCCTTCCACCACCTTTTCCACCACTCGTCTGTTGTTTTGTCACACCATGGTGGCTTGTGTGTTGCTGTGATGCTAGAAGCTATGCCACTGGCATAGCATATGATCAAGAACCGATGAACTGAAGGAAGAAGTCCGAGCTGCACTGAAGGCATTGGCAAAAAACAAGGCTCCAGGAATTGATGGAATACCAATAGAGATGTTTCAACAAACAAGATGCAACACTGGAAGTTCTCACTCGCCTATGCCAAGAAATTCAGAAGACAGCTACCTAGTCGACTGGCTGGAAGAGATCCATATTTGTGCCCATTCCAAAGAAAGGTGATCCAATGGAATGTGGAAATTACTGAACAGTATCATTAATTTCACACGCAAGGAAAATTTTGCTGGAGATAATTCAAAAGCAGTTGCAGCAGTACATCAACAGGGAACTGCCAGAAATTCAAGCCGGATTCAGAAGGGGATGTGGAATGAGGGATATCATTGCTGATGTCAGATGGATCTTGGCTGAAAGCAGAGAATACCAGAAAGATGTTTACCTGTGTTTTAGTGACTATGCAAAGGCATTTGACTGTGTGGATCCCAACAAATTATGGATAACATTGTAAAGAATGGGAACTCCAGAACGCCTAATTGTGCTCATGCGCAACCTGTACACAGAGCAGGAGGCAGCTGTTCTATCAGAACAAGGAAATATTGCGTGGTTTAAAATCAGGAAGGGTGTGCATCAGGGCTGTATCCTTTCACCATACTTATTCAAACTGTATGCTGAGCAAATAATCCGAGAACTGGACTATATGAAGAACACGGCATCAGGATTGGAGGAAGACTCATTAACAACCTGCAATATGCAGATAATACAACTCTGCTTCCTGAAAGTGAAGAGGACTTGAAGCACTTAGTGATGAAAATCAACATGGATTATACCTCAGCATATAGAAAACAAAAATCCTCACAACTGGACCAATAATCAACATCCAGATAAATGGAGAAATACTGCAGTTGTCAACAATTTTGTTTTACTTGGATCCACAATCAATGCCCATGGAAGCAGCAGTCAAGAAATCAGACAACATATTACACTGGACAAATCTGCTGCAAAAGACCTCTTTAAAGTGTTAAAATGCAAAGATGTCACCTTGAGAACTAAGGTGCATCTGACCCAAGCCATGGTTATTTTCAATCGCCTCATATGCGTGCAAAAGCTGGACAATGAATAAGGAAGACCAAAGAAGAATCGATGCCTTTGAATTATGGTGTTAGCAAAGAATATTGAATATACCATGGACTACCAGAAGAATAAACAAATCTGTCTTCGAAGAAGTACAGCCAGAATGCTCATCTGAAGTGAGGATGGAGAGACTTTGTCTCACATACTTTGGACATGTTATCAGAAGGGACAAGTTCCTGGAGAACGGCATCATGCTTGGTAAAGTAGAGGATGAGCAAAAAAGAGGAAGATCCTCAATGAGATGGACTGACACAGTGGCTGCAACAATGGCTCAAACACAGCAAGGATCATAAGGATGGTGCAGGCAGGACTAGGCAGTGTTTCATTCCGTTGTACACAGGGTCGCTATGAGTCGGAACCGACTGGCTGGCACCTAAAAACAACCACCACGATCATCTTTTTAAAAAGAAAGTAATTCACATAGAAGCTCCAGTTTCTTTCCTTGACAGTCGTATTTTTTATTATTCCTTATGACATGAGTACTATTTTTCTTTTCAACCCAGAAGGCAAAAGTGCAAAAAGAACAGAGCTACAGTTCTGAGGTCCTCACCCTTGTCCCACCCCAAACACCTAAGGGACCTAGTGCACCCCCATCTGGGGCCAGAGACTCCCCAGGGAGCAGGGGCCTCTTCGTGTGTGTGTGCGCGTGCGTGCGCGCGCGCATGCGCCCACGCACTCTCACCTGGGTATATGCATGCCTGGGCCCCATTTGAAAAAATCAAATCCAGAGAAGAAAAGTAAGTTTTCAAGCTAAACAGCTACTTGAGGAAATATACTATAGAGCTTCATTATCACCTACTAGGGTGTTTTTAAAACTTGAGCCATGACCATGGTCAATCCTGAAATTTTAATGTGCGGAATTGCCTTTTTTAAAAAAGTGAAATAACACAGAAGAGAAAGCATTTCAGAGGGGAGGGGTGCATTACACACAGCACTCCGTGAAGAAAGGGTACTATCTGTGAAATGTGTTTCCAGTGCATGTGTGCACACATGTATATGTGTGTGCATGTGTACACACTGGGTTGAGATGTAAACTATTTTTGTCACCAGGGGAAGCAGTCAGGAAAACTTCAGAAACATCAGCCTCCTGGTTAGGAGAACAGATGTATCTAAATTCTCAATCCATAAAATATGGAAATAAAACCCTTTTCGTGGTAAATAAGAGCTTAGGACAATGCCAGATACCTGCTCAAGCGCTCCGCACGGGTCCTAACAGCCCTATCTCACAGATGGGAGGAACGGTTTGGAGGCCTCGCTGAGGACCAGCAGCTCCCCTCCTCTAGACGGTGATACACACGTGGACTTGTGAATCGATCTCTAGTAATTTTATTACAATTGTTGCTCAATTCCCAAAATTGATATTCATTCTAGGGTACTCTTGAGAATGAATATGAGGTTTCTCCTGGGGTAATAAAAAACTTCTGCGAAGTTTTGATTGGTCTATCTTAATTTCACTGTATTGTCTGTCCCCTTCTCTGACAGTCATCCTCCTTTGTTGTTGCTGCTTCCTTTGCAGTCCCAAAGGATGAAGGCACACCACCGTGTACCTCAGGCTGGTAAAGCGCCGGAGCTAAGCACAACATGAGGGAAAGACCTGTGGCACTATTAGAGCCCGGCCCTCTGCAGCAGCGGTTCCCTGGAAGCAAGGACGGAGAGTGCAGGCTCCTGACAGGTAAGGAGAGGCAGTCTCAGACATACCACAGACAGGCGTGCCTGTGACCACCAAGTGTCACATCATGTTCACAGTATCAGGTTCAAAATAGCCCCCAAACTGGAGGTGACCCAAACACTAACAAGAGGAGCATGGATAAACTGGGGCCGCACATAGAGGAACCCACAGACATCATGTGGGATTTAAAAAGCCAGACAAAAATACATGTATTCTGTGTGACTCCATGTACATAGTGACAGTGCCATAATGTGTAAGTCCCTCTCCTTAGCTCCTTCCCCTTTCCCAAAGGTGACCAATCTTCAGGCTGATGTGCAGACACACTTTCCTGTGTGTTTACATGATACACAGGGACCACTGGCATCTCTTCCTTTCTTCTCTGACTTCTGGGCACCGATTTCTGACCTCCTCTCCCTGGGTTTCTCTGTGAGGGGCACCTGTTAAGTGCCACAGACACAGAGACAGACATATGCATTTGTGCCTGCACAACATCCACCCTCCAGGATTACCACCCAGCAAGGAGGTCTCTCTGGCTCCCAGCTTGAGCTCAAGCTTCTTAACTAACTACCGTTCCATGCGGCCACCCCATTGCTGAGGAGACTGGCGCCGAGCGCTGTGTCTGTCATGTGATGTCCCAGCTGCCCTGCTGGCGCTCAGGATGCTCATCAAGCTTCCAGTGCTGGCAGTGGGCCCTCTGTAGCCCGACAGATGGCCTTCAACTATCCGCGGCCCAGAATCCTTCCACATGGCCACCACCACGGCCACCTGGCATGGCTCTGTGCTGCTGGGTCATGTCTGCACCTCCAAGGGCCTCTGTTGGGTGCTGCGCTCACTGGGGCACTCCCCAGGACCCACGTCTTTATCTTCCCCCCACAGAACCAGTACAGCAGTCTGCTAACAGGAGGGGCTGGACAAATGCTGACTCGCTGCAGAAATAAGACAGCGTTCTGAAAAAGACCTATCTGTGCTGGAAATACTGTTTTCACATGTACTATTTTCTAAAAAAGCAGACCTTTTGCAGAAAAAAGCTACCCCCCCAAAAAAAAAACTATCATCTTTGTTTTCCTTATGTTTAGGCAATCAGCAGAGTAAAATGATAATCTCCCTTACTTAGCTGCAAGATGTGCCAAGTGGATGCTTGGAACAAAACAAGCCTAATTGGTAACAACTAAATCATCCAGGAATAAACCCATAATGAACAGACACCAGCCACCACCCTTCTCTCGGTCAGCACCGACTGGCCATATCCAACTCAGAACATAAAGACCAGGACAGGACAAGGGAAGTACGGACACATGTGGTTGAATGTTTCCACTTCTTCCCAATGTCTAACCTTTGAGCTACACCAAAAAGACTATCTGTGTAGTTGCCAACAGATGATATATGTACCATTTCAAAATCTTTTAGTTACAGGTTCTCACAAACACCAGCACTGGCTAACTTCAAACTAAATGAAACATCAGTCTGAAGACCTGTTTGTAAGGATGGTCAGCAAAATGTTTTGTTCCTTGTTCTCGCTGTTAAAATAGAAGGCGAGAGCTGGCCTCCAGGTAAACAGGCAGTGCAGGTTCAGTAATGGAGACAGTCAGTAGCAGGTGCAGTGAGCAAAATATTCAGGGCACACGGGAGCTGACAATGGGGTAGTCGTAAGCGGCAGCTGGTAAAGGACACTGCATCTTGAAGGTCTCTTAGCTCCTAACAGCATGGTAGGGAGGGCAGTGGTGTGCACACACACAGTGAGGGGCGCAGCTCTCTGACTCTCCCAGCCTGGCCTGGGGGTCAGCACCATCAGCTCAGGGCACAACAAATGCATTTCTGCAACTGGATACAACAAAATCCTCAGTGTTTCTTATTTTCATAATACTCCTGCGAACACTCATTTAGGGAAATGCCCGAGCTTCGTTTCCCATGCACCCAGGATGCCCGCTGCAAGCTGTACAAGCAGAGGCCCGACTCATTGTCCTGACAAGACTTTGTCAAAGTGGCCTGTGCTCACCACTGAGCAGACAGCCCTCGTCTAGCCTCACACACCCCATGGGGGAGCGCTGCTCCCACAGTGCCTGGGCAGAGGGGTGCTCTCCAACTGTGCCTATGGTTCTCTTTTGAACCAGAGAAGAGAAGTATACAATCATGAAATACAAATCACCTTCTACCTGAAATTACATTCCTGCTGCTGGTCAGCTCAGCCAAGGCCTGTTCAGAGGTTCCCTGAGGAGGAGGCCCCACAGGCAGCCCCATGCTCCCCACATCCCTGCAAAAACACAGACCACACTGTCCCTCAGGTGGCCGCGCTCAGCACAGGACATCAGAACTCAGTCAGGGGGCAAAGACGGGACCCGATGGGGCATGCAGTGGCCAGAAATTGCCCACAGAACAGAGAGCAAACTCAAAGGCTCTGCTCTGCTGTTCTGGGGCTGTCAGATTCGTGGCTCACACGTTGGCAGCTCGCCCCATCCTGCTTAAGCACTTAGCGGTGACTTTAATGACTAACAGCGGCCTGCGTTCGTAACAACCCCCTACCCCCCCCAAAAAAAAAACCCAAACTTGTCATCATCAAGTTGATTCTAACTAATAATGACCCTGAAGGACAGAGTATAACTGCCCCATAGGGTTTCTAAGGCTGTAAATCTTTACCGAAGCAGACTGCCACCTCTCTCACACAGAGAGGCTGGTGTGTTCGAACCACTGACCTTGTGGTTGGCAGCCAAGCACTTCAACCACTGCGCCACCAGGGCTTCTGCATCTGTACAGCACACTTCATAAACCACAATGCACTTCCACAGAAAATTTTTTTTAAAGTCTAACAAATAAATTCCTGGATAAAGTTCCCAACATTTACTCCATGAACCTGTGGCTACTGGGGACAACAGATGGCCAGGAATGTGGGAGCGATGCAGCACACAGGTGGTGAGCAAGGAGTGAGCGGGGCACCACCCCACAACCACGAGGATTCTTAACCACTCAAGACATGATATGCAGTAGGAATTAAAGATGATGAGCTTTAAAGCACACAGCCCCGGCCTGACATGGGGGCTTAAAGGCCCCCCCAGTGTTCCCTGCAGGCAGGGGTGTGGGACAGCAGGCAACCATGCAACCCTCCAGTAACTTGGGAAGAGGACTTCCCTACCCACCCTTTTCCAAAACCCAAGACTGCTCACCTTTGCAAGACCAAATAAAAGCTTCTCCTTAATGACACAGCAAAGTACAGTGAAACCTGTGAGAGCCAGAACTCAATGGGACTGCCTTGTTTTTCTGGGTCTTACAAGTTTTTCACCTTTGACAGGGTGCAGTCTTATCACTTTTCTATCGCTCCGTTTAGTAGAAAATATTTGAGTTTTCCTTCTCTTACAGGTTTCCGTCTTACACAGGTTCCAACTTTCACAGGTTTTACTGTATAAGGAAATAGTAAATATTATTTTTTCCTTATCAAAAGAGAATATGTATCTACAATACATTTACAGAAATACCTAGTTCTTTGTACAACAATGTTTACAGCAGCCTTATTCACAATAGCCAGAATCTGCACACAACGCAAACGTCTACCTACAGAGGAAAGGATAAACAGGCTGCGCTATGGGCACATGAAGAAATACTACTCAGCAATAAAAAGGATGAACTACCCTCAGTACCCACAGAAACATGGATGAAGTAACATGGACTGAAAGCATGCAGATGCAGCAGGGTACACACTGTGTACTGAGCCAGCCTATTTCCATGAAGGCCCAGAACAGGCCTGTTTGCCCCAGTAGGGAGAGCTGGCTGGAGAGGGGTCCAGGGGACTTCCTGTGGTAATGGAAGTGTTCTGTATTTGGGCGGAGGGCCTTAATACAGGTATATACATCTACCAAAACTGTATACTTAAAGCCTGTGCATTTTATTGCACCTTCTAAATTTAAAAGGAGAAGAAAGTATAGTTTGCCTCGAGAAAACATCTAAGCAAAATAAATAAACTTGTGGACTGTCCCATGACTGACCACTAGCTCCCTGAAGCCAAGATACATGGTCTCTCCCCTGGTGTTCTCAGAGCCCTGGCAGAGTCCCAAGCCCAGGATGGGCCTTCCACACCACCGAGGAGCCAGCGTGGCCCTCAGCATGATTCGGCGGCACCCTCTGCAGTCAACAAAGGCCACAGCCTGGGTTTGGGCCTCACTCTATTGGACACCCCTCAGACCACTGGGACAAGGGTAACCTAAGGCTCACAGCACCTCCACCAGAGAGCGTCTGGTCATCTGATGTTCCTCAGTCACACCTGGACTCACTGAAATGTTGTTATTTGAGCCCATGCGAAAATTACTGTATTTTTTGCAAATAACCTGTGCCTTCTACATTTGTTTGCGAACGGAGCCCTCCCCTCCCACGGTATTTTCCTAAGCGCGGCTATGCCAATTTCTGTTTACATGTTGCTGTAAAAAAAAAAAAAAAAAGAAAGAAAAAATTTAGCATGGAGCCACTTACAAAAACACCTCGAAAGGAGTAAAAATACCGTAGTTACAGAAACGGAATTTGTTTAAAATAAACTGGAAATGGTCTCCGTTCACCCCAAAGAAAGAGCCTACCAGGTAAATACTTGGTGGAGCTGGAGGGTGTGTGCTGTCCCTCACCACAAGGAGAACAGCTGCTTCGTGGTCACTCTGTGGCTATCAGGATCCTGACTTTACAGACAAGGACAGAAGTCCAGACAGGCTCCCCGATGTGCCTGACACCCCAGAGAGAAAGTAGGGGGCGCTCACACTATGCCCAGCCCACTGCCTGTGCTTGTCTGGATCATGCACTAAGAATGGATTTCACATTTTTAAATGGTTATGTAAGTATCTATACAATATACTCCACTTTGCCTCTTAGCCTACAAAGCCTAAAATATTTACTATCTTGGTCTTTGAGAAAAAGTTTTCGACTCCTGTGCTAGACAAAGGAGTCTAAAGGAACACTAACAAAAGTAGATGAAATAAGCAGTAATGAATAGAAAACTAGTTTCAACAAACTAGCTCTGAAATGGAAAGGCAGAAATTGGGGGAACCGACAGGCTACATACAAAACAATATGATCTCTTTTTTGCTAAAAATTTAACACATGTAATATGTAATTTATACATTAAATACAAAGATATCAACAGTGGTGATCTGAGTAGTGAGAATGCAGATTTATAGAAAGTTTGCTTATCTGTATTTTCTCATTTTGTACCATGCACATGTGCTGCTTCTATAATAGGATTACAAAGAAAAGGTATTTGATAGTATCTCAATGAGTGATTTCTATATCATTTTTATATTTTGTTAATCATTTTACCTACATGATCTGGACAAAAGCCCCATGAGGTAAGCAGGGTGTGTGCATCACAGGTGAGAAACCAGAAGCTCACAAAGGGCAGATGACTTGCTGGGGGTCAGATGGTGAGATATCCATGGAACTGGAACTAAAATTCACATCTAATCTAGAAAATTCCTCCAGTGCTGCCTATCACAACAAAAGGTCAAGTTTTACTATTAGGTACAAATCATGTATAAGATAATAAAAGAACCTAAACACTTGTGAGTCCCTCCTAGGTACAACCAAAGAAGTAAATTACTAGGCTTATCCCCATCAATTCGCCTGGAGCAGCAGGGGAAGACTTCCCCTGAAATACTCTTTACATTAAACAATAAATTAGCTTATTTAGCAAAGAATGTCTGCCTTGAACATCACGCTCTTTTGTAGAACTATCTATATGGGATCAAAATGACAACAGCAACTCAAAAAGTCAGACAGGAAGTTTAGGGGGCAGTGAGCTCATGTTAATGGGGGAAGAACAATTCAGAAATGGAGGGTGAGAACGGCTGCATAATTTGAAGAATGTAATAGATGTCACTGAATTGTACGTGTAGAAATTGTTGAATTGGTGTTATGTTTTACTGTGTATACTTTCAACATTTTTTTTTTTTTTTTAACTTAATTACAAAACTTAAAAAAACTCACAAAGTGGTAGTCAGTCAACAGCTCTGGCTCTGGGCTCTGGGCTCTGGGCTCAATATCGAAAGCCCCTTCTAGACGTCCAGGGTACCCTTCTGCTCTGAGTATGTGTTAAATTTGTAAAGTGCCAACTGTAAAAACAGTTATTTTTCAAACCATTTCAAGTATTTGGAGGACCCTTATTTTTGTTTCAAGGAGTGCTGGTGGCACAGTTTTAAAGCGCTTGGCTGCTAATCGAACGGCAGGGAGTTCAAACTCACCAGCCACTCCAAAGGAGAAATACGGGCAGTCTGCTTCTGTAAAGACTTACAGCACTGGAAACCCTATGAGGCAGTTCTACTCTGTCCTGTAGGGTCACTATGAGTCAGGATAGACTCGACAGTAGTGAGTCTGGGTTTTGGTAAGTTTGTTTGGAATGGGTTACTATGTTTTATGATTTCCTCATAAGAAATATTTTCTGGCCTTACCACTGTATAAACAGAGAAACAATAGTTAATGTTTTCTTTAAAATGTTTGAAGAATACAAAAAAGTACAGGAATAATATAATGAACACTCATGCTTCCACCGTCTGTTCATTTTGCCATACTTGCTTTGGAATTTTTTTAATATACAAAGCATTATATACAGAGTTGAAGTCCCTTGTATAAACC
The DNA here is from genome assembly GCF_000243295.1 of Trichechus manatus latirostris. Taxonomy (NCBI): domain Eukaryota; kingdom Metazoa; phylum Chordata; class Mammalia; order Sirenia; family Trichechidae; genus Trichechus; species Trichechus manatus. The sequence goes on from NW_004443989.1 coordinate 12,196,790, forward strand.
TCAGCCTGTTCCCGGTCCCCCACTCTCCTAAAATAGCCCTAATCTGATTTTCACATCAGTCATTCCCATACATGTTTTTATACTTATGTTACATACAAACCTATACACTCTGCATGTTATATTTTTGCAGGCTGTAGTGTGATGGATTGCTTTTATATGGCCTTTCTAGCCATAGTCTTATAATTCCCACCAAAGGACTGGGTGGGACCATGCAAATAAGGTGCTTGTGGCCCACCAAGGGAACTGGACAGCTTGCTAATAACACAAAAAAGTTGCATGGCACTCTTGTGGGGGTGGGACCATGTAAATAATTGTGTGGAACCCTAATGAGGGGATTGGTCAGTTTCGCTATCCCGCTAGGATTAAAATAAGCTATCCTAGAGGTGGAAAGAGGTGACCTGACTACTACCAATAAGAAGAGATGGAGCAGACTCGGAATCCCTACGCTGAGACCCTCCTAGACCCAGAAGGCAGAGAGAGGGCTGTAACACCAGAGACGGCAAGAAGAAATGGCAGAGAAACAGTGGCAGCAGAACTAGGAGACCAGTAGGAGATGGTGCAGTGAGTTTCCTAGCCCATGGAGCAAAAGAGCTGAGTGTCTTCGAGCAGGGGTTTTGCTGATGGAGTAGGGTGCCTCTGGGCACTTGTCGGCAGAGCTAGACTTGCCGACCTGCCAACCCACGAGCAATAGCGCTGAGCACCTTCAGGCTGAGGCATACTGGCAGAGTGAGCTGCCTCCGGGCACTTACTGGCTGAGCTAAAGAGCTTTCCCAAGCAGGGCAGAGGCCAGGCCAGGGGCTAAGGGCCAGAGAGAGGCCTGCCTCTGGGCATGGCTGAGAAGAGGCTGTCCCAATCAAAGAACTGTATCCTGAATTGTAAACTGTTACTTCTCTAATAAACCCCATAACTGTGAGTATTGTCTGCGAGCTCTGTGCGGCCACTGCAACCAACTATCGAACTCATCAGAGAAAACAGAGAGGGCCTGTGGGAGGGTCCACTGTTACAAGAATTGGTAAAAAGGTTGGCGAGAAGGAGGTATGTCTGACCTCCGCCTTATAGAAATTAGCCTTAGGCTGCTGATGCTGATAATGACTGTCTTCCTCCCTTGTGAAGTTAGACAAAGAGGTCAGGACCACCACTCCATTTTTACACAGGCTCTTACACAATAGACCAACAGTGACATTTAGCAGGGCCCTCCTGCACCTTTACCCCCTCAAGATTATGCTTTGTAGCTCTACTTGTAGCTCTATTTTATTCACCACACTTGCAGTAGGCTATTCATTGTCTGAAAAATATCTATCTTCCTGCAGACTGACACTTGTTCTTCTCCAGCTTTTTGCTATTATAAACAATGCTACAATTGTCTATACATTTTATGTATGTATGCAAGAGTTTCTCATAAACTTTACAACTAGACATGGAACTGCACCTCTAAATGCTTTTTAAAAAAATCTCATGAAGCTTGTAATTGCACAGTCATTCACAAGCATGCCTTCTTTCGCTTCTGAGTAGGCTTATGTCTTATGTTGTATAATTATCAAGAGACCTTTACTGGGTATGAGGAAATGGTATCTTGTATAAACAGGGTCTTTTGTGTAACAGGATTAGGTTCTACAAAAAAGTCAGTGATTAGCAATTTTCATTTAAACAGAAACTAAGCTCAAGTGACATTATGAGGCTCTCCACGGGAGAACCTCTGAGACATGTGAAGGACAGCACCGATGAGGTAGCAGGCCCACAGAACTCCCAAACCCTAGAATTATACATGAATGTACAGATATGCACATTTTCCTCAAGAGACAGGCCACAGCTTTTACCCAATTCTCAAGGGAGTCCAGGATCCAAAAAAAATTTAGACAGCTTTCTTCAGGTGGGCCTGAAAGTGACAGCATTGTGGTAAGTGACTACTAGGTGGCATCCAAATGAAGCATCAGAACATTTTACTTTCCAAATCCAACTTTTAAAAAAAAATTCTACCAGCACACCCAGAAGGAACATAATTAGTAACATAAATGACTTCAGGCTTCTTTCATATTGAACCAGAATAAATAATCAATCCTAGCCAAAGGTACATGACTAAAGTATCGTTTATATGCAAATTTTAAAAGGAAAAAAAAAATCACAATTTCTATTGAGAAAGTCTAAAAGCCCAAGTGAGACCACAGAAAACACGCACGTGCTATTGCAACTGTGAAACGTAGAAGACTGGAAAACAATTTTGTGGTTCTGTTTCTTTCTGTAGTAAATATTTCAAGGGATCTGTCTTTTTAAATGATCAGGTAATCAAATCAAAACAGAGGAGACAATTTAGTTAAAACCAGGCAGCTGGTTTGCAGACACCAAAGGGCAGGCTAACAATGCACTTGTAAGAGCAGGTCCTGCCAGGTGCACCCAGCCTTTCAAAGGACAGTGTGGGCGGTGAGTCTGAAGCTAGTCGCCTTAGCAACGGCTCTAAACATATGTGCAGTGACATCAGCTGATTTCTGAAAGCTGTAAATAGAGGATAATGGCATAAAAAAATTCCAATGAATCCAAGGACCACTCTCCTATCCCTACCCCACCCACTCTCTAAATCATATGTTAAAACGCAGGCTGCAATTCAACAGATGCAAGAGTGTTCTTAGTCCCCTTCGTATGCCAATCTGGATAATCATAAATCCATAAAAAGCACAATACAAGGCACTTGGATTAGTCATCTTTGTGCAGACCCGTGAGTGGATAAGAATCAGCGGAGACAGCGAGGTCTGCTGCAGTGTCCAAAGAGGCTGTGGTCCCCACCCAGTGTTGGCTCCCCGACACCACACTTAAGGATTAGATTCTCCTGCAGGGGGGCCCTTCTAGTTTCAAGACTCCTGTGACTTACCCACCATCTGGGCCTCAAAGCCCAAGACCCGTACTGACAGGTAGGCCCCACAAACCAAGAAGTCACAAGAGAAAAATGAAGAAGGTGTGGCGGATCTGCTGCCTGGAAAATGGCCTGACAAACTTGTCTCAGGCCACTAGTCTGGTGTTTAGATGCCCAATCTGTATCACTGGTAAGGCAGAGTGAAAGAACAGCCCCGTTGTTTTACCACGGAATCTATTCTGTCTGAGGAACACAGTCCGTTTCACCTTGGGGGAAAGGAAGATACCAAGTTCCCTAGTGATTTTGAGATCTTGCAAAGAATTTAGTCTAGGATAAACTGGCAGTATAAATTGCATGTGCTCACAACCAGGCTTACAGGGAAAGAACAAAACATTAATGAAAAAAGAAGGGGGTGAGGGCACAATTGAACAGAAAAAGAAAGTGGCACAATTTCGTAGTAACTCCCAGTGTTATCTTCATTAAGATCATAAATATCTATCCCATTTTTCCTCTCTTCTTCCAGCATGTGATGTGGTTAATAATAATACGCTTTTTCCTTATTTCCTTTCAACAACACTTTTTAGCATTATACAGAAAACTAAGCAAATCCATCTCCCAAGTATGAGCTGACACTGTTAAGAGAAAAAACTTGATATTTCATGTTGCAAAAATCCATTTATGGGTCCTACAGACACACTTCTCAGTATAGTCATGATTAAAATTCAATACTAAATATTCCAAGGAAACAACACAAATGCATGTTAAAACATAAGAATTGTTTTTACTCTGCAGAATAATCAAACTTTTGTTTACTCAGAGTGCCTTTATCCAGTTATCCACTCCCAACTGGCAAAGGGGTGGGAGAAGAAAAGAGGGAAAGGAGAGGTGGCTCACAGCACATGTCCTGAGAAAGGCATCATTTTACAGGCTTTGTAATTTTGATTATGCACTCATGTCTGTGAGCAAATCTAAGAGCATTTTATTTAAGCAATACTTATGCTCCTGATAAAATACAAATCGACATTTACAAATTTAAAAACCTTAGTTTTTTAAAGATCCAGCTATTTAAAGTACACGTGTATCAAATTCTTTCAAAGTAAAAACCAAGCCAGATTTGTCTTTTTATGCGTAATGTCTTAAAAGTCAGGGTACACAGGTATTCCTACAATAGAGTGTGTGTGTGTGTGTGTGTGTGTGTGTGTGTGAGTGTGTGAGTGAGTGAGTGAGTGAGACAGAGAGAGACAGACGGCAGACACTGCAGGGATGGGGACATACCAAACCCAGTCTGTCTCATCTTGGATTGATACTGTGCTAGAGAATGAAGTTGTCTCAGTATTTCCACTCCAGTCAGAATCTCATGGTAACACCGAGTCTGAACTGGGTCAGTCTGCTACCTTATGAAAACATTTTATAAGACACACTCAGTACTTTCACAGAGAGAATAACTGAACAGGTTTATTCCAAAAGGTTTACTGTTTGTATTTTTCAAGGGAGTACCTCAAACTCTGAGAAAAAAATCAAAGTGAAGTGAAATTTCAAGCGCTGTCATTCTCCATATCTACCTTCCAGTCCAGATTCTTTTTCTAAAATGGTCATGTGCTTTGTAGCCATGTATGACTCCATTTCTCACTCCAAATGACTAAGGCAAATTAATGAAGTGGGTGGAAAAGGAGGTACTTTGGAAATTGTAGACCATGAGGCTATTTTAGACCCAGGGAATCTGAAGGTTCAATTATCATATACGACCAGCACAAGGCAGTCTACTTCCCAGGACATGTTTATGGAAGTGCAGAAGGAGCTCCAGCACACCCCTCAGAGCCTGGCTATGCACATACCACATGCACTGCTGATGCCATGAGCAGATCATGGAGTCTATGCCTCAGTCTCCACATCTGTGAAATGGGAGAAACCTCCGTCCTCTCATTGCCACTGGGAAGACTGTATGGTGTGTTCTCTATGTAAAAGAATGCACACCTGGTAAACAGTCACGTTCAAGAGCTTCTACAACGGACGACAGACTCCTGTGCCCCTTACCAAGGATTTGGGTTAATGATTCTTTCCAAATTACATTTGACGGTGCTTTCCCTTTTCATACATTGTTTCATGCAAAGCTACTAACTGACCTAGGCTGAGCAGATGGTATTGTTTCCATTGCACAAACAAAGAGGCTGCAGCTGAGACTCACACCAAGACACACCCTCACTACGCAGGGCCTGGCCCAGCCTCCAAAAGGACCTTGACTTTGGACTTGGGCCCCTGAAGGTCTGCATCTCCGGCTTATACATGTCTATCTGTTTGAACCTGTCAACGTGGTTTTTGAACGCTCTTGGGGATAAAACGATTCCATGTGCTGATATTACCTAGGAAATACTACCTTACCCCTCTCCTCAGAGTGTTGAGGACAGCCCTTGGCATTTCTTCAAGGTCTCAGTAAATGGGTTATAGACAACACCAAAGTCTGCTGAGGAGGAGGATGCACACATGAGAAGTCACAGGGCCAGAGAATAAATGTGGCCAGGAATGAGGAACACAGTGTCTCAGGAAAGTGACTGTGCCTTTGCCCCAACAGAAATAAGGCGGTCGGAAGTGTCAGGGCAAGAACACACTTTGGGAAGCACAGCTGGTGAAACACAAGGGCAAGAAAGATGCTTTGGTGGCAACAACTCCCACTGATAAGAGATGAGAAGACAAACGGAGGAGGGAAACTCAGACATCTTTGACAATCTGTATCTTCAGCTTCGCATGAGTACCAAACTACATTTTACCCGGCTTCATGATTAGAATTCTTAGGGAAAATACCAGCGGAAAAGAACAGTTGGCAAAAGTGAGAGTCATAGGAAAAAAATATAAAATCAGACACATAACAGAAACCAGAGTGGTTTGAGGAAAGGGCCGGGGGCGGGTATTCCAGGTAGTCTAATAAGTTGCTAAGATAATTTCCCTATGATTTCATACTTAAAAACTATATCAAGGCTTAAAAAGAAAAAGAAAAACAAAAGTTAAAAAGTCCACACAGAGAACTACTGCCCGAGAGACCCACTCATGCCCCCTAGCCCTGCCTGCCTGCACCAGGAAGCTCAGAGAGGAAAGCTACAGGCAGTAAAATCTAGGAGCGAAGACCAGGAAACAGGAAACAGAAGAGGCCAGCTTCCACATATTACTCTAACTTCGAAGGTAATCACTAAAAGAATACTGTGTGATTTCCATAACATAGAGGGGGGAAAAATGGAGCAGAAGAAAATAATTTTAAAAGGCAGAAAAAACACAGACAAGTCAGTACAAACAGAAAGCACCATACATTTAAAACAAGGACCTGAAAAAACAAGTGATTCGATTATATATGGCAATCTGGGAGCCCTGAACATCAAAGGCAGAGCTGAGGAACCAGAGTGAGTGGCAGGGGGTGGGAGACACTGTATGGAAGCAGCAAGGAGTTGCCAGAACTGACTCTGCAAAAGCCTGAGCCCTTCAGGCCAGATCACCTCAGGGGTGAGCAGTGAGGCAGGCAAGGAGCCCAGCTCAGGGGGCACGTTTTCCACACCGGGAGAGACCCAGTGCCAACAGTCTACATGGCCACCCACAACCAGTGAGAAGCAGCCCTCCACAAAAGGTAAGTACTTGCATACAGCTTACACAGCAAATCAAAAACACTTCCCCTTAGGGAAAAACCTCTCTCCCATTTACCTCCCAACTCCCTGCTCTGCACTGGGTCCTGGACCAGCTTCAGCAATTGCCAAGTCCCCTGGGCCAGAAGCAGGATCTATCACCGTCCAGAGCCATTCTCCCTGCCTTGAAGAGTGAAAAAATTAACAGACAGGTGAAAAAACAAACTGCCGGCTCTCCTAAGCCAGGAACCCAAGGTAAGCACAGCTCCTTTGCCTAGGCACAGGCATAAGGGATCCACAGACTTTGAGTGCCTTTCCCCCTGCATAGACTTGTGTGGGCCCATCTCAACAGCGTAGGCCCTCATTACCACAGTACAACAGGGTATATACCGGAAGTCTAA
>NW_004443989.1:12204588-12205407 GCF_000243295.1 Trichechus manatus latirostris
AACAGAGGTAGAACAACTAAATAAACCCATAACAAAAGAAGAGATTGAAAAGGTAATTTAAAACTCCCAACAAAAAAAAAGCCCTGGCCCCGATGGCTTCACTGGAGAATTCTACCAAACTTTCAGAGAAGAGTTAATAGCACTACTACTAAAGGTTATTTCAGAGCACAGAAAAGGATGGAACACTCCCAAATTCATTCTATGAAGCCAGCATAACCCTGTTACCGAAACCAGGTAAAGACACCACAAAAAAAGAACAGACCAATATCCCTCATGAACATTGACACAAAAATCCTCAACAAAATTCTAGCCAAAAGAATTCAGCAACATATCAAAAAAATAATTCATCATGATAAAGTGGGATTTATACCAGGTATGCAGGGATGGTTCAACATTAGAAAAACAATCAATGTAATCCACCACATAAATAAAACAAAAGAGAAGAACCACATGATCTTATAAACTGGCGCAGAAAAGGCATTTGACAAAGTCCAACACCCATTCATGATAAAAACTCTCAACGAAATAGGAACAGAAGGGAAATATTAAGGGCATTTATACAAAGTCAACAGCCAAAATCATCCTAAATGGAGAGACTTTGAAAGCATCCCCCTTGAGAACGGGAACCAGACATTCAACGTTGTGCTGGAAGTTCTAGCCAGAGCAATTACACTAGAAAAAGAAATAAAGGGCATCCAAATTGGTAAGGAAGAAGTCAAAGTATCTCTGTTTGCAGATGATAAGATCTTATACGCAGAAAACCCCAAAGAATCCACAAGAAAACTACTGGAACTAACAGAAGATTTCAGCAAAGTTTCA
>NW_004443989.1:12205507-12207269 GCF_000243295.1 Trichechus manatus latirostris
ACAAGAAATACTAAAAGGAGTCCTCTGGTTAGAAAATCAGTAACATCAGATAACAACCCAAGACTAGAACACAGGACAGAGCAATCAGATATCAACCCAGATAGGGAAGTCACAAAAGTAAATCAAAGCTAAAACACTGAAAATAGGAAAACAGATGTCAATATGTAAAAGATGACAACATTCAAACAAAAAAGGGGGACTTAAAAAATGCAGACACAGATTTTTCATATGGAGAGGAAATCAAGGTGATATAAAGAAATAAAAGACTGCTATAAATTTGGAAAAATAGGGGTAAATATTAATGTAACCAAAAAGGAAACTAACAATCCTACAAGTCAAAATAAAAAACTATAAAAATATAAAGACTCAGCAAACACAAAATCGACAATGAAAAGAAAATATATAAAGAAAAATGACTCAGCACAGAAAATTAAGTGGGATAAAGAAACTGTGAACAACACACAAAATAAGACATGAAAATGACAGCACTAAACTCATACCTATCAGTAATTACGCTGAATGTAAATGGCCTAAATGTACCAGTAAAGAGACAGAGAGTGGGAGACTGGATAAAAAACATGATCCGTCTATACGCTGCCAACAAGAGACACACCTCAGACTTAAATACACAAACTAAAACTCAAAGGATGGAAAAAAATATATCAAGCAAACAACACTCAAAAAAGAGCCGGAGTCGCAATATTAACCTCTGACAAAATAAACTTTAAAGTAAAATCCAAACAATGGATAAGGAAGGACACTATATAATGATTAAAGGGTCAATACACCAGGAGGACATAACTATAATAAATATTTACACAGCCAACAACAGGGCTCCAAAAATACATAAAACAAACTCTAACAGCACTGAAAAGAGAGACAGACAGCTCCTCAATAGTAGTAGGAGACTTCAACACTATCAGTGTTGAACAGAACATCCAGAAAGAAGCTCAACAAAGACACAGAAGAGCTAAATACTACAATCAACTAATCTGATCTCACAGACATATACCGAACATGCCATCCAACAGGAGCCAAGCATACTTTCTTTTCCAATGCACATGGAACATTCTCCAGAACAGACCACATATTAGGCCATAAAGCAAGCCTTAAGAAAATTGCCAAAGCATCAAAATATTACAAAGCATCTTTTCTGACCATAAAGCCATTGAAGTAGAAATCAACAACAGAAAAAGCAAGGAAAAAAAATCAAACACATGGAAACAGAACAACACCTTGCTGAAAAACTACTGGGTTACAGAAGAAATTAAGGATGGAATAAAGAAATTCATAAAATCAAACGAGATTGAAAACATATCCAACCAGAGCCTTTGGGACACAGCAAAAGCAGAGCTCAGAGGTCAGTTTATAGCAATAAATGCCCACATCCATAAAGAAGAAAGGGCCATAATCAAAACATTAACCCTACAACTGGAACAAGCAGAAAGAGAGCAGCAGTAAGAAGCCCTCAGGTGCCAGAAGAAAGGAATTAATAAGAATTAGAGTAGAATTACATGAAATAGAGAAGAGAAAAACAATTGAAAGAGTTAACAAGACCAAAGGCTGGTTCTTTGAAAAGATCAACAAAATTGATAAACCACAGGCCAAACTGAAAAAAGGAAAACAGGAGACGAACAGATAACCCATATAAGAAATGAGATGGGTAATATCACAACAGACCCAACTGAAATTAAAAGAATCATAACAGAATACTATGAAAAACTGTACTCTAACAAATTGGAAAACCTAGAGGAAATGGACT
>NW_004443989.1:12207369-12233550 GCF_000243295.1 Trichechus manatus latirostris
ATATCCATCTGCAAAAAACTGAAACAAGACCCATACCTCATACCATGCACAAAAAATAACTCAAAATGGATCAAAGACTCAAATATAAAATCAAAAACGCTAAAGATCATGGAAGAAAAAATAGGGACAACACTAGGAGCCCTAAGATATGGTGTAAACACAATACGAACCATAGTAACAATACACAAGCACCAGAAGAGAGACCAGATAAATGGCAGCTCCTAAAAATCAAACACTTATGCTCATCAAAAGACTTCACCAAAACAGTAAAAAGACAAATAACCCAATTAAAAAATGGGCAAAGGATATGAACAGGCACATTGCCAAAGAAGATATTCAGGCAGCTAACAGGCACATGAAGAAATGCTCACGATCACTAGCCATTAGAGAAATGCAAATCAAAACTACAATGAGATACCATCTCACCCCAACAAGGCTGGCATTAATCAAAAAAACACAAAATAATAAATGCTGGAGAAGTTGTGGAGAGACTGGAACACTTATACACTGTTGGTGAGAATGTAAAATGGTACAACCACTTTGGAAATCGATTTGGCACTTCTTTAAAAAGCTAGAAATAGAAGTACCATACGATCCAGCTATCCCGCTCCTTGGAATATATCCTAGGGAAATAAGAGCCATCACAGGAATAGATATATACACACCCATGTTCACTGAAGCACTGTTTACAACAGCAAAAAGATAGAAACAACCTAGATGCCCATCAGGGGATGAATGGATAAACAAATTATGGTATATCCACACAACGGAATACTACGCAACGATAAAGAAAAATGATGAAGCCGTGAAACATCTTGTAACATGGAGGAAGCTGGAGGTCATTATGCTGAGTGAATTTAGTCAGTCACAGAAGGACAAATATTGTAGAAGACCACTATTATAAGAACTCAAGAAAAGGTCAAAACACAGAAGAAAACATTCTTTGATGGTTACAAGGGTGGGGAGGGAGGGGGAGAGTTATTTACTAACTAGATAGTAGATAAGAATTACCTTAGGTGAAGGGAAGGACAGTACTCACTACAGGAGAAGTCAGCACAACTGGACTAAACCAAAGCTAAGAAGTTTCCTGAAAACAATCAACACTTTGAGGGACAGAGTAGCAGGGGAAGGTGTCTGGAAACCATGCTTTCAGGGGACTTCTAGGTCAATTGCCATAACAAAGCTTATTAAGAAAACGTTGTGCATCCCACTTTGGTGAGTGGCGTCTGGGGTCTTTAAAGCTTGCGAGCAGCCATCTAAGATGCATCAATTGGTCCCAACCACCTGGAGTAAACCAGAATGAGGAACACCAAAGACACAAGGAAAGTATTAGCCCAAGACACAGAAACGGCCACATAAACCAGAGACTGATCAGCCTGAGACCAGAAGAACCAGATCATGCCCGGCTACTACCAATGACCGCCCAGACAGGGAACACAAAAGAGAATCCCGGATGCAGCAGGAGAAAGCTGGGGTGCAGAACTCAAATTCTACTAAGAAGACCAGACTTAATGGTCTGATTGAGACTGGAGGAACCCCAGAAAGCACGGCCCCAGATTTTCTACCAGCCCAGAACTAAAACAATTTCCAAGGCCAACTCTTCAGACAGGGATTGGAGAGGACTGCGTGACATAAAGTGATACTCGTGAGGAGTGTGCCTCTTAGCTCAAGTAGATACAAGAGACTAAATGGGCAGCTTCTGTCCGGAGGTGAGATGGGAAGGCAGAGAGGGTTAGGAGATGGTTGAATGGACATGGAGAATTAGGGGTGGAAAGGAGAAGTGTGCTGTCACAGTATGGGGAGAGCAATTAGAGTCATATAACAATGTATGTATAAATTTTTGTATGGGAAAAATTTAAATAAAAAAAAGAAAAGAAAGCACCATACAATGTGTCAGAACTAAATACAAATGTTTATTAAGTAGAAAAATAAATGGATTAAAAAATGCATTTAATAGTCAAAGTTTGTCAGACCGGGGGGTGGGGTTGGGGGGAAGCAATCTAGCTAGGTCAGAATGCTCATAAAACCCAGAGAGTGAGAGAAAGGAACAGAAAAGACACACAAGGTCCACACGGAGCGAGAAGAGCTGGGGCTGCTCTATTAGTAAGAGCTGAGAGGCTTGAGGGCAAAACGCATTTCGAGAAACAAAGTGGGTCACTATATAATAACAAAGGTCCCCTTCTCCAGAAAGGTAAGACATTTCCAAACTTTTACACACATAATAAAACATGAAACAGCCTCAAAGTAAAGAGCAAACACTGACAGAATATAGACACAGTCACCATCACAGGAGTAGATTTTGAAATACCTCTCAGTAACTGAGTGACCGAGGAGATGGATGGCCTCCACCAAAAACTACATCAACGCCCAACCTAATGAGCATATATATAAAACACTACAGCCAATAGCTGTGAGACTCCCATTCTTCCCAAGGACATGGGGAAGAGTCACGAAAGCTGACCACATAGGAAACATAAAGCAAGCCTAAACATTCTGAAAGGACTAGAACGGTTAGTTTAGCCATCTTCTTAAAACCACAGTGCAGTGCAGATAGAGGGGGGAAAGCACAAAAACAACACCTTAAGTCTGGAAATTAAGAAACGTCCTCTAAACACAAGGGTCAGGCAGGCAATCACAGTAAGAATTAAAAACCTTGAAATTGGGAGACTCAGTGAAAGCAGTTCTTAGAGGAAAACTATTTCCAGAATGCTAAAAACTAATGAGCTAAGCACTCAAATAAATTTTGTTTTAAACTAGAAATACTTCCCCAAAAGTAGAAGGAAAACATAATGAAAGAACACAAAGTAAACAAAAAGAAAATACACATTAGAGAATAAACAGCCAAGAGGTAGATTTTTTTTAATGACCCATAAAGCAGACAAATACAGAACAAGCCAAGTGACACAAGGAAGCAATGAGACAAAACCAGAAGGGGGACATTCTGCAGGACAAATGGCCCAACCTCTCTACCGGTCAGAAGCAGAGAAAGGGACTCAGGGTAACGTGAAGGAGAGGACTGTGAGCAGGGGTGGGGCACACACTGGGTCACTGAAGAGACAAATTAGTCTGGCTATTAGATGGGACAGGAAAGCAAAGGGCGCTAGGCAGGCCATGACTCGTGGGCATGAGCAGAAGCGGCTGTCCACAGGTGGAATTTCTCTTTCCTGAGGGAAGCCAGGGCTCTGCTCTTAAGGACTTTCAATGGACTGAATCAGGCCCACACAAACTATCTAGGGTCATCTCCGTTACTTAAATCAACTACAACTATTACACACTTCAGTCACCTCTACAAAACACCTTCACAGCAATATCTAGATTGGTGTTCACTGAATAACTGAGAACATGTAACAATGACCATCTCACATGTATGTGTATGTACATGCACGGGTGTATGTATTATGTACAAACGCACATGCACACACAGAAAAAGCTAGTAAAAATGTGATGTTTTGTATTTTATTTTTCAATGTTGTCTAATTTTCTAAAACGCAGAATATTGCTTCAGCAATAAAACATTATTTTTTTTAAAAGAGAATAAAAGAAGAGGTGACTGCAAACACCCTCACCTTGTAGCTGACCTTTAGGGAAAAAACTGGATCTTTCACCATTCAGCATGGTGTCAGTCGGCTGTAGATATTTCTTAAACGGCCATTATCAGGCTGAGGAAGTTTCCTTCTGTTCTTAGTATGCAGAGTTTTTATCATAAATGGGTATGGAATTGTGTCAAATGCCTCTCCCTCTCTCTCTCTTTTTTCCATCTTATGAGATGATCATGTGATTTTTCTTCTTTTGTGTGTCAATATGGTAATATTAAACTGATGGGTAATATGTCGTCTTTTGTGTCTGGTTTCTTGTACTTGGCACACTGCTGTTGAGATTCACTCATTTTGTGTGGTGTGTGTCAGCAGTCCATTACTTTTTGTTGCCAAGTAGCATTCCACAGGAAGAATAACTCACATGTTTATCCAGTCACTCACTGAGAGACATTTGGATTGGCTGCAATTTTTAGCTATTATGCATAAAACTATCAACATTTGCATACGAAATTATGTGGATATAAGTTTTCCTTTCTCTGGTAAATAACTAGTACTGGAATTGCTGGGTCATATGGCAGGTGCATGAATTTTTACAAATCACATATTTGAGAAAGGAGCAAGGAAAACATTAAATATTTAATACGCAGGGTATGTTTATATCATTCTAATACTGATGTAAAATTATAACATGAGAATTAAAGTTAAGAAAAAAGCTTCTACCTGAATCTACAGGTAATAGTAAAAGGAGGTGGAATATCCTGCATTAAGATTTATCATACTAAATAAAGATAAGTCACTAAAAGGAACTGAGCCTGTATTTTATGTAATATACTATTTTTAGTTGTGTTCATGAGGAACCTGTACATGGATCAGGCGGTGGTCATTTAAACAGAACAAGGGGATATTGTGTGGTTTCAAATTGGAAAAGGTGTGCAGCAGGGCTGTATCTTTTTGCCTTACTTAGTCAATCTGGATGCTGAAGGAATAATCCAAGAAGCTAGGCCAAATAAAGAAGATCCTAGCATCAGAATTGGAGGAAGACTCATTAACAACCTGCAATATGCAGATGACACAATCTTGCCTGCTGACAAAGAAGATAACGTGAAGCACTTACTGATGAAGGTCAAAGACTACAGCCTTCAGTATGGATTATGCCTGAACATGAAGAAAAAAAAAATCCTCACAACTGGATTGATAAGCAACATCATGATAAAAGAATACACTGAAATTGTCAATGATTTCATTCTTGGATCAATAATCAACGCCCTTGGAAGCACTATTCAAGAAATCAAAAGACATACTGCACTGTACAAATCTGCTGCAAAATATCTCTTTAAAGTTCTGAAAAGCAAAATGTCATTTTCATGGCTAAAGCGGGCCTGACCCAAGTCCTGGTCTTTTCAATTGCCTAATATGCATGCAAAAGCTGAACAATAAAAAAGGAAGACGGAAGAATTGATTATTTGAATTGTGGTGTTGGCAAAGAATACTGAGCATACCATGGACTGCCAGAAGAACAAACAGAACAGTCTTAGAAGAAATACAACCAGAATATTCCTTAAAAGTGAGGAGGGTGAGACTTCGGTTCACTCCTTTGGGCAGGTCTCCAGGAAAGACCAATTGGTAGAAAAGAACATCATGTTTGGTAGAGGGTCAGCAAAAATGAGGGAAATCCTCGATGAGATGGGTGTCACAATAGCCACAACAATGGATTCAAACATACCAACAATCATGAAGAAGGCACAGGATTGGGCGTCGTTTTCTTCTGTTGTACATGATTGTCATGAGTTGGAGCCGACTGACAGTAAGTAACAATGTTTTAAATGACAGCCTCCCTGGGAGCCCGGCACCATTAGCCATTAGCTCTGGAATAACCAACATTAAGACAGGTCCTCTGCATCCTTTTGCTCTAACAGGGGTGTGCCTCGTCAGCCAGAAGAAAGACCGCAGGCCGAGCTGGGAACAATGCAGAGGGAGTTAGCTGTGGACTCTGAAGCCTGGGAGTGGTCACAGGGAGACCCTGCCTTACCCCACTGCCCCTGGATTCCCATTACAATGCCACTTCCACGCTCTGAAAATACAAACTGCATGCATGGCTAAAAAGCACATCTTTATCCATTCACATCTGCCAAGGCACATTATCTTCACATTAATTTTACATAAGATAAACGAAATTTTGCATTAAGCAGAAAAATAGCTCTTATTCAAATCGTTTCTCACCCTAGAATTTAAAAGCCTCCTTTTCCTCCTCACGCTGAATTTTAAGGCAACTCTAAGAAATGATTTTATGAATATTAGACAAGTCTCTCCAAACATACAGTGCTTAACACAAACTAGTATTCAGCCAGCTGAATTGAATTTAGCAGCACTGTCTACCTACAGTGTAACTCAAACTCCCCCCATCAGCAATCTCATTGCCAAGTAAAATGCGAGCATGCCAGGCTGCCCAGGGAAACCTGTAGTGCCATCCTGAAGGGCAAGAGGGGACAACAGCCAAGCTCCTGCTCCAGAGACTCTGTCTCGAGGGTGAGTGATCAATGAGGTTGGATTCATCTCCTGGATACCTGTGACTGATGAACACTTTAAATATGAAGGCTGTGAGGATGAGATGACAAGCACTGTGCTTCTGGCTGCTTTAGGAAAGAAAAGGCCCCAAATGGGAAAGCATGGAATCTCAAAGCCGCCCCTTCCCACCCCAGGAGTCCACAGGGTGTGCATACAGATGACTCACTACAATGCAGGGAGAAAATACACATACCTGTTTTTATCTAAAAACATGAGAAAAAATCTACGCAAGATGGATCCCTGCAGTACCTGGAACTGCCCCATCAGCTGGTCCGGCAAAGGGATCTGAGAGGCAGCAAGGGTGGTGGGTCACCTCCCACCCACTCAACTTATTCCCAGACACAGTCCACCTGTGCGGGTGACCCTCACAAACGGGGCAGATGGTTGACAACTACTCCTGCGAGGACCTGAAGGGAGATCGAGGACACAAACACAAATGGACAAGGATGACAGCTGACACCTACTCCAGTATCAATTTCTTATCAGCCACACTGTTTTTTTCCTCAAAGGCCTAATCAAGATTGGCAAGAACTTGGTAAAAAATTTCAGAATCATCGTCTCGGATGGACTCCTCTCTCAGTAAGGGCTGCGTGCTCCGCCCTGTAAGTACCTTTCCAGCCTTGGCTGCCATTCGTGTACCAGCTCAGAACCACCACCATCAAGGGCTACAACATTTAAAAAATAAAGTTTTATTCCATTAATAAACAAAATAAAAATGCTTATTTTAATGTTATCTATTAAATGTATCTTAAGGTATGTTCTAAAACATACAATATTATGGGTCTTTTTTTAACCAGTGGGGTGTGCAATCATATCTATTTGGAGGCACTGCCGCACTTACACAGTGAATGCCTGCTTTGCTTACTGCAACACAAAGCTCTTTCACATGTATTATCTCATGTAATCCTTCAACAACCAGGGAACTATACAGAGAGGAATATGACTGTCCTCATTTCACAGCCAAAGAAAACAAGGCTCAGAGATGCTGAGTGAGTTGCCCAGATGACAAGAAATGGAACCCAGGGAAAGCCAATGGCCCTCTGCCTCACCGAATCACACTGAACCCAGAAGCTAGGAAAGGTGGCAAATGCAGTCCTCACGCAGAGAAGGGCAGGGAGAGAAGAGCTATGCCCAAAGTCAGATCAAGAAACTGAGCTTAGGAAGCTGAAAAGAGCCGAACAGGGCCCTAGCAGCCAAGCCTGGCCTGAACAGTGGGAAGGGATAGGAAGAAGAGTGGTTCCCAATCACAGACTCCTGGGTTCAAATACCAGTTCTACAAAGGGCTAGTGTGATTTGGGGGACACCTCCCCCAAAAAAGGATAGTGCACATAATAAAGACAAACACAAGGGCAATACTTCGTGTCCCACCTTCCGAGGCTTCTCCCAGGTGAGGGCCAATGCCCAGGTCCACCTTCCACTCTCTGTGTGACTATGGTCGTCCAGGAGGAGTGGACAGGCTATGCTCTCAGCAGGACAGGTCACATTGCTGGCAGTTCAACATCTAGGGTTCTCAAAAAATAACCAGATGAGTGGCATCTGGGGTCTTAAAAGCTTGCAAGCGGCCACCTCAGATGCTTTAATTGGTCCCAACCACCTGGAGAAAAGGAGAATAAAGAACACCAAAGACACAAGAAAAGTAGTAGCCCAAGAGACAGAAAGGGCCACATAAACCAGAGACTTCATCAGCCTGAGACCAGAACTAGATGGTGCCTGGCTACTACCAATGACCGCCCAGACAGGGAACACAACAGAGAGTCCCTGACGGAACAGGAGAGAGGTGGGGTGTAAAACTCAAATTCAACTAAGAAGACCAGACTTAATGGTCTGATTGAGACTGGAGGTACCCTGGAAAGCATGGCTTCCGGATTCTCTATTAGCCCAGAACTAAAACAATTTCCGAGGCCAACTCTTCAGACAGGGATTGGAGCGGACTGTGTGACATAAAGTGATACTCGTGAGGCGTGTGCCTCTTAGCTCAAGTAGATACAAGAGACTAAAAGAGCAGCTTCTGTCCGGAGGTAAGATGGGAAGGCAGAGAGGGTTAGGAGCTGGCTGAATGGACATGGGGAATAAGGAGTGGAAAGGAGGAGTGTGCTGTCACAGTGTGGGGAGAGCAATTAGAGTCACATAACAGTGTATGTATAAATTTTTGTATGGGGGGAAAAAAAGCTAATGGACCAGAAAAATAATAATAATAATAATAACCAGAGAGGCAAAGGTGGGGATGCAGAGGATGTGCAGAAATGACGATGGGGAGAGGCGAGCACTGGGAAGGCAAAGTGGAGCCATCACTGGGTGCTGATGAAGGGGGTCTTCTGTGAGCTGCACGTGAACTTCCAAAAGGTCTGTTTGGGTGGCTGCAAACCAAACTTTCTTTAAATATACCAAGTATTCATCTTGGATTTATCAAAACAACTCTGGGTGAGTTCCTCCTGTCACAGCTCCATACACACAACAGCACTGTCGTATCATCTATACAAGAGCTGGTTTCCACATTTATAAATGTGCACAGCTGAGCAACTGTGGAAGGAGCAATGTAAGCAAGTGTTTTTATTACAAGTACCTGACTTCCATGTGGGGGTGATTATCAGTATTCCAGAACAATCTACACTGTGTAAGATCGTTCCCTTAATAGTTGTATGGGCCCTGCTTACCGGTTCTGTTTAAACTAAGATCGGTTTCTAAAAAAGAAAGAACATAAAACACTCCAGCTTTCTCAAAATTTGCCATCTGCCAGCAAGAAATTTTCATGTGTAGCCTTCACTTTCTTAAAGAAAGAGCTGAGAGACTCAAGAGGAAAAGGACACACTTCTTCAGGCAGATTCCAGAGGCCTCAGTGTTGGGAATGCCACCTCCAGGGTCAGACTGGCCCCTCAGGCACACCAGGACCGCCACAGAGGGGCTCCTAAATGCTCACAGCCACTCCTCCCATAGCCTTCTTTCCTTGTAAAAATTAAACGATGTCTCAGAAGGTTATGCTCTAAGCCAGAAAAGGTAGAAAAAAAAAAAGGATGCCTTAGACAATGGAGACACAAACAAAATAAGACTGGAATATTTACCTTGAAAAAAAATCATTGAGATTTCAACTATCTTAACTAGGGTGCTGCCTGTCAGCCACCTTCACTGCAGGCCTCAAATCCGCAGACAAAGCGTCTGGGCTCACCCAAAAGACTCAGGGGAGTTGCTGGACACCGTCTTCCTAGATCCCTAAACTCCACAAGTCTCACTTGAATTTCTCGCCCAAGGTTCTGGAACATTATTCATGGCCATTTTAACTTCTGGTAGTCTGAAGGAAGAGAATACCTAGAGTTCAATAAACATACAGATATCATTAACTATGTTTTGCTGTACTTCATAAACTACTTTTCCAAAATACTACAGAGAATCAAAAACAGCATAAAGTAAATAATGTTTGCTTCAACGAGTCTCAGGTGCAAACAAGATACCTAGATATTCCAGCACTAAAGTTTCCGCCAAGCTTGACCCACACGAAAGAGCTGGGCATCAACAAACACAAGGTCAAAACCCTTTACTTGGGGTGAATTTTTTATATATGTCTATATTGCCAATTGAGACACTTACTGAGCAAGGCTTCGAATGTAAAATTCTAAAGAGTGTAAAGCATCCATGTCCGCGTCCTCATCTAGAGATTGCTTCTTGAAGATGTGGTCTCTAAAACAAGACCACAGCGAGATCGACTGCCCCACACACTTCACCTTTAGCATAAACAAAACAAATATCAGATGCAAACTGCTTAAGTATGCTTTTTTATTTTTACTGCTAGTGCAATTTTTAAAAATTTCCCAAGAAGCCATTTTCCAGAAACTTTGATTGAGCCAGCACTGAGCTCTCCCCTCTCCAGGCTGTACAGAAAGGCAGTAAGCTCTAGTGCAGACCCTCCCTGCCCCCTGGCCTCAAATGGCAGCACCCGCTGTGACCTTGCTGTGCCTGCCTCCTTGTTTTGATCCTGCAGTCCTGATTGTTCCGATCCCACACTCAGCCTTGGCTGCCAGCCAGAACTGTTACTACCAGCACAAAAGCTTCTCATTTCAGCTCCTTTTCCATCAGCTGATGCTGCTGTTTGCCTTCTGCCTCTCTATATTACAACCTGGAGATGGAATACTGCTTTGCAGGAGCCACCATACCCATCTTCATATTCAAGTCTCAAAATTCAGCATAGGAGATGCTTACCTTCTCATCTACACTACACTCTGAGTGACGTGAAAGAAAAATCACATAGCACCCACCGCTTTCTTGTGTAAAAACTACAAAACTCTACAAACAAAAAGACCATAGATAGCAAAGTTAGCATCACATATTTTAATCAGTCGATAAACATATCTGTGATGAATGATGGGACTGTGAAGAACCATATATCCTCAATCTTAAAATATTTAAAATATTAAAGGACTGTGGCTCTATTTTTGTTACCTGCATTAACCAATGTGGGTGCTTTCAAGGACTTAATCCACAACTCCACCCCCCATCATTGAATACAATGCCACTTCAGCAACTGTTACACCCAAGATGAGGTTAACTGTACTAGAATATTTGTAATTAAATGGCTTCATTTATCATATGCGGAACTTCTCTTTCATACCTCTCAGGTGTGTGTGAATTTTTTCGACCACAGAGAGAGAAGAGGAAAAGATTCAGACATACTAAAAACTCACATTAGTGTTCCCAAGAAGGATAAGAGTAATAAAACATGTCAGTCAACCCTAGCATGCTTGCCTTTCACACATGAAGCCTTTTGGTTCTAAATGTAAGGTTTGCAAACCTTCACAAAATTAGAGGTATTCTTTCTCCTGACCTACATCACTTGTCTGGGCCCTCACGGGGCCGAGCCTGACCCCAGACCCACATCCCATCCCACCATGGGCTGGGCTGTGCAGGGCTCACACAAAGGCTCGGGAGTCATCGACACCTCACTGTTTTCTACATCTCGCATCTACAGCTTGTGTTCCCCACACAAGCAGAACTCCCACTACAAGAGGGCTGATTCCATACCTGGACACCTGGGGCCTCCAGGACTGTTCCTCAACTGCCACCCTCCTCTGGTCTCCTAACCCACCAGGCCAGGTTAGCGTCCTTCACATCAAGAGCCACGCTCCCCTGTCCCTAAGGCCCAGTTTCTTCCCTAGGAGAACTCATTCTGTCCCTCCTAAGTAATTAGCTCTGCACCCTCCTCATAGAGATCTTGTGGGTCTGCACACCTGCTCTAACTAGAAAGCTGCCTGACGCAGCCACACAACAGTGCCCTGCTGACCCCTAGCACACCAGCACTGGAAACCCTGAGCTGCAGCCTTGCTTCATGGTGGGAGTCGGAGTCCAGGTCCTCTAAGTGTCCAGCCCCTGACCAGGTCTTCTTGCTGAAATGTCCAAACCAATAATTAGACACAGACAGAGTTGTCCAAGTGAAGGAGTCAAGAGAAGCTGCTGGGAGAGTTACCAACTACACTTCTCTGAACGTCAGCAAAATACTGGGCAGTAAGCTGCCTCCTCAGGTCACATGGCCGTTTCCATTCTAACCCAACTATGAAACCGAGGGTTGTTTTGGCTCCTCTTGTTTGTGAACCACAGGTTACATCTCAGAAGCATTAAGAGGTGTTATCTTCTTTGGTTATAATAAAATCTGCAAAGTCGATACAGCATCAGGAGGAGATATTCTCGTCATAAGAAGGCTCTGCCTGTGGCCTGACGCACCGCTCCCCCTTCCCTTCATTTGAGAGCACACGTGCTGAGGATGCCCAGTAGGCCTGCAGGGGCCTCCACCATGTCATGAAGCACTGATCAACAAGAGGTCACTACCCCAAAGCGGCATCCTGAAATCCAGAGATCACCAGTTACAAAAAGGAGTGTCTAAAAGGATTCGGGGGCAGTAAAAAGATTATTTAAGTTTGGAAAACTGATCCTATACTTTTTTTTAAAATGATATCATTCTGGGTAAGACTACTGGAGGATGAACAAGAAGCTTCAACCAAGACAATGGAGGTGGGACCCCAGGCAGCGTGCGGTCCCAGGTTGTGAGAATGAGCTTCTATCTGTGGACAGCGTGCAGTCAGGTGTGCCCCTCTGAACCCACAGGAAGGAACAGATTAGACAAATACTCAAGTTCCCTTCAAATTAGCTGTATTAAATATATGAAAAGTTTTGTTAAAAGATGCACGTTTCACCGTGAAATAAAATCGAATTCTTTGGTCAATTTAAAATGTAGTTTAACAAATGTGAGTTAACTAAGTAATTTTATTAAAAGTCTTTTGAAATGCCAAATCCCGTTTTCCTCCACTAAAATAATCAATAAACCTGTTGCCGTCCGAGTCAATACTGACTCATAGCGACCCTACAGGACAGAGTAGAACTGCCCCCTAGGGTTTCCAAGGAGCGGCTGGTGGATTCGAACTGCTGATCTTTTGGTTAGCAGCCAAGACCACGGGCAGTGGTTAAGCATTGCAGCCTGAGCTCTTAACCAAACAATAGACAACTGAAATATGCCAGTAAGATGAGGACTCTGTACCCTCTTTCTAGGCCCCTTGGTACACACATATATATACCTGCGGCATTTGCCCCTCACTCAGAGCTAAGGGACCACAGGGCAATTCCTTATTGATGAAGAGCATTTTTCTATCTGCTCAAGTCAACCCCCAGAGCTCCCCACTCAGCTGTCCTACTACTGGCTGAAAAGAAGCAAAACCAAAAACTGAGCTGGTAAAAAATGCAAAAGTTCTATTGAGCATCAAAGCAAAAATGAAGTTATAAAGTGGACAACACTGAAACCTGAAGGAAATTCAATAATAATAAATGTAACCTAAGTTGGGAAAACATGCCTATTGACACTTATTAAAAACACACAGTATTTATAGACTAAAGAATTCTGATCAAAACTATGTAATTTTTCATTCCAATTTTTTATCTTTCACTCTAACCTGAAACATTCTCTAAATTCACCCTGTAATTTGACAATGCATATAATTTTGCTATTGGTTAAATGCCAGTCATGGACTAAGATTTAGTCTTGCAAAGATCTGAAATCTCCAAAGAAAGAAAGAATTTAGTCGTTCAGAATTCTGTGTCCAGAATTTATGGAAATCAATCCAAATTTTTCCCACATTCTGTCAAATTCAAGTGCAGTCTCTGGATAAAGTCCAGCTCACGGTTTATGGGCACCGTGCACACTGGACATATATCCTTCCACTTGTATGCCCCCCAAGACCACCTTTACCACACACACACCCTGTGGTCAAATGGAAAGCAGACCACAGGCATCTATAGCTCCCTCTTCCCCTACCCCATGAACCTGGGCTGGTGGTGTGGCTTCCACCTTTGCCCTCTCGGAGGCTCCCATGCCCATGCAGGGAGCCAGCACAAGATGCCTAAAGAAGAGACTATGCAGCGAGAGAAATGCCCAGGCAGGTGACTGGGGACATCTAAGACCCTCCAGAGCCAAACAAGCCACAAGCATACTGTACCTCATGAGTAACCCCAGGCATGACCAGCAGAAAAACCACCAGGCACGTACAGAGTTATGAGAAATAATAAATCACTGTTGTTTTGGGCCATTAAGTTTTGGGGAGGGTTGTTATTCAGCAACGGATAACTGATACACATCCCATTTAGGTTAAGATCTACTATGAAATATAGAGAGCATCTATGAGACGCTAAGGAGCTCTGGTGACACAAAAGTTAAGCTCTCAAATGCCAAGCAAAAGGTTGGTGGTTTGAACCCACCAGCTGCTCCATGAGAGAAAAATGTGGCAGTCAGCTTCTGTAAAGATTACGGCCTTAGAGACCCTATGGGGCAGTTCTACTCTGTTCTATAGGGTCACTATGAGTAGGAATCTACTCTGCAGCAACAGGTAGCAGTAAGAGTAGTGTGAGTAGTAAGAGATGCTACTTAAACATCCATTTAACTCTAACCATATCATAGCCTTTAAATCTGTTTTTCTTCCCGATACTCTCCCTCCTCCATTTTATCCTTAAAATGCCACCAAGAGTCAGACGCTAAAGCATATTGATATTCTCTTTAAGACTGCAAATACTCAAAATTACACCATCCTGTCATGCCTCCGGAAGCCCTGGTGGTGTAGTACTCAAGAGCTACAGCTGCTAACCAAAAGGTCGGCAGTTCAAATCCACCAGGCGCTCCTTGGAAACTCTATGGGGCAGTTCTATTCTGTCCTATAGGGTCGCTATGAGTCGGAATCAACTCAACAGCAACAGGGTTTTTTTTTTTTTTTTTAAATCATGGTTCCAGGAGCCCTGATGGTGCGGTGGTTAAGTACTCAGCTGCTAACTGAAAGGTTGGTGGTTCAAATCTACCAGCTTCTCTGCAGAAGGATGTGCTAGTCTGCTTCCCTAAAGATTTACAGCCTTGAAAACCCTATGGGGCAGTTCTACTGTGTCCTATAGGGTCACCATGAGTCGGAATCGACTCAATGGCAACAGGTTTGGTTTGGCTTTTTTGGATCATGGCTTCTAGAAATAAAAACCTCTGCTGGTGCCACCCGCCATCCTTATCACATTACATCCTGTTACAATCAAAATGCTTGGCCAATAGATGGCCCAGAGAAAAGTATAATTAAATGTAGAATACCTGTGAAATTCTTTAGTATGAATCAAAGTCAGCAACACTATAGTAATTCTCAAATTTTAGCATGGAAATCACATTCCAAACCTTTTCCAGACTTCTTAGAGGATGCTGTGTGTGGAATTCAAAATGATTAAGACTGAATAAAATGGTCTCAAAAGTGACACGAATCTCCTTTCTCACTGCCCCAGTCCTCACTGCTGACACAGTCCCACCAGGGACGACAATTTTCTTGGCTGATGTGAGAGATGAATCCCTGAAGCTGAGAGGCCTGGAGAAATGGTGAGTTCAGGAACAGACGGTGGTTTTTCTGAGATTCATTAATGGAACTTAGAAAATCTCAGATCCCATTTGATAAAACACATACTTGAGAACCCCAGGACATCTTATCATGTATTCCAAAACCTTGGATCCCAATGCGTATAATATCATTTGCTTAACTTCCCATCATAATGCAGCAGAGACTCATGAAATACTCGGGCAAAGTTTTAATGTTAGGGAACATTAAGCTAAATTATTTATGGGGGAAATGAGAAACACAAAATACATGGCCGCCCTGAGGTACGAGAGAGCAACAGCAGGCAGGCTGAGACGTGTCACACCGTGCTCCTGAGGGGAAGGGGAAAGGATGGCCTTTGCTTGGCACCTCAGGTCTCTTGACTGCAAGATAGAGGGGTGATTGCAGGATTCTGTGAAACTTGCTTTTAAAAATTCTCCAAACTCAAGTCTCAGACAGGTCTTAATAACTGAGAAGTGGGTACGTTTCCTAGAGAAACAGAACCAATAAGCCCACTATGGAAGCTGCTTACCACCACAACTCTGCTTGGTGTCCACATAAACAAGACCCAAGACTGAGGCTCAGGTGAATTTTCAATAGAAACTCATGTCTCATGACAAATCTGTCTGAACTTGCCTGCAACCAACAGACTATTATTAAAGACTGCAGCCACCTTCTCTAATTCAAGTCTTTTCCTCTAACTGCCGTGTGGGTGCTAAAATATGTGCTAGTGAAAAGGTGTGGCAATGAGGGGACAGAATCCATAGCTTTGGTTTAACAAAGCAACTCACTGCGCAGCTTTCCGGAGCAGACCAAGTCCAGGTTCAGCAGAGCCTAGGGAGGAGTCAGCAACCTCTTTCTGGAAAGGACCAGAGTCAGTATTTTGGGTTTTGTAGGCCACATATAGTCTCTTCCACATACTCTGTTTTTTGTTGTTGTTTTAAACAACAGTTTAAATTTGTGAAAACCATTCTAAGCAATCTGGTCAGACAAAAACAGGCCACAGGCTGGATTTGGTCCACAGGCCAGAGTTGGCCAACAACCAAACAGTTACGAGGCTGAATTCCTTGCTTTAGCCCTGCTCTGCTGCTCTCTGTCCCCCTCAACCCCCCCTCTCTATTAGGAAGCCACCCTCCTCTGTGACACAGATGCCAAGACACCACCCAGAGTCTCATCTGATGCCTCCTGCCTCTGCCTTCCACCCTGAGGAGGGGGAGCAGGCACTTCATGCAACGGGACAGGGAAACCCACATTTAAGCCTGTGTGTCGATGTATCCCTGGGGTCTCACACCTAAACGTCTTCAGCTACAACATGTGGGAGGCCTGAGGCTCCGCATCGCCATAAGGTGGAACAGCTGCTCAGGTAACTGCAGCTACTGGTCCCCTTCATGGAAACAGCATGGCCCATGGGCTCGTTTTCATAGATTATATGGCAAAGAAACCCAAAAGGGCACAAACCATGTGACTCCCCCACCCCCCAGCAATTCAGGGAGTGAAAGTTTCAAACCATGCCTAGGAAGAGCACAGTGCAAACCCACTGCCCCTTCTCTGGCTGGCACACTGATACGGCCACACTGTCACACCCACACTCCTTGTCCCAGCTGCTTCAGAGGCCTCTAGAAACCCAACTACCGAGGAACACGCTAAGGCTACTCCAAAGGCAATAGCTAGCGAGGGACGCTGCACTCTAAATCCTTCTTATTAAATCCATGACCCCTGCCACTACCCTTCCAAACTGCAACTTCTCAAAAGCAGAAGGTCTGTCAGCGCAAACGCTTCATCCTGACCTGAACATGCACCCACAGTAAGTGCTTCGGGAGGCATCAATCCTTACACACGTGCTATCTCTAGACATAAATCACCAGATTTTGGGTTAAAACCACTTATATCTTAGGAAAATGACATTAAAATGGTAATTCGAAGAAACAAATCCATTTCAAATTTCCTATTTGTTTTATTAAATGCAAAAGGTAAATGGATTTCAGATGTTTGTGTTACTCTTCATATTACTTGTTTGCTACTGTTGTACCTCTTCAGGAACCAAAAATAAACTTTATATTTAAATATTTGCTCTAAAAGAAATGGTACTCAGAGCCAGCAACTCTGAAGAGACTGCATTAACCTGGTTTCTAATTCTGTTGACTGTTCAGTAGTTTCAACCAAAAGTTCTAAGTCAAGTCAGCTTCCAATGTACTTTGTATATACGTATGTCTTTTCAGGGTTTCATGTGTGCGCGTGTGCAGCACTTTCTCTTGCTCTTGAATTAATTTCATGCTCCAAAGTAAATCTGTTGTTGTTGGTAGCTGCCATCAAGTCCAGCCCTGACTCATGGCGAACCTATGCACAACCCAGTCCTGAGCCATCCCCATGATCGGCTGCAGGTCAAACGGCTATGATCCATAGGGCTTTCACTGGCTGATTTTTCAGAAGTAGACCGCCAATTCTTTCTTCCTAGTCCGTCTTATCTAGAAGCTTCACTGCAGCCTGTTCAGCACGACAGCAACATGCAAGCCTCCACTGAAAGATGGGTGGTGGCTGTGCACAAGATGCCATATTGGGAATTGAACCCGGTTCTCTCACATGGAAGGTCTGAAAATTCTACCACTGAACCGCCACTGATAGAAAATCTAAAGGGAAATACAGGGCAATGAAAGACAACAGAACAAAGGGATGGTGTGACGACACTAGAGGTGAACAGAGGTGTGTGCAGTCACAGGACTGCAATCAGGTTGTGAGCATCAGATCTGAGAGGAATGCACTAAGGGAAATCCATTCTTGCTCCAACCAAGCTGACTGTCACCCCCAGGATGGACTAGTCCCTATCTTGCTCTACCCTGGAAATCTATTTTATAATAAGCACAAAACACCAGATCAAAGCCACAAGTACCCCAACCTCAAAAGGTTTTCCAAAAAGAGAACATAAAATTACTTCATCTCTAAAAGGCTTGGCTCAAAACAAAAGACAGTGAGGCAATTCCACCCCTAGTATGTACCCAAAAGAACTGAAACATACATTCACACAAAAACTTGTACACACATGTTCACTGCAGCACTATTCACAACAGCCAAAAGGTGGTTAAGGACCCAAATGTCCATCAACAGATGAATGGATAAACAAAATGTGCTACATCCATACTATGGTGTATTATTCAGTCATGAAAAGGAATTAAGCACTGATACACGTGACAATGCAGACAAACTATGAAAATAAAATCCAGATACAAAAGGTCACATATTGTATGATTCCATTTACATGACCTGTGCAGAAGTAACAAATCTATTGAGATAGAAAGTAGGTTAGTGTTTTCCAGGGGCTGGAAGGAAGCGAGTGGAGGGGAACAGGGACTGACTACTAATGGTCATGGGGTTTATCTGTGGGACATTGACGATGTTCTGGAATTTCAAGTCAGTTTTCCGAGATTTTGGTTACAGAGACGCCCAGAGTGGAGGCCTTCCTCCTACATCAATGAAAGTCCTGGGTGCCGCATCACCCACAGGCTAGGTCCAGAAGCAATCCCAAGGAGCCTCTTAAAGGCAGAACAAATAAGCATGCCTCAGTTTCCCTACTGGAGAAAAAGAGATATGGGAATGATGTTATCAGCTGCCCTTATCTCATGACAAATGAGACTTACTGGGATGATGATTTAGAAATCTCACTTTCACTTATTAAAAACTACCATGGAAGAACATATTATTCTTATTTTGTAATGTACATAAATGGCTAGTCAGACCAAGGAAGTACCAGTAGAATATACCATAAGATCACAGAACTATTTTCATTTCCACCCAGAGTCTTTCACAGATACTAAGAAAGGCAACAGGTCACACAAGAGGGCCAGGTTAAATGCAACACTAAAGAGAACTATTGCCAAGACACAGAACAAACATACTAAAATAAACAGATTACCAGTACCAATCTGATGGTTTGTCATGTTTTGTTGGCCGCTGCTGTCACACAGCTCCGCGCCCTGGTTCTGGCCATGTCTCTGTAAACACGCAACGCGCCAGGGCAAGTCCCACGATGCTGGGAGCATACATCTCCACTCTGGGTATGCGTGAGGACAGTGCGACCTGTAGCAACAGAGTGGTGCCAGTGCACTGGAGCATGACGCTGAGGAACTATGTGCCCAGCCCTAGAATGAGTCCTCCATAGTGACCACGCCTGCTCAGAGTCCTCGCTGTGCGGCAGCAAGCTCTAGGCAGAGCTGCAGTCCAGTTCCTAGAGACTGAGGCACAGTAACAGCTCAGATCACAACTCACCAGAGGGAAATAAGATACACTCTATAGCAGAACCATATACTCTGCCCCAGGTGGGAAATGTTTATAATATTCTTGAACAAACCTAGCTCCTCCCAGTAGTGAGAATAAAAACCAAACTCATCATGAAATGAATTATATCAGCTGTAGGTATTAACAGAAAAGAGAATCCTATTTGTCTGCTAATGTAGTGATTCCATCAGCACAGAGTAAAACTGTACTCTTATAAGGTGTTTAGCAGCTGATTTTTCTGAAACAGATTTCCAGGCCTTTCTTCCGAGGCACATCTGGGTGGACTCAAATCACCAATCCTTCAGTTAGCAGGCAAGCACATTAACTGTCTGTACCATCCAGGGTGTTCTCATTCAATATAGACTCTTACAAACCAATCCATTATAGAAAGCCAAAGGCCAATTCATAAAAAGTTTATAAAAGAAAAAAATCCCTACAAAAACTCTAAAGAAAGAAAGGCCTAGAGATCTACTTCCAAAAATCAGCCAATGAAAATGCTGTGGATTACCATGGTCCAATCAGGCAGAGTTTTGTTCCATTGTGCATGGGGTCGCCATGAGTCAGGGGACTGACTCGATGGCAGCTAACAAGAAGAAGATACAAGTGAAGGTTTATACCAAAACCAAAGGATTAAATAAATGAAACTCCATACACAGAAAAGAGGGACATGTAGTTCATCAAAGATATTTTGCTCCTAGAACACAGGCAGCAAGACTCAGTCCAACAAGGATTCAAGGGTTCTTATCTGGGGAAACACACTATGCAAGAGACAAGACCCCAGGTGCTGATATTTGTGCATCTGCAGCCAAACAGCCTCACCGCCCTACTGGCAGGCCCTCCAGTGGACTGGCTCTGCCATGCACACACAGAGCTTCAATTCAACCCAAGTGTAATGCTTTTTAGGTATGTACAGACAGCTGAGAATCATCAAATATTTCAGGAAAGCCTCTAATATGAAATACACAGAGAAAAAACGAACTTTGAAGAAATAGGGGAAAAAGGCAAGAATCCAAAGAAAACAGAAATTAGAAGAAAAGCCATCCATAAAATAACTGAACAATATAAAAAATAAAAGAACATTTAGAGAACAACAATACAACAAAACAAAAAGTTACTGGTAATTAAAAATCACAGAAAAATGAAACATTCAATCACAGTGTTAGAGGACAAAATTTAAGCAATCTCCCAGAAAGCAGGACAAACATGGTTGGAGAATAGGGGCGAGAGGGGTTAAAAAACTAGAGGATCAATCCAAGAGATCTAGCATATGATTTAAAAGGAGCTCTAGAAAGAGAACTGAGAAAACATGACACAAGAACCATGTCAGGAAATTTCCAACATAGAAAGGGTCCGCATGTGCCTAGCTTAAGGAAGAGAGACTCATACCCAAGCATATAAATTAGAGCATGAAATAAAGAGAACAACCTAGAAGGGAAAGATTAGGTTACACTCACAGAACAGAGAATCAGAAGCATCAAGACATCAACATCAGGAAAATGAAAAAAGACAAGTCAACAGCAATTCTGGAAACTAGAAGTCAAAGGTACAATGCCTCATTTCCCCTCAGAATCCTATACCAAACCCAATTATCAATCACGTGTAAGGTCAGAATGAGAAGATTTTCAGACTTGCATAGTGTCTGACTTTTCCTATCATGCATTCTTTAAGAAAACTACTGGATGATGTACTCCAACAAACGAGACAGTAAACGGAAAAGGAAAACTATGAAATTCAGGAGATAGGCTCCAATATACCAGAGAAGCAAAAAAAAAAAACTAGAATAACAGCTCCGCAGCAGGCCTAAAAAACAAAAAAAGTCCACACTGGAAGAGGACAAAAAAGGACATCCATGAGGGATGTTTCCAAGGAAAAAAAAAGGAGAACTGCTAGATTACCTAACTGCGGTGCGATGGATCGCTTTTGTGCAGCCTTTATCACCACAGGGTCGCTATGAGTCAGAATTATCTCGATGGCAACAGGCTGGCTGTTGACTGGTTATCACCATGGTTCTTGTAACTCCCACCCAGGTGACTGAGCAGGACTGTGCAGACAGGATAATTGTGGTCCACCAAAGGGATTGGTCAGGTTTTGCCATCCCGCTAGGCTGCAGGTGAGCCATTCCAGAGGCGAAGAAAGAGAAGATCCCACCACCACCAAGGAAGAAAAGCCAGGAGCCAGCACATCCTTTGGGCCTGGGAACCCTGCACTGAGAAGCTCCTGGAACCAGGAGACAGAGAGAGAGAGAGAGTTGCAACACTGAAGGCAGCCAGAAGCTGTGGCAGATACCGTGCAGCAGGAGACAGTGTGGTGGGCTTCCTGGCCCACAGAGAGAGAAAGCTTAGTGCCTTTGGGCAGAGGCCACACGCCAGGGAGATGCATGCCTGCGAGCACAGCTGGGAAGGGGATGTCTTAATGGAAGAACTGTAGCCTGAGTATTCTGAGCCTGCATTGTAACTGTTACTTCCCTAATAAACCCCATAATCGTAAGTATGGTCTGTGAGTTTTGTGTGGCCACTGCAATGAATTACTGAACCCAGCAGAGAAACAGAGTACCGCGGGAGGGATGGCTGGTGTCAGAGTTGGTAAAAATGGCAGAGAAAGGAGGCATGTCTGACTTCTGCCTCCTAGGAATCAGCCTTGAGCTGTTGATCTTGATTCTCCTTCCCCTTCACGAAGCTGGAAGAGGTCAGACACCGCCCTCATGCCATCTATTACACTAATTTTTTTTAAACCACACAGGGAAAACATTTACAGTTCTGCTAGAGAGTTCTGGAATGAATCAGTGACAGTAGGTAGATACAAAACTAAACAAAAAGAAAAATAAGAAAATTATTAATTCTAAGGAAAAAACCTGTAACAAGAAAAAATATAAATCACCAAATTACTGTGTCTGTGTGTAAAATATAAGAAATGAACACTGAGTGAGTTCCCAATTTTAATAGCGGAAAGAAAAGAATTAAGTCCTCATCTTTCAACAAGAAGTAAGGTCTCAAATCAAAAAAAAGTATAGCAAAAGCACAGGTAAAACTTAGAAAAAAACTAGGGAATCCAGGCTGGTGAAGGAAGGGGGCCTGGGGTGGAGGGATTAATTTTTCACTCTACACCTTGCAGTATTTACTGGAAATGCCATGACCCATATTTGAGCCTTCACAATGACAACCTTGAGCTACTACCACCACATTACCTTATCCCTTCAGCCAACAGGTTTTAGTCAGCAGAGTGATAGTTAGGTCCTCCCATCTACCTAAACTCTATCTGCTTCCTTTTTTGTCAGCACAATCATGAAATCTGGTCTGTGCATGCCCTTCAAAAGAAAGGGAATGAGGAAATGTCAGCACTCCTCTTTCCCAACCTACTCCCTCTTGTAAGGTCTTGGTTCCAAGAAGCACCACCTGTTTTGGAATGTAGAGATGGAGAGTACAAATTTAAACTGCCCCAGGAAACACAGAATTAGGGGATGGGCCTTTCATACAAACTCTTTAAAGGCAGGAACTATGACTTTTTTTGAATCTTTGTACTCCTCCCCAGTAACTGGTATAACCTGGATACTTAATACCAGCAGTACTCACTTTTACACAGTTCTGACATGCACAAATTTCAGTCACCACGGTACATTAACTGTGAGAAATTGTATAAAGTACAAACCTCACTGCTAACTCTTCAGTGCACAAATCACTCTGTAAATAAGAGATGTATGTCATGGTCAGGACCAATTACATCCCTTCATTACAAATCTGCTGGTGATTTGTCACTACACACTTGTAACTGAGTTCACACACACACACACACACACACACACACACACACACACAGCAAAGCATGTAGTTGTGCTGCCTCCTTGTGTTCCAGTGATAAACTCGTGACATTTTACAAAAATGGATGATCAAAAGAGGGAATTGATCAACAAAGATGAAAGTATAGCAAAGAACCAAAAAGAATAATACTGAATGTGAAATGGGATGTGATGAGAAGACAGGTTACCATGGCAATGCTGGCACTACTGACTCTAGATGCACTGCCAGAGGAACTGAGTGAAGGCAAACTAATGAACATCAACAAGTAAAATGGTTGTCACAAGAAGTGTGAAGAGTCCCAGAGGAACTGACGCTGCCTAAAACTTCACATTAAAAGAACTCTCAGAATTAAAAGCACAAAAGATAAAATGTCAGAAGCTGACCCAAATTCAGAAAAGATGTACACTTCATATCATAAGTTACACAATGAGAAAAAGGAAAACACTGTTCAAACTACACCTGGTAAGTTTTTACAATAAATAAAGCACTTTAATTCTCAATGTTTCTAATGTTTTAAATTAACTGTACCAAACAAATATTAGTTTTGCTTTTTTTTTTCCATTTCCCTATACTTATGATAGCAAAAGAGTTTTTAACGTTTTGACGAAAACAATTTTAAAAGTCACAGAACAATAATAATTTTCCCCATTGAATATTAAGATCACTTACACATGTCATCTTACATGGACATTTTTATGGTCCCAAACTACAACACAAGGTAAGGACTGCTGATATATCATATCCTGAAAAAACTGGTGCTGCTATGACAGAAATATGACAAGAGGGTGGTTTAAACCAACAGAAATGTATTTTCTCACAGTTTGGGAAACTCAAAGCCCAGATTCAGGGCACCGGCTCTAGTGGAAGGCTTTCTCTGCAGGTTCTGGGGAAAGGTCCTTGCCTCTTTCTAGCTCTGTTCCTTGGTGACCTTCATGTGGTACAGCATGGCATCTATCTTCCCTCCATCTCTGCTTGCCTAATCTGCTTTATCTGTTTATATCTCAAAAGAGACTGACTTAAAACACACCCTACACTAATATTGCCTTATTAACATAACAGAGAACACGTATTTCCAAGTGGGATTATAACCGCAGGTATAGGGGTTAGGATTTACAATACACATTTCCAGGGAACACCATTCAATTCATAACAAATGGGGAGGTAACACTCAACTTATTATATTCACAAATTCCAATAAAATTATTAAGCTCTCAAATCTACAGATACAATGCAATCCCAACCCAAATTCCACCAGCATTTTTTAACAATATGGAGAAACAAGTCACCACTTTCATAAGGAAAGGAAAGAAGCCCTAAATAAGTAAACCATTACTCAAGAAGAAGAACAAAGTGGGAGGCCTCACACTACCTGATTTTAGAATCTATTATACTGCCACGGCAGTCAAAACAGCCTGGTATTGGTACAACAGATACACAGACCATGTAACAGAATGGAGAATCCAGACATAAATTCATCCACCTATGAGCAGCTGATATTTGACAAAGGCCCAAAGTCCGATAATTGGGGAAAAGACAATCTCTTTAACAAATGGTGCCGGCATAACTGGATATCCGTCTGCAAAAAACTGAAACAAGACCCATACCTTATATCATGCACAAAAAGTAACTCAAAATGGATCAAAGACTTAAATATAAAATCAAAAACAATAAAGATCATGGAAGGAAAAACAGGGACTACGCTAGGAGCCCTAATACATAGCATAAACACAGCATGAACCATAAGTAACACTGCACAAGCACCAGAAGAGAAACTAGATAAACAGGAGCTCCTAAAAACCAAACACTTATGCTCATCAAAAGACTTCACCAAAAGAGTAAAAAGACAACTTATAGGCTGGGAAAAATATTCTGGCTACGACAAATCGAATCAGCATCTAATCTCTAAAATCTACAGGATACTGTAAAACCTCAACAACAAAAAGACAAATAACACAATTAAAAAACAGGCGAAGGATATGAACACGCACTTTATCAAACAAGATATTCAGGCGGATAACAGACACATGAAGAAATGCTCACAATCATTAGCCATTAGAGAAATGCAGACCAAAACTACAATGAGATATCATCTCACCCCAACAACGTTAGCACTAATCCAAAAAGCACAAAATAATAAATGCTGGAGAGGTTGTGGAGAGACTGGAACACTTATACACTGTTGTGGGAATGTAAAATGGTACAACCACTTCGGAAATTGATTTGGTGCTTCCTTAAAAAGCTAGAAATAGAAGTACCATATGATCCAGCTATCTTGCTCCTTGGAATATATCCTACAGAAATAAGAGCCTTCACACGAATAGATATATGCACACACGAATAGATATATGCACACCCATGTTCACTGCAGCACTGTTCCCAACAGCAAAAAGATGGAAACAACCTAGATGCCCATAAATGGACGAACGGATAAACAAGTTATGCTATACCCATACAATGGAATACGAAGCAACAATAAACAATGATGAAGCCGTGAAACATCTTATAACATGGAGGAAGCTGGAACTCATTATGCTGACTGAATTTAGTCAGTCATACAAGGACAAAAACTATGTAAGACCACTATGATAAGAACTCAAGAAAAGGTTTAAACACAGAAAAAACATACTTTGAATGTTACAACGGGCGGGGGGGCGGGGGGGGGCGGGTATTTCCTAACTAGATAGTAGCTAAGAATTATCTTAGGTGAAGGGAAGGACAGCACACACTACAGGAGAAGCAAGCACAACTGGACTAAACCAAAGCTAAGAAGTTACCTGAATACAATCAAACACTTTGAGAGACAGAGTAGCAGGGGTAGGGGTCTGGGGACCATGCTTTCAGGGGACATCTAGGTTAACTGGCATAACAAAGCTTATTAAGAAAATGTTCTGCATTCTACTTTGGTGAGCGGCATCTGGGGTCTTAAAAGCTTGAAAGCGGCCATCTAAGATGCTTCGATTGGTCCCGACCACCTGGAGTAAAGGAGAATGAAGAATACACAAGGAAAGTAGTAGCCCAAGAGACAGAAAGGGCCACATAAACCAGAGATTTCATCAGCCTGAGACCAGAATAACTAGAGGTGCCTGGCTACTACCAGTGACCGCCCTGACAGGGTACACAACAGAGAATCCCTGATGGAGCAGGAGAAAGGCG